>NC_040900.2:15648181-15986601 GCF_900634795.4 Betta splendens | reverse complement strand
ATATTTTCGCATACAAGATAGGCTGCCTGTATCATTTAGCAGAGCTACAGCCATGTTCCCAAGAGGTTCACCAGCCGCTTTCGGCAGTGAGTCATACACGGACGTTGTTCTGCCCGCTTTCATGTAGACACGGAACTCTTCACAGTTTTTTTAAATGTAGATTTTGTTAATTTCGTTATTCATTTACAACAACATGCAAATGCAAAAAATTTTCTGAAAAGATGACAGTACACCCATCAAGTTTGGGTGAACAGAAAACGCTTGAAAGCTTTAACGTTTTATATTCCGTTTATTTCGTTATTACTCCTTTCACCTGTACCACATAGAGTCATTGCAAAGCTACAGCCTTGTTCCTACAAAGTTAACCAGCTGTTTATGTCGTTATTCCCTCTTTCATGTCCGTCTGGTGAATGAAAGTGGGCGGGGCCATCCACGTCCCAGAGCAGGGACACTGGGGGAAGGGGAAACACACGCATGTGTTTATCTGTCTGCTACAGCCTCGGCTGCGTTGGGTTGTTAGTCTCCCTTTCACCTGGACCATATGAAATGTCTTCCTACGAAGTTGATCAGCCGCTTTCAGAATCAGAATCGTTTTTATTCCCCAGGTTTGAACAGGGCAAACAACAAAAAACGACAGTACAGTTTTAATAAATGTGCATTAAAAATATAAACAGAAAACACTTGAAAGCGTTTCCGTTTTATCTTCCGTTTCTTTCGTTATTTCCCCTTTCACCTGTACCACATAAAGTCATTGCAGAGCTACAGACATGTTCCCAAGAGGTTCACCAGCCGCTTTCAGCGTGACACACGCATGGACGTTGTTCTGCCCGTTTTCATGTAGACACAAAACTCATCAAAGTAAAAGAGAGCTCAGTGCAGCATTTGCAATTACAACAGGCTGAAAGAGGAGGCTGTAGCAGAGGAACACAGGTCTTTGTCCTGTATGTTGATGCGCCCAGGCCCCACAGTCACCGCTTATCTTTGCTACGGGACTGATAGCCCCGCCCACTTTTATTTATCAGACACATATGAAAGTGGGAATAACGAAATAAACGGAATGTAAAGTAAAATGCTTTCAAGAGTTTTGTCTACATCAAAGCGGGCAAATCACATGTGAACGTTTTAATTTTTTTTGTATATAAAAATAATGTTTGCCCTGTTCAAACCTGGGGAATAAAAATGATTCTGATTCTGAAAGCGGCTGATCAACTTTGTAGGAACACATTTCATATCGTAGAGGTGAAAGGGACACTAACAACCCAACGCAGCCGAGGCTGTAGCAGGCAGAGAAACAATTTATTTATTTTTATTATATGATATTCTCTACAAGTTAGCAGTGGTAGTCTGCCAGACTTGTGTGAAATACCATAAGAAGAGCGTTTTAAAAAAGTCAAGTGAAAGTTTTTGGCGTCTCACAGCCTATGTAGGGAGGAGAGGAGGAGGCGGCGGTTCAGGGAGGAGAACCGCCGCCTTACCGTGGTGGAGGAGTTTGTGTGCCTGAATGACCCCGGGAGCTATGTTGTCGGGGGCTAAATGCCCCTGGTAGGGTCTCCCAAGGCAAACAGGTCCTGGGCGATGGGCCAGACTAAGAGCGGTTCACAACCCCCCTATGAAAGGCAAACCACCAAGGCCAGAGACGTCGCCCGGTATGGTGCAGCCGGGGCCCCACCCTGGAGCCAGGCCCGGGGTTGGGGATCGTATGCGAGCGCCTGGTGGCCGGGCCTATTCCCACGGGGCCCGAAAGAGCGACGTGGGGCCATCCTCAAGTGGACCCACCATCCGCAGGAGGAACCGTAGGGGGCCGGTGCAGAGTGGATTGGGCAGCAGTCGAAGGCGGGAGCCTAGGCGACCCAATCCCTGGATGGCCAGTCTGGCTATTGGGACATGGAATGTCACATCACTGGGTGGAAAGGAGCCTGAGCTTGAGCAGTAGGTCGAGCGGTACCGGCTAGAAGTAGTCGGGCTCACCTCCACACACAGCCTGGGCTCTGGAACCCAACTCCTTGAGAGGGGCTGGACCCTTTTCTACTCTGGAGTTGCCTGCGGTGAGAGGCGGCGGGCTGGTGTGGGCTTGCTCATAGCTCCCCAGCTTAGTCGCCATGTGTTGGAGTTTTCCCCGGTGGACGAGAGGGTCGCTTCCCTGCGCCTTCGGGTGGGGGATAGGTCACTCACCGTCATTTGTGCTTACGGGCCAAATGGCAGTGTGGAGTACCTGGCCTTCTTGGGGTCCCTGGAGGGAGTGTTGGAAAGCGCTTCAACTGGGGACCCCATTGTTCTTCTGGGAGATTTCAATGCCCACGTAGGTAACGACAGTGATACCTGGAGAGGCGTGATTGGGAGGAACGGCCTCCCTGATCTGAACCCGAATGGTGTTATGTTATTGGACTTCTGTGCTAGGCACAGTTTGGCCATAACAAACACCATGTTCAAACATAAGGGTGTCCATCGGTGCACATGGCACCAGGACACCCTAGGCCGGAGGTCGATGATAGACTTTGTAGTCGTTTCACCTGACCTTCGGCCATATGTTTTGGACACTCGGGTGAAGAGAGGGGCTGAGCTGTCAACTGATCACCACCTGGTGGTGAGTAGGATCCTCTGGCAGAGAAGGAGGCTGGAACGACTTGGCAGGCCCAAACGTATTGTGAGGGTCTGTTGGGAACGCCTGGCTGAACCCTCTGTCAGACGGACCTTTAACTCACACCTCCGGGAGAGCTTCGACCAGATTCCGAGGGAGGTGGGAGACATAGAGTCCGAGTGGACCATGTTCTCCATCTCCATCGTCAACGCGGCCGTTCGTAGCTGTGGACGCAGGGTCTCCGGTGCCTGTCGTGGTGGTAATCCCCGAACCCGGTGGTGGACGCCGGAGGTAAGGGACGCCATCAAGCTGAAGAAGGAGTCCTACCAGGTATGGTTGACCTGTAGGACTCCTGAGGCAGCTGATGGGTACCGGCAGGCCAAGCGTGCTGCAGCCCGTGCCGTTGCGGAGGCAAAAACTTTGGCTTCGGAGGAGTTCTGGGAGGACATGGAGGAGGACTATCGCTCGGCCTCAAAGATATTCTGGCAAACTGTTCGGCGCCTTAGGAGGGGGAAGCAGTTCTTTACTAACTCTGTTTTCAGTGGAGGTGGAGAGCTGTTGACCTCAACTGGGGATGTTATCGGACAGTGGAAGGAGTACTTTGAGGATCTTCCAACTATAGGGGGATCACACTTCTCAGCCTCCCTGGGAAAGTCTATGCCAAGGTACTGGAGAGGAGACTTCGGCCGATAGTCGCACCTCGGATACAGAAGGAACAACGTGGTTTTCGGCCTGGTCGTGGAACGCTGGACCAGGTTTATACCCTCAGCAGGGTGCTTGAGGGTTTGTGGGAGTTTGCCCAACCAGTCTACATGTGCTTTGTGGATCTGGAGAAGGCCTTCGACCGTGTCCCTCGTGACATCCTGTGGGGGGTGCTCCGGGAGTATGGAGTCCAGGGCCCTTTGCTAAGGGCTGTACGGTCTCTGTACAACCGGAGCAGGAACTTGGTTCGCATTGCCAGCAATAAGTCAGACCTGTTCCCGGTGCATGTTGGACTTCGGCAGGGCTGCCCTTTGTCACCGGTTCTGTTCATTATTTTTATGGACAGAATTTCTAGGCGCAGCCAGGGGCCGGAGGGGGTCTGGTTTGGGGACCACAGGATAGCATCTCTGCTTTTTGCAGATGATGTTGTCCTGTTGGCTTCATCGGGCCAGGACCTCCAGCGTGCGCTGGTGCGGTTTGCAGCTGAGTGTGAAGCGGGTGGGATGAGAATCAGTTCCTCCAAATCTGAGGCCATGGTTCTCGACCGGAAAAAGGTGGTTTGCTCTCTCCAGGTTGGAGAAGAGTTTCGTCCTCAAGTGGAGGAGTTTAAGTATCTTGGGGTCTTGTTCACGAGTGAGGGAAGGAAGGAGCATGAGTTTGACAGACGGATCGGTGCGGCGGCTGCAGTAATGCGGTCGGTGTATCGGTCCGTCGTGGTGAAGAGGGAGCTGAGCCGAAAGCCAAAGCTCTCAATTTATCGGTCAATCTACCGAAAGGGCAAGGTCACGGATACAAGCGGCTGAAATGAGCTTCCTCCACAGGCTCCCTTAGAGATAAGGTGAGGAGCTCTGTCACCCGGGAGGAGCTCGGAGTAGAGTCGCTGCTCCTCCACATCGAGAGGAGCCAGTTGAGGTGGCTCGGGCATCTGGTTCGGATGCCTCCTGGACGCCTCCCTGGGGAGGTGTTCCGGGCATGTCCCACCGGCAGGAGGCCCCGAGGAAGACCCAGGACTCGCTGGAGAGACTACGTCTCTCGGCTGTCCTGGGAACGTCTTGGGGTCCCACCGGAAGAGCTGGAGGAAGTGTCCGGGGAGAGGGAAGTCTGGAACTCTCTGCTTAGACTGCTGCCCCCGCGACCCGGACCCGGATAAGCAGATGAAAATGGATGGATGGATGGACAGCCTATGTAGGTGCAGCTGATCACGCGCCCGATCTCCCATGGAGTTTTTTCTTGTCTCGGAGCTAAAGTATTTTACACCTATTGACTGAGTGGAGACAATATGTTAATGTCTCTGTGCCAATACGTAATAGGGGATGGGGTTCGAAGTTTGCTTTGCAACTGAATCAACATCAGACGCCATAACTCGCGCGGAGCGAGTTCCAAATCCACTGTGTGTAATAAAACTTTGTTTTTCTGCAGATATTGTGGTAAATGTCATTACGGTAAAGTATAATAATGCAGCCTCCGTTTAAAGGGCCTATGTCTTAGTGTTTTAACTGTTTAATTGCACCAAATCGTTGAAACCAAATGAGAAAACGGAAAGCAATGAATTTTTTCAGCTCGTTTTTTCATTTTTAACACGCTGCTTTGAATAAATGCTGTTTGTTTCTTTTTAATCGAAAAACGGAAAACAGTCCGTGTATGTTCCAACTGTTTGATTTGTCCCCCAGAATAAAATCTTTTTTTCCACAAAACGAGAAAACGGAAAACGGCTTTAAATCTAATTCCAGGTCTAGTTTTGAAAACACTGTTTTCAGCTCGTTTATTTGGTTTTAACATGGTGCTGTGATTAAATTCCTTTTTTTCGCTTATATCAAGAGAAATAAGGAAGCGGATGTTCTTTGTATTTTATTTTCTGGACAATTTAACTAGAAAACGGCTCAAGTATGCCCATGCTCGCCCCGTGTAGTGCTACACTCAAACCCACACACATACTCTGCAGTTAGGACCTCCTATGAGTAAGGAGTTACTGGAGTCCAGCCTAGAAGTAACAAATGCATGGCTCAGTTTCTCTGCATCGCTCTGAGAGAGGATGGTTCTGATTTTAGCTATATTTCTTCCTACTTCCTACTACCTTAATCTTCTTAAGATGAAAGTAGGCCTTTCTGGAGATTTGTTTAATGTATGATGTAAAAGAGAGATCCTGGTCAAAGACGATACCAGGGTTCCAGCCAGGTATGCCAACAGCTAAGCTAGGAGGCTTGTTTTGCAACTCTTAGCAGTCACTACCAGATATAAGACGATAATATTTAGAAAAGAGCGGAGAGTAACGCCGTACACACACAGCAGCAAGTGACGTGATACGCTTATCGTCAGTCAGCCACACCAGACACACCATGAGCATTACTCAGTACTTGAACAGCGTGTTAAACCACCTTAGACACATTCTCTGCTTCTTTAAATCAATAACCAAAACTACACTCTGATTGATTCCATTTCCAGGTAAGGATGCATGGGGCTCGGCTGCTGCGCCGTGTCTGGCATGGTGGTGGAGGGGTACCTGGTGGTTGGACGTGCCTGCCTGCCTAAGGGATGGGGCAGCGGGGCTAGCTGAGTCTTGGGTGGATGCATGGGTCCCCTGCGGTTGGGGTGTAGTGGCTGCTGGGACCGACAGCCTGGTGCCAGAGTAGGGCTGTCTAGAGGTTTGGCATGTGCCTGTGTCATGTTTTTATTTGTTGAGACATTCATGGTCACCGTTTCCTGTTTTATTTTGTATTACTTAAGTTTTTTTTGTTCATCCAGGTTCATTAGCTGTTCGCAATAGACAATCAGTCATGGTATTTAACATCCAGTACTCACCTCAGATCTCCGCCAGATTATCGCGAGTTATCTCCACATTCCAGCGTTACCGTGTAAGTATTCCAGTTACCGTTGTTGCCCGTTACCTGATCTTGTTCCAGTCCAGCTCTCTTGTACCGTAGCCAAGTTTATCTTGTTGTTGACCCTTCCTGTCTTGACCCCCGTTTATGCCCGCTCCTTTTGAATGTGCCTCGCATCGTGAGTCTGTGCCAGTACTGTACCTTTCCTTGGATTCTGCCATGAACATTAAAGCCTGTGTAATTTACCTTCTGGTCTTTGTCGCCGTGTATGTGGGTCCGATTCGTCAAGCCACGTGACAGCCTGGCTTTCCCTGCCAGTGTGTGGGAGCTGACCTGGGAGTGGAGACCTGGGTACCCTGTGTCCAGGAGGGTTTCTCTGGGGGTGTCTCTCCCCGGGACGCTGCCCCTGCTCAGGTGAAGCGCTGCCTGCCCTAGCATCCAACGCCCTCTGGTAACTGCTCAGGCCTGTTGTGAGGGGGGCATGGGGGGTCTGGTGGGCTACCCAGGCTGCAGCCTCTATTGGGCCTTGGATGGGGGTTGCCCCTCAATGCATAGCCGCAAAATATGTGTGTAGGTTTGAGTGGAGCACTACACGAGGCGGGCATAAGCATACTTGACAGAGAGAATGGGTAAGAGACAGAGAGATGAGGGTGGTTCTGTCTGCACTGCTCATGGTGCTTTGGCTGTGGTACTACAATCCCTGGGTCCTGCCCATCTGCTCCTGGCGGAGGATTTGCGTGGGGCAGTGGGATGGGTAGCAGAGCTAGTCTAGACCCTGGTAAAGCCCAGTCCCAGTTCCAATTATGCGTGTGAACCCTACACCAGTTTAGCACCCCAGACTAGCCCTCGCCCGGCTAAGTCGCCTGCTCAAGGTCCAGCTCCAGCTTAGCCACATCATGCTAAAGCTCCAGCTCTAGCTCAGCCACGTCATGCTCAAGCTCCAGCTCCAGTTCAGCCACGTCATGCTCAAGCTCCAGCTCCAGCTTAGCCACGTCAAGCTCAAGCTCAAGCTCAAGCTCCAGCTCCAGCTCAGCCATGCCACGCTCCAGCTCCAGCTCCAGCTCCAGCTCCAGCTCCAGCTCCAGCTCAGCCACGCCGTGCTCAACAGTTTGATTTCTCCATCCAGAATAAAAGCTGGGAAAATGAGAAAACGACTTGTTTTTGTCCTCAAAATGAGGAAATGGGAAAAGGCTTTAAATCCAAATTCGCGTCTAGTTTTGAAAACACAGTTTTCAACTCGTTGATTGGTTTTTAACACAGGCACTTGCATCCACCTCCAATTTAAAGGGACGTGTAAACATAGGAGGAGCCAACACGGTGTACTACAAAGAATCGCTTTGGCGGATTCAAAAGCGCTCTGACATAGAGGTGTCCAGACGAACGCCTTAGTGGTGCTCGTGAGGTCTGTAAGGGGCGCCACGACGTCCGCAAAGTTTTTGCAGAACCCACGATTGTTGGAGAAAATATATTTTTATCTATTATTAATCTCATTTATCTATCATTTCAGTTATCTCAGACAGGATGTATTCAAATTCAACTGCTATGACCGAATTCGACTTCGACTTTGAATTCAATTCTAGACTTTAAAGGTTTTAAAAAAGATCTTACAAGGCTGATACAATGTTTTGACGTTCACATTGAAAACTGATTCAGAGAGATGTAATACTGATGTTTAATTGTCCTTGTAATGACAAACAGAGGGGAATGTTGGAGAAAATATATTTTTATCTATTATTAATCTCATTTATCTATCATTTAACCCATATAATCATTTATATTCATTTCATTTATATTCATTTATCCTTTTATGTATCATTTAACCTTTTTTACATTTTCCATTTATGGTTTGCATTTGCTGTGCCTTATAACCACATTGACAGGTGCACAGACTTTTAAACACATGCTTCCAAGTATTGTCATGTACGAAGAACAATCTTGTCACATTTGCTCTGTGCTCCTATTCAGGCGTAGGTGTTCAAAACCACAAGAGATTTTGGAGGAGTATTGCTATGCCTAATTGTGTGTTTTCCGCATGTTAACAGGTGCACCAATGATGTGATGGTGAAGGCGTGTACAAGCATCAATAAAATGTTGTGCTTTGGGGAAGTTTGTTGGTGTTGGTCGGTCTCTGAGTGAAGCACTTACAACGCTAAGATCTCAGGCGAGCTCCCCTTGGCCAAGTAAAAACTGGTTGGCTCTCAGTTGTGCTATATTGTTCTCGTCTCTGTGTGTATCAGTGCTGTTGTGGTATTTTCAGACCCAACATAATTTGGTCCTTCGGGCCGGAGCTCAACGGTCCACGTCGTGGGAGGAAGGTGACGGAATGCTAAAGTCTGACGTCAGCCGGACATCTACTCGTCTGACACAAAATCCTGGGGCGTGACTTCGTGGCTGGGTTGGTGAAATAGATCCTGATCTTCCCTCCGACAGCGTTGATAACGAGTTCCAGGAAACGAACAATACAGCAACAATGAGTGTCCGTAATGCCATGATTGGGGTTGACTGGGCTCGGAATTCCAGGATAAATAAGTAGGGGTTGACTGGGCCCCTAATTCCAGGATAAATAACTAAGGGTTGACTAGTGTCGTAATTCCAGAGTCGATTAGGATTGACTGGGTTGACTGGAGCCGTAATTCCAGCGTACTTGTTAAGACATTAACAAAACGTGTGAATGATTGTATGAATGGGTCTATGTAGAGTGGAAACCTAACGGTGCTAATGCAAACTCTACGCTTGACCATTGTCCCTAAGCGCATTTAACTCCTTAGTGGGAGTCGCAGGGATTGTCCAGTTTGTCTTGTTTGTTCGATGTGGGTTTGGATCAAAGTTGAGAGGTTGGTTTGTTGGGACAGCTACAACTAGAAAACTAGTTTCTGTAGAAGCCTGGTGTAGCCGATGATCCTTGCATGACACTGTGACCGATTGTTGATCCTGACCAAAAAGAGTTTACACTTGAATGCCAAAAGGATTATTCAGAATGGGTAACGGGAAAAGCAAACCTGCCACCATGGAGGGTGACTTCAAGTACATGGAGAAATTTTCACCTGGCAGTAATAGATTCTTGAAACTGTGGGAAAAGAAGTACGGGTTTGAGAGCAAACTGATGTACGGTCCGTGTGAGAAACTAGTTGAGAGATTAAAGGTTGAAGCTCTTAACACTCGCAGAACTCAAAACAAAGAAAAAAAAGATTTCCTTCTTAACGGTACGCGACATACTTTTTTGTATGATTCAGGAGCTGACAAAACTGTCCTGAGAGATCAGATTCCCGGACTCCAGAGTTCTTCCCGGTTCATTTTTGTTAAATTAGCAATTGGACTGGTGACCAAAGATTCTTTTCCAAAGCCAATTATGTTCACTGACCCTAAGACTGGGGAGTCTGAGCGTGCCGAAGTGGTGCTGTGTCCAAAGTGTCCTGTAAACCTGCTAGGTCGTGAATTGATGACACGATTTAAAATCTCTATTGTCCCCACTTCCAAAGGTATGGTTGCTATAGGCAAGGGCGAAGAAATACTGACCCTACCGTTACATAGCATTGAAGAAACACATTACTACTGGACATTGGATCTGCCAAGTCCAGACCCCACACACTCTTCTGAACAGTTATTGTCCCTAGCTGTTCAGTGTCAGAAGGGACCCTTTACACCTCAGTCTTTAAAAAAGTTTTACATTACCTTAAAATAAAAACATTCACCAGGGCCAGATTTTGATTATGTGTGGGAAATTTTGTGTTGTCATGAGATGCTGTGCCTCTGGCTGAGAGTTGTTCCTGGGGGTCATCAAGCATTCGGTTATCGAATGGTGGGGGTTTCACTGTAGTTACCACGGGAACATTGTTAAAGGAAGTAAAGGGGGGCTTACTGCACTCATGTATATCAAAGACCAGTCAACAGCTCATGTGGGGGATTGTAACAGGGTATAAATACAGGTCTTGTGTCCTCAGTCCTTTAGTGGATACTTTGTACATGCTGTAGAAAGATGTGTCTTACGTCTTAGAGGTATTGTGATTGTGATCCACTCCGTGTCGACATGAGAGTAAACTTTGAGATGGTTCATCACACTGATGATCTCCGGTTGATTTCTTTATAAGAAGACTTCCACAACATATGACACCCAGATTTTTAATTTGGGCCCCCAGAGGGTGACTCTGAATGCCATGTTCACTGACCAAAAAGGCATGACAGGGTGTGCAGTTCAGCTCACCGAGCAGACCCCTCGTGTCGGTAACCAAAGCTCCACTGCAAAAGTGGAATGACATCGGGGACTTCGTCTTTAGCGCAGCACAAATCCCCTGTTGGAAGGACATCGGGAATGGTTGGCTGATAGACGAACCAACACGCTCCATCTATATGAGACCTTTAGGATGGGTGGTAACTACCTCACCCCGCGTCTATTTGGAGGTCCCACATGAGGCGGGAGAATGACTTGCTTCATGCACACTGCCTGATCCCCTTCTATCACAGGTTCCAGATTCTTTTTGGTCGAAAGGGAAAGCAGATGTAGGGTTAATGACCACTGCCACACCAGTGGTGATTAAAGCTAAAACTGATTACCGTCCCCGCATACGTCAATATCCATTGAAACCAGATGCATTAACTGTTATAAAACCAGCCATTGATGATATGATAAAAGCAGGCATTATTATAGAATCCCCACATGCTCAGTGTAACACTCCAATTTTTCCTGTTAAGAAAGAAGAATCAGGGGCATGGAGAATGGTTCAAGATTTAAGAGCAGTGAACCAAGCAGTTGAGAGCTGTGCTCCGTGCGTGCCCGATTCCCAAACATTACTTAACCTTTAACCAACTTTACTTGGATAACATTTTAATTGCTTCTGATACTAAGCAAAACAACGAGATCGCTTCACTTGCATTGTTTCGTCATTTAGCAAAGACAGGAAACAAAGCTTCGCTTTCAAAGTTGCAGTGGGTCAAACAGAAAGTGACCTTTTTAGGACATGAACTGTCACCTTGCGGTCGTAGCTTGACAGTCAACAGAAAAGCGTCTATTTTAGATGGTCCCAAACCGCAAACGAAACGGCAGATGATGCAGTTTCTAGGGTTATGCAACTACTGCAGACTATGGTTGCCGAGCTATGCACAAATAACACAACCGTTGTTAGATGTGATCTACTCCCAACCCATGTCTATGAAACAGAATATAGAGTGGACTCCAGAAGCTGAAGAAGCTTTCACTTTGCTGAAACAAGCTCTTACTGGTGCTACAGTATTGAGTTTACCAGACTATTCAAAACCGTTTGTCCAAATAGTTGATTGTAAAGGCCATTTCATGACTTCTATGTTGGCCCAACAAACAGGAGGCCACTTCAAGCCTGTAGTTTATTATTCCAAACGTTTATGATGGTCGATGGAGGCTGGTGGCTCTGCGGCACTAAGGTTTACATGTCACTGCCGAGGCATTGGTCAGGTCGGTGTGCGCCAGTTAACACTAGAACTACTAAGGGACGTACACCTTTACATATACCCCTAACTACGGCTGGGTGTTCACTTGTCCGCCACGCTCCAGCTGGCACCCTGCCAAGAGCCGCTTTTGTTACGTAAAGAGGGCCATCACCGACGCTCTCTGTGGGGTGGGACGCATGGGCTCGCTGACCCTGCTGCTGCCTGCAAGGCGGAGCAGGGTTCCTACTCATGTTCCTATGAGTCTATGAGTGACATCCACTGTTACAATGTTCCACCGCTATGTGCTTGGATTTACAACGTGAAAGGACGAGTGTCATTGTTGCGGTCTCACCAAAGGAAGCAATAAAAAACATTAACAAGACAATAAAACAGTTTTGCTGCTTTGCTTATTTACAAAAAAACTAAATAAAGTTCACACATTATTTCACTGTAACGTTACTAAAAATTGCAGAAAAGACGACAGTACACCGCTCACCCATCTAGTTTTAACAAATGTGCAATTAAAAATATATTATAAACCAAAAA
Source organism: Betta splendens (assembly GCF_900634795.4). Classification (NCBI taxonomy): domain Eukaryota; kingdom Metazoa; phylum Chordata; class Actinopteri; order Anabantiformes; family Osphronemidae; genus Betta; species Betta splendens. The sequence goes on along the minus strand of NC_040900.2, from coordinate 15,974,556 downwards.
AACGCTTGAAAGCGTTTCGGTTTTATATTCCATTTATTTCGTTATTTCCCCTTTCACCAGTACCACATAATAAGTCATTGCAGAGCTACAGCCATGTTTCACCAGCCGCTTTCGGCAGTGAGTCATAGACGGACGTTGTTCTGCCCGCTTTCATGTAGACACGGAACTCTTCACAGTTTTGTCAAACGTTATTTCGTTATTCATATACAACAACATGCAAATGCTAAAAATTACTGAAAAGATGACAGTACACCCATCTAGTTTGGGTGAACAGAAAACGCTTGAAAGCGTTTCCGTTTTATATTCCGTTTATTTGGTTATTACTCCTTTCACCTGTACCACATAAAGTCATTGCAGAGCTACAGCCATGTTCCTACAAAGTTAACCAGCTGTTTATTTCGTTATTTCCTCTTTCATGTCCGTCTGGTGAATGAAAGTGGGCGTGGCCATCCACGTCCCAGAGCGGTGACACTGGGGGAAGGGGAACGCGCATCAACACGCAGGACAAAGATCTGCGTTTCTCTGCTGCTACAGCCTCGGCTGCGTTGGGTTGTTAGTGTCCCTTTCACCTGTACCACATGAAATGTGTTCCTACGAAGTTGATCAGCTGCTTTCAGAATCAGAATCGTTTTTATTCACCGGGTTTATTTTTATTTACAAAATATAAACAGAAAACGCTTGAAACGTTTCCGTTTTATATTCCATTTATTTAATTATTTTTATTTACAAAAAAATCCCATAGGCTTTGCACTGTAACGTCACTAAGAATTAGGAAAAAAGACAGTACACCCATCTAGTTTTAACAAATGTGCAATCAAAAATTTAAACAGAAAACGCTTGAAAGCGTTTCTGTTTTATATTTCCGTTTATTTCGTTATTTTCCCTTTCACCTGTACCACATAAAGTCATTGCAGAGCTACAGCCATGTTCCCAAGAGGTTCACCAGCCGCTTTCAGCGTGACACACGCATGGACGTTGTTCTGCCCGCTTTCATGTAGACACAAAACTCATCAAAGTAAAAGAGCTCAGAGCAGCATTTGCAATTACATGTATAAAAATAACGAAATAAACGGAATGTAAAGTAAAATGCTTTATAGAGTTTGGTGTCTACATGAAAGCGGCTGGTCAACTTTGTCAACATGTGGCTCCAGTAAGTGGGGGAATAACGGCCCAAAGCAACAGGCTGAAAGAGGAGGCTGTGGCAGAGGAACACAGGTCTTTGTCCTGTATGTTGATGCGCCCAGCCCCCACAGTCAGCGCTTACCTTTGCTACGGGACTGATAGCCCCGCCCACTTTTATTTATCAGACAGATATGAAAGTGGGGATAACGAAATAAACGGGATGTAATGTAAAACGCTTTCAAGAATTTTGTCTACATCAAAGCGGGCAAATCACGTGAACGTTTTAATTTTTTTGTGAATAAAAATAATGTTTGCCCTGTTCAAACCTGGGGAATAAAAACGATTCTGATAGCAGCTCAAGATCAACTTAGCAGGAACACATTTCATGTGGTAGAGGTGAAAGGGACACTAACAACCCAACGCAGCCGAGGCTGTAGCAGCAGAAAAACGCAGATCTTTGTCCTGCGTGTTGATGAGCGTTTCCCCTTCCCCCAGTGTCCCTGCTCTGTTACGTGGATGGCCACGCCCACTTTCATTCAACAGACGGACATGAAAGAGGGAATAACGAAATAAACATCTGTTTAACTTTGTAAGAACATGGTTGTAGCTCTACAATGACTTTATGTGTTACAGGTGAAAGCAGTAATAACAAAATAAACGGAATATAAAAAACGTTTTCAAGCGTTTTCTGTTTATATTTTTTATTGCACATTTGTTAAAACTTGATGAGTGTACTGTCATCTTTTCTGTAATTTTTGATGACGTTACAGTGCAAACAATATTTGAACTAGTTTTTTTTGTAAATAAACAAAGCTTCGCCACATTTGAGAAGGATCTAAAACTGTCTTATTGTATTATTGATGATGATATCTTATTGCTTCCTTCGGTGAGACCGCAACAATGACACTCGTCCTTTCACGTTGTAAATCCAAGCACATAGCGGTTGAACATTGTAACAGTGGATGTCACTCTTAGACTCATAGGAACTGTGCAGCCTTGCAGACAGGAGCAGGGTCAGCAAGCCCACGCAACCCACCACCTAGAGTGCGTCAGTGATGGCCCCCTTTACCTAACAAAGGCAGCTGTTCACAGATGATTCAGGGTCTCAGCTAGCCGAGCAGATCATTTGACCACCTTCTAGTGGGAATGGGTATATTTAGAAAACCCAGTAGTTCTAGTGTTAAAGTGTCTGACCACACCTTTTTTGCAGAGCCCCACGAGATTCCAGCTAAAGTGCGGGCTAGACGAAGCCTCTAATCGACCTTTAAACCACATGACGATAAGACAGGTTCGGACATTCCGCAAAAATTCAAACATTAGAACACTGCTTCCAAAATTGCTCTTTGTCTTGTCCCACACACTGGTGTGGGAAAGAACATGCTAAGGTTAGAAACCGTTGATTACCGTTTACAGGTTTGGGTTAACACATCCATCACAATGAATGAGGGACAGAACCATGAGATCGATGCTCTGAATCTCGTGATCCAGACTGTTTGAATTGGCTCCTTTGCACTGATGATTGGCATGTTCTCCCTTTTCTTCCTTTTCTTGATTTGCTGCATTCCAGGCCTGAGAGCAATGGTTTCTTCAGTTGTCTCAGACAGGATGTATTCAAATTCAACTGCTATGACCGAACTCGACCTAGACTTTGAAGTCAATTCTAGATTTTAAAGGTTTTACAAATGAACTTACAAGGTTGATACAATGTTTTGACGTTCACAGGCGAGCTCCCCTTGGTCAAGTAAAAACTGGTTGGCTCTCAGTTGTGCTATATTGTTCTCGTCTCTGTGTGTATCAGTTCTGTTGTGGTATTTTCAGACCCAACAACGATAGTACCCTGCCATGCCCAAAAAAACGCAGAGCGTGCCTCGGCATGTGGGTACTGAATAGTCCAGGATGGCCTGGATCTTGGCTGCCCCTGACCAACGTCCTTCCCTAAATATGTCAACGTAGCTTTTCCAAATTCACATTTCACCAAGTTGAGCGTAAGCGAAGCTTATTTAAGTCTCTCAAATAACGTGCAACGTTGCCACATGATCAGCCCAAGTGTCGGAGTATGCCACAATATCACCTAGATAGACCTCAAAATTGAGGACGTCGGAGAGGACGATTTTCATCAACCGCTGAAAAGTTGCCGATGCATTTCTTAAACCAAAGGGCATCACCGTATACTGATAAAAGCCGTCGGGGGTCACAAAAGCTGAGACTTCTGACACGCCCTGTTAAAGGAACTTGCCAGTATCCTTTTAACAAATCTAACTTGGACACGAACCGAGCAGAACCAACCCGGTCCACGAAATCCTCCATGTGAGGCAGTGGATATGAATCAGGTTTGGTTATGGCGTTTACCTTATGGAAATCTGTGCAGATCTGTGCGGGAGCTCCCGAGGATGAAGTAGCGGTCTTACGATCACAATACCTTTTTAACATGTTGACATGACACACTCGCGCCGTTCTCCTACGATCAGGCGTGTTGATCACAGTCCGTCTCGCTGATTTTTCGTCGCACCACATAAGGTCCACAAAATTTAGCTTCCAACGCAGCACCGGTGAGAGGCAATAACACTAACACACCCTCCTGGAAATCATGCTTAACCGTCCTTTTGTCAAATTTTACTTTCATTTTCCACTGTGACGCCGCAAGCGAGAGGCGTGCACACTCACAAGCTTAATGTAAGCGCTAACACAATCAAGTATGTTTTTACTGGAAATGGGGATGTCCAAAAAATATTTCTGCTTCAGCAGCCGCAGGGGTCCCTGCACTGTATGAGCAAAAACCAACCACGCCGGACTGAAGCCGGTGGACTCCTGCACACTTTCGCGGGCTGCGAGGAGAAGAAACACCAAGCCCTCATCCCAATCTCGCCTGGACTCCCAGCAGTATTTCTTTAGCATGGACTTTAATTTTTGATGGAACCGCTCAAGTGCACCCTGTGACTGGGGATGGTATGTGCTGGAGGTACGGGGCTGAACGGAGAGCGACTTCAGCACTTGTGCAAACAACTTCGAAGTAAAGTTAATACCTTGATCCGTCTGGATAACTTTTGGGAGACCGAAGGTTTGACTACTGCCTTAGCCTTCAAAGAACGTAGGGGAAAAGCATCGGGGTAGCACGTTGCTGCACACGAGGGTTACCAAGTACTGGTGTCCCGACCTAGTCTTTGGTAATGGGCCCACACAATCCACCATAATATGATCGAACGGATTCCCAACCCCAGGGATGGTGCGCAAAGGTGCGATTCGGCTTCCCCATCAACTGACAAACGTGACATGTACGGCAAAATCGAGTAACGTCTGACTTTAGACCAGGCTAAAAAAAAATCACTTCAGTATGCGGTTGTACATTTTCCAGATTCCCAAATGGCCCGAGGAATGGTCGTGGGCCCGAATAAAACCAGCTCTGTCCACCTCTCGACACAGATCAGGGTTAAATGGCAACAGCTTAGCGACTGCAGCGTCATCAGCAACTGGTTTAACCCCCTTGCCCGCAGTATCACTGGCAACAAACGAGTCGGGCAGCTCAGAACAACCTTCTCGCCGGCTAAGTCATTCCCTAGTATGAGGCCACCCCCTCTCCTGTTAACCAAGGAAGAACTCCCACCCTGACTGAACCAGATAGCAGCGGACACTCTAAGAACACGTTGTGTAAAGGAGCCCTCAGGACCTTCATTCCCACTCCATAGACAAGCACATCTGACCCCACAAATGAATCCTGACTGCACGGCAAAACCCTGTGTAACATCAGTGACTGTACCGCCCCGGTGTCACGTAGTATCCGAATCGGCACCTGATCCTTCACATCCCTCGTAACAGAAACAAAACCCTGTAGAATAAACGGCAGATAACTTTCGTCTGTATCGCCTGTCAGGGAGCTGGGGTTGGGTGAGCCTGACTGAGGAGGAACATCCAGCACCAAGCCCACACTCTTTGGACTCCGCTGAACATTCACTCACTCTTTTCTCTGAAGTGCAGGGCACTTGGCTATCAAATGACCCTCCTCATGACAGTAAAAGCACTCCCGATCTTCAGGGGAAACCGGACAGAGACGTGGTGCCCTCGTTGGCAGCGTTTTCTCCGGGCTAAGGAGTAGCCTATTCTCCCCATGCACAGCGGGGAAAACACCCCGGTGCGTCAGGGTAAACTCGTCTGACATTACCATGGCCTTAGACAATGTCTCCACCTTCTGTTCGTTTAGGTATACTACAACTCTTTCATGGGGCCCGGCCGGGCACAGCCCGAAAGAGCGACGTGGGGCCGTCCTCAAGTGGACCCACCATCCGCAGGAGGAACCGTAGGGGGCTGGTGCAGAGTGGATTGGGCAGCAGTCGAAGGCGGGAGCCTAGGCGCCCCAATCCCTGGATAACCAATCTAGCTATTGGAACATGGAATGTCACGTCACTGGGGGGAAAGGAGCCTGAGCTTGTGCAGGAGGCCGAGCGGTACCGGCTAGAAATAGTCGGGCTCACCTCCACACACAGCCTGGGCTCTGGAACCCAACTCCTTGAGAGGGGCTGGACCCTTTTCTACTCTGGAGTTGCCTGCGGTGAGAGGCGGCGGGCTGGTGTGGGCTTGCTCATAGCTCCCCAGCTTAGTCGCCATGTGTTGGAGTTTTCCCCGGTGGACGAGAGGGTCGCTTCCCTGCGCCTTCGGGTGGGGGATAGGTCACTCACCGTCATTTGTGCTTACGGGCCAAATGGCAGTGTGGAGTACCTGGCCTTCTTGGGGTCCCTGGAGGGAGTGTTGGAAAGCGCTCCAACTGGGGACCCCATCGTTCTTCTGGGAGATTTCAATGCCCACGTAGGTAACGACAGTGATACCTGGAGAGGCGTGATTGGGAGGAACGGCCTCCCTGATCTGAACCCGAATGGTGTTATGTTATTGGACTTCTGTGCTAGGCACAGTTTGGCCATAACAAACACCATGTTCAAACATAAGGGTGTCCATCGGTGCACATGGCACCAGGACACCCTAGGCCGGAGGTCGATGATAGACTTTGTAGTCGTTTTACCTGACCTTCGGCCATATGTTTTGGACACTCGGGTAAAGAGAGGGGCTGAGCTGTCAACTGATCACCACCTGGTGGTGAGTAGGATCCGCTGGCAGAGAAGGAGGCTGAAACGACTTGGCAGGCCCAAACGTATAGTGAGGGTCTGTTGGGAACGCCTGGCTGAACCCTCTGTCAGACGGACCTTTAACTCACACCTCCGGGAGAGCTTCGACCAGATTCCGAGGGAGGTGGGAGACATAGAGTCCGAGTGGACCATGTTCTTCGTCTCCATCCTCAACGCGGCCGTTCATAGCTGTGGACGCAGGGTCTCCGGTGCCTGTCGTGGTGGTAATCCCCGAACCCGGTGGTGGACGCCGGAGGTAAGGGACGCCATCAAGCTGAAGAAGGAGTCCTACCAGGTATGGTTGACCTGTAGGACTCCTGAGGCAGCTGATGGGTACCGGCAGGCCAAGCGTGCTGCAGCCCGTGCCGTTGCGGAGGCAAAAACTCGGGCTTGGGAGGAGTTCGGGGAGGCCATGGAGGAGGACTATCGCTCGGCCTCAAAGAGATTCTGGCAAACCGTTCGGCGCCTCAGGAGGGGGAAGCAGTTCTTTACCAACTCTGTTTTCAGTGGAGGTGGGGAGCTGTTGACCTCAACTGGGGATGTTATCGGACGGTGGAAAGAGTACTTTGAGGATCTCCTCAACCCCTCCGACATGCCTTCTGCTGAGGAAGCAGAGGCAGGGGACTCAGAGGCGGACTCGCCCATCACCCAGGCTGAGGTCACCGAGGTAGTTAGTAAGCTCCTCGGTGGCAGAGTAGCAGGGGTGGATGAGATCCGTCCTGAGTACCTCAAGCCTCTGGATGTTGTGGGGCTGTCTTGGGTGACACGCCTCTGCAACATCGTGTGGAGGAGGGTGACAGTTCCTCTGGCCTGGACAACCGGGGTGGTTGTCCCTCTTCACAAAAAGGGGAACAGGAGAGTGTGTTCCAACTATAGGGGGATAACCCTTCTCAGCCTCCCTGGGAAAGTCTATGCCAGGGTACTGGAGAGGAGAATTCGGCCGATAGTCGAACCTCGGATACAGGAGGAACAATGTGGTTTTCGGCCTGGTCGTGGAACGCTGGACAAGCTTTATACCCTCAGCAGGGTGCTTGAGGGTTTGTGGGAGTTTGCCCAACCAGTCTACATGTGCTTTGTGGATCTGGAGAAGGCATTCGACCGCGTCCCTCGTGACATCCTGTGGGGGGTGCTCCGGGAGTATGGAGTCCAGGGCCCTTTGCTAAGGGCTGTTCGGTCTTTGTACAACCGGAGCAGGAGCTTGGTTCGCATTGCCAGCAATAAGTCAGACCTGTTCCCGGTGCATGTTGGACTTCGGCAGGGCTGCCCTTTCTCACCGGTTCTGTTCATTATTTTTATAGACAGAATTTCTAGGCGCAGCCAGGGGCCGGAGGGGGTCTGGTTTGGGGACCACAGGATAGCATCTCTGCTTTTTGCAGATGATGTTGTCCTGTTGGCTTCATCAGGCCAGGACCTCCGGCGTGCGCTGGGGCAGTTTGCAGCTGAGTGTGAAGCGGCTGGGATGAGAATCAGTTCCTCCAAATCTGAGGCCATGGTTCTCGACCGGAAAAAGGTGGTTTGCTCTCTCCAAGTTGGAGGAGAGTTCCTGCCTCAAGTGGAGGAGTTTAAGTATCTTGGGGTCTTGTTCACAAGTGAGGGAAGAAGGGAGCGTGAGTTTGACAGACGGATCGGTGCGGCGGCAGCAGTAATGCGGTCGGTGTATCGGTCCGTCGTGGTGAAGAGGGAGCTGAGCCGAAAGGCAAAGCTCTCAATTTACCGGTCAATCTACGTTCCTACCCTCACCTATGGTCATGAGCTTAGGGTCATGACCGAAAGGGCAAGGTCACGGATACAAGCGGCTGAAATGAGCTTCCTCCGCAGAGTGGCTGGGCGCTCCCTTAGAGATAAGGTAAGGTAAGATCAGACCCAGTTGAGGTGGCTCGGGCATCTAGTTCGGATGCCTCCTGGACGCCTCCCTGGGGAGGTGTTCCAGGCATGTCCCACCGGTAGGAGGCCCCGAGGAAGACCCAGGACTCGCTGGAGAGACTACGTCTCTCGGCTGGCTTAGGAACGTCTTGGGGTCCCACCGGAAGAGCTGGAGGAAGTGTCCGGGGAGAGGGAAGTCTGGAACTCTCTGCTTAGACTGCTGCCCCCGCGACCTGGCCCCGGATAAGCGGATGAAAATGGATGGATGGATGGATGGACAACTCTTTCAGGAGGACACGTCTTAAATTCCTCGAGCAACAACAGCTCCTGTAACTGTTCTCGGGTGGTAACTTTACTGGCTGTACACCACTTGTCGAACAAAACAGACTTCTCCCATGCGAATTGCACAAATGTTTGGCTTGGAGATTTTTCACAGGACCTAAACTTCTGCCGATAGGCTTATGGAACGAGCTCGTAGGCACGCAACACTGTAGCTTTCACCACATCATAATTCAGACTGTCATCAATGGTCAGGGAGGCGCACACCTCCTGAGCTTTCCCCACCAGTTTACATTGAAGCAGGAGACTCCAGACATCCCGTGGCCATTTCAAAGTGGATGCAATCCGCTCGAATGCATTGAAATAGCTGTCCACCTTGCTCTCTCTGAAGGAGGGAACCAGGGCGATGTGTCTGCTAATATCAAATTAGTCAGAGGGAGAGGGAGGGAGACGCACTCAGGCCGGTGTGGAGGTTCTCTGCTCAATCATTCGTTCTAAGTCCATCGCTCGTAAGCGAAGGTGCATGAGCTCAATCTCCCGCGTTTTAGCCTCCAAATCCACCTCCCTTATCCGCAGAGCTATTTGTAACTCCTCCTTATCCACCCCAGCTTGCAACAGGCTCAAAAGGTCAATGTGCCTGGCTGGAGGACTACTAGGAAACTTCCCATCCGCAGCCATCGGCGCCGGGACTGGCTGGGCGTTGGGAAACTTTGCCCCCGTGTTCACCTGCCAATCCGCAGAAGTCTTGACCTGAGTGACCGGCCCGGGCACCACTCCCCTTTCCACCAATCCAGGGGTGTCCAAACTTTTTGCACAAAGGGCCAGATTTGATGAAGTGAAGATGCCTGGGGGCCAGTAGATGCTTCTGATGTTTTTAACCAAAAAAGTTACATGCAAATGTACACAATTATGAAACAATTTTCATCATCACAATTCTCTTTCTTTTTTTAAATGGCAGTGTAACCAAATATAAGCCGCTCAGGCAGACGTGAACAACTCTTAAACGACAACTCATATCTGGGGAGTCAGATAACATTGAACACTGAACTGTATGAAATACCTTAAATTTACATGAGTTTGATAAATATCTTTGCCTCATGAACATTTTAAACAGGAGTTATATGTAATGCAAAGTTGTCTCTTATCATTAAAGTTTAAAACAAGTACATTTTGCTCTTATCTTTTACAAGATCTTTCAGAGTAATAGTTTGTTACAGGTACACAACAACAACAGTTATATCTAAATCTTATTCAAGATGTTTAACCCCTTAAGTTCCACTGTCCCTCCTGAGGAACACCTGAGGGGATCATGCGAGTTATGACTGTGTACAGCCCAGCCGCTAAACCTCAGCGACACAAGCTGCACACTGTTGGAAAGCTTAGACTTTCGTCTTTCCAACCAAATAAACAATTTCCAGCTAAAACAACACAACACAGCACAACACAGCGCAGTCACCAAACGTTTAAAAAACAATAACCATAAATCCATAAATTTTCCATCACTTACTTTTGACGACTTCTGAGCTTCAAATCGCACTCAATCACGTCGTGTGTGGTCTCTTTTCGTTCGTTACGATCCAGAGAATGTAATCCAATAAAGCGTTTCGGTACAAAACACATTGGTCCAAAAACTACAAGTGTTCTGCTCCAACTCATGAGCGAAAAATATTTTTTTCCAACTTCTGTGAGCCATAACTCGCTAAATTCAAAAGCGAAAGTAACAGGAACTTTTCAAGATGGAGGCTGCCGGGCTTCGGCTTCGAACGAGACCAGCTAAGCCGTAAACCTCCGTTCATTGGCCCCACCATAGCAACCCCTAGCACACGTGGTCCAACCCGACCCCTCCCCCCTCCCTCCACTCACAGGCCACTAGTGGGCCATAAATAATACATGATAAGACCGAAGTTGCGGGCCGTATGAAATCTTACCGCGGGCCGTGATTGGCACCCAGGCCGGACTTTGGACATTCCTGCTCCAATCCTTCAGCCACAGCGCCTTTTCTCACATTTTCGCCTTCCTCGCGTTCAGTGGGACCGCTATGTCAAAGAAGTTTGCAATCCACAACAGATCGGCCTTGGTACACCGGTCCAGTTTATTGAGTGTGGGGGTGCGCGCAAACTCATCCATATCAAAACTTATCCTTTACACACCTTTCCGTGCCTCTGCACTACTAACAAACACGTCAACCAAACACAGTGGAAGTCACTTCCACGGGGATAAAAATCCCAGACGAGCACCCAATTTATGTTACAGCCAAGCAATATTCCGTGCAACAATTTATTTACAAACCAAACAGCTACCCGTGAGTGTCAGAGTGTATTTACAATGCAAAGCAAAAAACAACCACAAAAGACTTTGGGGTGAGCCAAGGCCAAAACAACAAACAAAATGATGTCTACGGTCCCCCCGAACTTAACTAAGTCCTATTACAAAAGAAAACAACAGAACCAAACAGACATTCACTAAGCCGAACTCCCTACGTAATAAACAGGAGAAAAGCAATCAAACAAAAAGGCAGCTCACCCCTACGGTGTGGCGAAACAGGCACATCGGCGCACACAGCCAAATCACATGATTGTACCGAAAACGAAAACACTGGTCACACTGTCAATTCTTTTGCAAAACTCAAGCTGTGATCTTTCGTCATATGGAGGGGGGGCTGCTGGTCCGGCTGTTCGTCCCTTCATCCAGCGACGTCGCTGCCTCGACCACTAAACCTCCCTTCCTCCGCCGCCTCGTCCAATGGTGAAACTCGTCTGCCGCTCCATTGTCCAACCACCAACTTGCCCGCCATCTGTAACCACACCCCATCGCACCAACGCGTACTCACGCTCACCGCACACTCATTCACGCAGACACGTAGATGCAGACACAGACACAGACACAGACACAAACGGACCCCAAGGTCTGTAACAATCATATATAGAGAAGAAAGTATAAACCTAAAGTATTGCTTAATTTGCATATGAGCACCGCCATACTGTCGAAGTTGTACTTCGTTTTAAAATAAAAGTCTTGCTTTCTTAGGGGGCTTGTGGAGTCTGTGTGTACTGACTGGCTACACTATTACAGGCTTTAACAGCCAGTGATCTGTTTAACACCCAAGATTGTCAGAATATAACAATTAAACAATGGTCCTGCCCTAATTGTCATCACATACATCTGATTTTCATAGCGTGGTCTTGAGATATACAGAAGACATTTATTTCTGCAACAATAATTTACCAATTATGTGGAAAAAAAATGAGCTGCTGTGTGCCAAGTCTTGTGAGAAATGACAACTCATTAGAGTAGGAAAACTTATTTTAAGTTTTTATTTTGTGACACTACATGTTACTGTAGCACTTTTAAAAATGGCATCGGTTTCCATGCAGTTTCTTAAACTACCTGTTACACTCAACACACAACTGCAATATTTGCAATAGAAGAAACTCATCTAATTCTTTGGTTTGGAAATAATTGATACTTATTTTTCATTTTCCTTTAGTAGTTTTCACTTTTACAAAATACAACCAACAAAAAACTGCTGGTGTACTATGATGGCTAAAATGGGTGAAGGACAGAAGTGTTTATGAACTTCTGGTGTTCCGGTGAAACCGGTAAAAGTGTGTCACCTGTATTAGTATCAATGTACTGGACTTACTGGGAGCTGTGGTCCTGACAACTTTCCTGTCGTGGCAGACACATTAACAGCTCCTCCTGTTTTAAAACTGTCAGACCTCGTTCATTAACATATTTCTACTGTACATATTGCACTGTATATGTCCATGGTATCCATTTCATTAATATGGGAGACACAGATGTCCAGGTGGGTGAACAGGTTGAAACTTGGACTGTCACTGGGTCAGACCACATGGGTCAATAGAAGAAGTGTGGCCTAGATGTATGTTTGTCAGAATAGAGAAGAATTTCAGACTCTCTGTGGATGCGCCAAATGGTATTCTTTACAGTCATTTATGTGTTCAACATTCCCCAGAGTAATTAATTAAAGCCCTTTGGTTGAGATACTGTAAATGAGCAAAACCATGACAGTAAACTCATCATTCATAGGAATGTTGTCCTGTGGCTGCTGTGGCCTGGTAAAGGCATGGTTCAGGTAAAACAACACCTTAGTGGGGTAGAGGACTGGGAGAGAGGCTAATGGTGGTATGGGTCCCGTGAGTGTGTTAGCTGTCCAGCATTGTTAGCCATGAAATACACAGTTCAAAACAACAGCCTTTTTGTTTTTTTCTGAATACAAAATCATTTATTAAAAGAAAAACAGGTGATGGTACTGTATGACAATAAAACACTAACTTACAAATTGCATAAACAGGAGCAATCACACAATAAATAAAGTTTATAAGGTGTTTCATAATTACAACCCCAAAACCTGTGTACAAAGGCTCCTCCATGCATTTCAGGCACAGCGTTGACCCAGTCTGCCACAGCTCAGTGCACACTTTGCACCCAAGAATACTTCTGCACCATGCTACACACATGGAGCTGTCGATGAAGACTAAGCGAAAGTAAGAAAAGTAATAGATGAATACTGTACTAACCTGTGTGGTGTAACTGGTACATTCCTATGATGGTTTAACACAATATGACTTATTGCTTAAACTATGTTTAACAACTATGTAAACTACAATATGCTTAAACTCGTGGCTATTCATATTTTTTGTTACTAATTGTTTTAGTTGTAAATTCATATGCAACACAAAGCATCAGTTTTCTTTGGAAAACAACAGCAAAAAACCTAATAATGTCTTCACAAACATATGAAGAGTTTGAGTTCCCTAGACTTTGCTTCCTCTATGACCTGGGAAGCATCTGATAAGTTCTAAATGTGTCTCACTAAATCCTCCAAGCCTTGGAAGACGTCAAGCAAGTTCTCAATTTGATCCTTTACTCTCTGAACAGAAATGTCACTGCTTTGAAAAGAAGAAATAATTAAACCAATACTGTAGCAATCAAGACTGTTTCCCCAAAACATAAATATAGAATATCTATTCATTAAGGGATTCTCTACAGTTAAAAGTTCCTGCACATGCAAAATTCACTTTTTGGACATTCTGGTACATTTATATGACTCCCTGGTTCATGTTCATGACACTCTGGACCTGGACCCCTAAATTTACCTGCAACACTGTTTCAGTCACTCACTGTGCACTATAGCATAGTCGGTGGCGGTAATGTTACAAACATACGATGGAGGAAGGACCCAAATGCACAGCAGCGACTTGGTTAAGAACAATAATTTAATAGTCAAGGTCAGGCAGGCAGAGGTCATACACGGTACAGGCAAAGACTGGATCCGACAGGGAGTAGGCAAAGGCAAGGTCAAAAACAAGCGATGGTCAGACTTACGGCACTGGGCTGTCAGAGGCTGGACTAGGTACAAGGTCGGTAGCAGGACAAGGTCAAACACGATAATCAGATACTAGAAACGCTGGAATGCTGGTCAAGACATTGCAGACAATTTGGCAAGGTGCTATGGTGAGAGGTGGTGCTTAAGTACAGAGGAGTTGATTGCTAATGATGCACAGGTAAGGTTAATGAGGATGCAAGTAAAGCTGGACTAACTGGGTATGAGTGCTAGACAGGAAGTGGTAACAATGTAAAACCGGAAATGAGTAAGAATATGACTAATTAACATGAACTATGACAGGTAATGCACCTTTCAGTTGGTTGCCACCCGCCATTTAAAAGAAAAAAGAAGTCACTCACTGTCACTGTCAACTGACATGGGGCCATTAGAGTTCAGAAAGTGCTCCATTGTTGGTTGTTCCAATCAGAATCGCAGCCTTTTCATTTTACCAGCGGAGCAAGAAAGGAGAATTTTATGTATTAATTTTCTTGTAAATGGACCAGTGCCGGCACCTCTGCCTAAATGCTTCTTTGTGTGTGGATACCGTTTCATCTCCATCTGCTTTGAAAACGAGGGTAAGCTTGAGGTTGACGACGTAATCCACTTGCTGCGTTCCCAAACGTAAGTAGATGCTTCATACTTATTTGATGTATGTACTCCAGAAGTTTCTTTGGTTATAATCTAGCTTCCCTCCTGTGTAAGGAATGCTACTTGCTTGAACCGTTGAATCTAACAGTGACAGAGAGAGACAGTGTTCCAAGGTGCTGACACGCAATTTGGATGACTCCAAGCCTCTCCAGCATTCGTCCGGTTTGAATCGTATGATATATGGTACTGAGGTCATTCACTCAGCTCACGTTTTAGCTGCTAGCGTCATGTAAGCCGCTAGCGTGATGGTAGCGCAGCGTTACCGATTAGCGCTAGCCTCAACATGACGTTCAGTACAACTTGGGTTTGGCTGCGATAGTAAGTTGTGAGAGTCAGCTGTGTTTCCAATTACTACCGAGCCTGTCATGTGTACGTCGTAGCCCCAGTAGACCTGTGAATTTGGGTTATGGCAAGTTCTATCAAAGTCTAACATGTATGTTGTTGCTGTCTTCTCGTGTGTTGCTTATCTAGTCAGCTAACTGTAAATCTGACATTGTTTTTTTTAATACAGGCTGGAGCATCCCAGCTACCAAAACGCAAGGAGGTTGCTTCTCAAACTGACACGTCACTGCAGGCTGTGGACACACGGCTACCTTATAGACGAGTTGTTGCTCACCTCAGGAGCAAAAGTATGTACATTTAACAGCAGTATGATCATTTGTTGGCCAATAGGCAGTTTTATTTGACAGAGACTTTGGATTTCACATTTCAGTAGTTGTAGTTGAAGTATCTATATCTATTCTAGTGTTATGGTGCAGATTATGTGGAAAGGCTGATGGAGACCATCTCAAGTCCTGCTCGACCCAGGTCGTTATATGGAGGACCTTATTAACATCCCTGTCCCACCGGCCCTCTGAGCAGAATTTGAGCAACCTGACAGAAAGGAGGTTATTCATGCCATTCCAAATTTATCAAAAAAAGCACTCCAAACACCATTACATTACACTTATCTAACTACCTCTATATAATGTTTACATTTGTGAAGGTTGTCAGATACATAGGAAATACTGGACATTCATTAATCTACTATTCTATTCTCTATACCTTCTAGAGTGGTGTCAAGCAAAACAGTTGCATCCTCCATCTGTACAGCAGCTGCACTGCTTCCGATGTCTTCCAAAACGTGATGAAGACAACAAAGATCCTCACATCTCCCCAGCCAACTGCCCATGACTGTACCTGTTCCACTCCAGAAACTATGTTTTCAACATAACTATGAATCCTACCCATTCATTTTGTGGTCTGCACATGAACTGCTAAGGTAACTTATCCAGCATTATAATGCTGGTGCATTGGTAAAAAAAGTTGGCTTTGACTATTGCTGTTTCACTGAACTATTTTTTATAAGGGAAAACAGACAAATGTTTTATAATATTTCAACTTTTATTGAGGTATTGCCACAAAAACAATAATTTAGGTATTTCACAGGTGGTCTAAGTTCAACATAGGTGCCTTGTCCCTCAGGAAACACTGCCCTGATCCAGACCAGGGAAGATGGAATGACAACTTGGACTCTTCACCCTAGAAGTCCCCAGCACCAGCTAACAAGACTTCTTTAGGCTAGATACGTGCAACAACTTGACATACACACAGACATAGTACTGGCAAATTTATGAAGAAAAAAACAATAACTACATTTCTATTAGTTATATATTATTTATATAGTTATATATAGCACTTAATATATCATACACCTTACTAAAAGCAATTAAAAAATATTAGGTCAATATGTATTTAGAACAAAAACTATGTTTGTAAATCAGAGTTCCCAGGTACATTATGATTAATATGTAAATAGTGAAATGTTCTAAAATTGTTTATGAATTTCTGAGATACTGATTTATTCAATGCATGTGTAATTGTCTGATATACTTTATATTAAATGTGTTCTGTAATAAATACACATTCAATCATACTGGCTCCAGTCCTGGATCATAAACCATACATGACAGTAGGTTTGGCAACTGGTTCAGGCGTCTTGAGGTAAGATTAATCGGAATTTAATTTTAAATACCATGTCACATTAAAGGGTTCATATTATGCAAAAATTCACTTTTTAGACATTTGGAGCGTTCCTATGACTCTATGGGTCGCATATACACACACTGAGCACGGTAGAAATGCATTTCCTCCTTTTTTCACATTTTGAAAATGTAAATTATCTCATCCAATGGAGACAGACCTCGTCCTACTCTGAAACCGTTCCCCCTGTTGTCGTCACATTGGTAGGGAGTCTTCCCTGCAAATCCTAAACCACCACCTCCACAATGTCCCCAAACCAAAACTGGACTTCTGCCATTTCCCCCTCTCACTCACCGTGAACAGACGAGCATGGCAGCGCCCAAGTCTTCCCATAGAAATAGTTCGGTTCTTGGGTGTTTTAACCAACACCAAAGTCTCTTCACTTTACCAAGGGATCAGCAAGTGAGGACTTTGTGGGTCACTTTTATTTTAAACGGACCGGTGCCAGAAACACAATGCCTCAGCATTTATACATATGTGCATTTTAAACGAGGGTGCATACAATGCTGGATTTGTTTCACGGCTCCTGTTGGAAAAAAAGGATCTATTCCTAGAGTCCGTCATTCACTCACTGAAGTAAGTACATGCTTTTTTTTATTCTTTGCTCTTGATATGAGCAAAAACCTGGAATTTAATCAAAGCACCGTGTTTAAAAAACAATAAACCAGCTGAAACTGTATTTTCAAACCTAAACACGGAATTAGATGTAAAGCCAGAAAACGAGAAAACGA
The DNA here is from genome assembly GCF_900634795.4 of Betta splendens. Taxonomy (NCBI): domain Eukaryota; kingdom Metazoa; phylum Chordata; class Actinopteri; order Anabantiformes; family Osphronemidae; genus Betta; species Betta splendens. The sequence continues at coordinate 15,957,430 of NC_040900.2, read as the reverse complement.
CTGATTTTCTTGTTTTCCCAGCTGTTAATCAAACTGTTAAAACGTACATGGACCCTCTAGCTCCAGCTAATCCATGCCAAGCTCCTGCCCTGACAAGCCACGCATCTGCCCCAGTTCTAGTTCCTGTGGGTCCAGAAGCGAACATTCCTGTTCCTGGCGGCCCAGTAAAGCGGACCCCTCTAGCTCTTGTCCCTGTTGTTCCAGAAGAGACCATTCCAGTCCTGTTTCCTGGTGGTCCAGAGAGGTCCACGCCTGCCTCAGTTCCTGGTGGTCTGGTGGAGACCACGTTTGTCTCAGTTCCTGGTGGTCTGGTGGAGACCATACCTGCCTCAGTTCCTTTTGGTCCAGTGGAGACCACGTTTGCCTCAGTTCCTTTTGGTTGGGAGGAAACTAAGTTGCCGCAATTCCTGTGTCCTCTGCGGAGTTCCTTTTAGCAGCGCCTTGGCTGGTCAGCTCTCCCGTTAGACTCATGCACCTGCAGAGATCTCCCCTTGGTGTTCCTGAACGCTACTCAGCGCTCTAGTTCTGGGACCTGCTCTTCAGCCTCACTCCCCAGTCCCTAGCCAGCGCATTGCTGCCATGCTGCAACTCCGGTCTCCTGTCCTGCAGTAGTGTTTTATTTTGGTTTTACTTCTTGTTTTAGGTCTGTCATGTTTAGTTTCTGCTTGTCATCCCTGTCATGTGTCTGCCTCAGCTATTTATTGTTTGTAATTATGTTTTGCATTTAGTCTAGCTACTTCCCTTGTCTCCTCACTAGATTGTCGTGTGTTCACACCTCTTTCCAGCATTCCCGTGTTCTAGTCCTAGTATGTGTATGACCAAGTTTCAGTTCTTGTTTGCTCCTGTTTTGCCTAGTCTTTGTCGGTTTCCCTGCCTGTGTTTTGGATCTACGGTTGTTGACCACTGCTTGCCTGACCACACTTTTGCCTCACGTACCGAACCAGTCTAAAGTAAAGACCTTTCATTCAAGTCCTGTCTTCTGCGTTGTTCTTTTGGGTCCTTCACTCCTGCTCACTCCAGCCGAGGTGTGACAGAATAACCTGAATAACGGTCCACCTAACGTAAGTCTAACATGTTAGCAAACGTATTTTTGTTTCACAGGACGTTGGTTAGCGGTAAAACATCATTAAACATGACCTGCCAGCCACATTTTAGCTAACTTAGCAACATGTCTTTGCTTCATGTACCCACGAATTTCTACGTGTACCCACTTAAGCTACTTGACCAACAATATCACCAGGAGCTTTAATGTCTGTAAGGACAAAAAAACTTTATTTTCATAAACTTTGTCTGTGTGTTCTTTGTATTTAGCCTTTATTCCTGTTCCTATAATTTCCTGTGCATTTGTTAGAAAAAAATGTTCTGCTGTGCGTTTCAGACCACTGATCAACAGACACAAATGCCAGGAAGAAGATTTCCAGTCATCTTGGGGGATGATCATTCTACGTTCTTGCACCTGCACTCAGTCTTCAAAGTTATTATAAATGTTGATAGTGGTGATACAAGTAGATAAGGGATATTTATGGGCTTGCATGTTTTGTAATGGTATGTTAGTCTCGTTGCTTTATGGCAGGGATGTCAAACTCAAATTCATAGTCGTCCAAAATTAGAAACAAGAGACAAATTCAGCATCCTGCTGGTTCTGCTGGTCTTAGACAGGAACAGACAGTGGTCAAGTGAAATAGATGTTTATTAAGTATGTAAATATAACCAATCAGTTCTTAATGTATTTAAAATAAGGCAGATTTAAGATTCTGACACAAACATTTTGGCTCTAATCGCGTTTTGGCAAACTGAAAGCATCTTACTGGTTTAACTGGTCTCATACAGATTTTAAAAGTGGTCAATTAACTTTGTGGTCGCTCATGCAGTTTAAATCAGACACAACATGTTGCTGCAAAAATGAGTGTACAATTTATATGATTTCATAGCCAAATATAATTGCACTGCTGGATTTGACCCACAGGCCTGAAACTGACATATGTGCTTTATGGAATAACGTTATCTTTTTTTTCCTGGTTTTCCAACCAGTAAACCGTACATGTCTAATTATAGTCGCTGAATAATATATATATATATATACTGCTATACTTAACAGTTAACTGACAAGGACTTGTACAGTAAAACACCAGTGGGAATCCAGAAAATCCTCACTTTAACCTATTCAGACTGGCAATCATCTGTGAGGGGAGTGTGGTGATGGATGAACTGGTTAATCTGCCTCAGACCTTCCATGGTCAGACTGGTCAATGCACTCCACCTGGACTACCTTAAACATGCCAAACACTTTAAACTTTGTTCAGCAGCTACTGTGACTACCCCTACGTGCTTTGCTTCTGAATGCGCCGTGTCAGCGCCTTAAATGCACTGCGTGAAAGAGTGTGTTACGTCCTTTTGGCCTGTAGGTGGCAATTGACTCCCGCGTTTGGTCCTAAAACATTGTAGTTGACTATGTCATATAGCCTCTTGTAGAACAGCCACTTTTAATGTCTCAGCTGGCCGGGTTCGAGTCTCAGTTGGAGCACTCTTTCAATTTTAATTATTGGAAAAACAGCGTCTCATCATTATCATTTGACCCACGAGATAACATGGTCGTAATATTTAGTCCATGGATCCCCAAGACTACAAACTGCTGGTCGCCTGTGATGGACAACTACAGTGTTTAGTATAGTTATGTACGTAACTTACGGCAGTTTAAAACCAAAAATAGGAAGCTCAGCGGTGCACCCTCCCGCGTGCAGCGTTCTGTTTGTGGCAGACAAGCTACTTAAACCCTGATTTCTGGTACAGGCTATGTGGTATTCTTCTTTAATGCACCACACGGCAAGACAGTACGATACATGTACACTTTTTTCTTTACGCCGCTCTTACCCAACGTGTGTCACCATCCATCCATCCATCCATCCATCCATCCATCCATCCATCCATCCATCCATCCATCCATCCATCCATCCTCCCATCCATCCATCCATCCATCCATTTTCATCCGCTTATCCGGGGTCCTAGACTTCCTTCTCCCTGGACACTTCCTCCAGCTCTTATGGTGGGACCCCAAGATGTTCCCAGGCAAGCCGAGAGACGTGGTCTTCCTGGGTCTTCCAGGGGCCTCCTACCAGTGGGACATGCCCGGAAAACCTTCCCAGGGAGGCGTCCAGGAGGCATCCGAACCAGATGCCCGAGCCACCTCAACTGGCTCCTCTCGATGTGGAGGAGCAGTGACTCTATTCCAAGCTCTTCCCGGGTGACAGAGCTCCTGACTTTATCTCTAAGGGAGCGCCCAGCAACCCTATAGAGGAAGTTCATTTCAGCCGCTTGTATCCATGACCTTGCCCTTTCGGCTATAGATTGACCGGGAAATTGAGAGCTTTGCCTTTCGGCTCAGCCCCCTCTTCACCACGACGGACTGATACACCAACCGCATTACTGCAGCCGCCGCACCGATCCGTCTGTCAAACTCACGCTCCTTCCTTCCCTCACTCGTGAACAAGACCCCAAGATACTTTTTTTTTTTTTTTTTTTTTTTTTTTTGTTCTGTCCAGCAGTTAAGCAAGCAGCATATATTACGCTGAATGCCATATTGTGATGGACAGCTTTGCTTTAACAAGAAGAGTATATATAGAATATATATACTCTTCCTGATTTATGGTTTATTTAATGGTTTATTTAGCTAATCCAAAATGTGTGTGATGTTGCTGTGTTGGTGGACAGGTTAGGTTTCTGCTTTAGGGTGTGTATGCGGGAGGGTGGGGGGGAGGGGGGGGTAAGGGGTGCAACCAGCTGCTGAAACCAAGCAAATCTGTTAAGTAAACAATCGGAGCAAAAAAAAAAAAAATAATAAAATAAATAAAATAAATAAGAAGCATGGATGTACCTTAGGCTAACACATTCATAACTAAACAATTTTTGTGCTGTGGTTTACCTTGGAGATTAATACTAATACCAATAATAGTGCTAAGGTATGTGCACATACTAATACAAACGAATACATACAATATACATACATATGTGCATTATTATACATATCCCATACTACTTAATAAAAGTCATGACATACAACACCACAAATTCCATATTCACACATTATTCATGTTGGTAGTGATAAGTATCAATAATACTTACAGTTGGATTTGGAAAGTGTCCCACTACAAGGTTAGTAAGGCTGTAGCTTAACATTATTCACCCAAAGGGTGAGGCAGACGTTGGTGCATGAACAATGCCACTTGTGGAAGCCAGGGTGATGTGAGGGGCTCCGCCACTACGCCCATCCAGCAAGCAGAGGAAGGAATCCTAGCAGCCAGGGAGCACACACACCTTCAGTTCCAGGAGGGCAGGTGTTGCGACCCAAGCCGCCCACACAGAGCCCCCCAGGCAGAGCTGCAGCAGCCACAGAGACAGCACCCGAGGCCAGAGTGGGCCACCGGGGGTCAACGCTGTCCGCCCCATGAGAACCAGGGGCAAACACTCCCCCCGGCGGGAGGGTCGGCCTGAAAGAGTAGAGCCCGAGGACCCACGGTCCGTAGGGAGCCCGCCAGAAGATGCCCCCGCGCCCAGAGTGGGGCCCGCCCCCAGTCCACCACCCCCACACGGGCGGAGCGGGGCCTACCCCATCGGCCCGACCTCATCCCCTGGCGCTACAGCGGCCTGCAGCACAAGGCCAGCAATTGGTGGGGTCAGCAGAAAAGAGACCACCCAGGCAGACGATCATCGTACCCCGGGCGAAAAAACCGGACCCCCCACACTTCAACCGCACCACACGCATACCAACTCACACAAACACAGATGCATACACCCACCCACATGTGCAACACACATCATCACATCAACACACACACACACCATAGACTCTCTCATAACAAACTAGTCAATCATACGTGAACCAATGCACTCTCAGATACATTCTCCCACCCACACCATTCGCTTGATCACATTCGTGGGGAGGGTAGGTCTCCGGCCTGCCGTCCATGTGGCCCCAGGCAGGGACCGCAGCTCCTCCCGAGCCCCGACCAACCCCCCCAACCCGGAGGGGGCAGAGGGCAGCAGAAAAAGGCACCCCAGAACCCTGCAACCCAGCTTGGACGTGAGTGTGTGGAACTAAAGTGCACTGAAGGTGGGTGACACCTCCAGGAGCACAACCGCTGGCTGACGGTGTGTCCCCCGGACAGTGCCCCCCCCGCGCCCTAAATGTCTTTTTGCAGTTAAAACTGGGTGGTGATCTCTCCATCAGGGCCAGTGGCCGAGGCCACAACTGGCCTCAGCCCCAGGCCCCAGTGAAAGAGCCCACCCCCGGCCCTAAATGTATGTGTATGTAGCTAAGTATGAGGAACTTTGGGAGATACCCAATTCTCCGGGGGGTCCAGCAGACAAAGCCATCAATGGGAAGTCTACTGGCCCCCCCGGAAGGAGCCCCCAGATTCCTGGACAAGTGTGTATGACTAATGCAATTAAAACTGCAGAGCATCCCACTTGGAAGGGACGGAACCACTTCCCAGTAGCCCTGGTCCCTCCATCAGCAGGACGCCCCTTGCAGACCTAAGTGGATGAATGCGGAGAAATGTAGTTGGGAAGCAGAGCTCCAGGGTCCGCAGAGCCAGGTTCCCGACTGGCTCTGCTACCTATCCCACCACCCCCCACAACCCCCAGCCACGAAGGGACAGCCGAGACCCAGGGACCGCAGTACTACTGCCCAGGCGCCACACGCAGCACAGCCAGAGCCATCCTCACCCTTCTTTCACACTTACCCATTCTCTCGCCCCCAAGATACTTAAACTCCTCTACTTGGGGCAGGAACTCTCCTCCAACCTGGAGAGAGCAAACCACCTTTTTCCGGTCAAGAACAATGGCCTCAGATTCGGAGGAACTGATTCTCATCCCAGCCGCTTCACACTCAGCTGCAAACCGTTGGAGGTCCTGGCCCGATGAAGCCAACAGGACAACATCATCTGCAAAAGAGAGATGCTATCCTGTGGTCCCCAAACCAGACCCCCTCCGGCCCCTGACTGCACCTAGAAATTCTGTCTATAAAAATAATGAACAGAACCGGTGAGAAAGGGCAGCCCTGCCGAAGTCCAACATGCACCGGGAACAGGTCTGACTTATTGCTGGCAATGCGAACCAAGCTCCTGCTCCGGTTGTACAGAGGCCGAACAGCCCTTAGCAAAGAGTACTCCCGGAGCACCCCCCACATGATGGACGCGGTTGAATGCCTTCTCCAGATCCACAAAGCACATGTAGACTGCTTGGGCAAACTCCCACAAACCCTCAAGCACCCTGCTGAGGGTATAAAGCTGGTCCAGCGTTCCACGACCAGGCCGAAAACCACATTGTTCCTCCTGTATTCGAGGTTTGACTATCAGCCAAATTCTCCTCTTCAGTACCCTGGCATAGACTTTCCCAGGGAGGCTGAGAAGTGTGATCCCCCTATAGTTGGAACTCACTCTCCTGTACCCCTTATTGTGAAGAGGGACAACCACCCCGGTTGTCCAGTCCAGAGGAACTGTCCCCCTCGTCCACGCAATGTTGCAGAGGCGTGTCACCCAAGACAGCCCCACAACATCCAGAGACTAGAGGTACTCAGGACAGAGCTCATTCACCCCCGCTGGCTGCTCTGCCACCGAGGAGCTTACTAACTACCTCAGTGACCTCAGCCTGAGTGATGGGCGAGTCCGCCTCTGAGTCCCCTGCCTCTGCCTCCTCAGCAGAAGGCATGTCAAGGGGGTTAAGTAGATCCTCAAAGTACTCCTTCCACCATCCAAAAACATCCCCATTTGAGGTAAACAGCTCCCCACCTCCACTGAAAACAGAGTTGGTAAAGAACTGCTTCCCCCTTTTAAGGCGCCGAAAAGTTTGCCAGGATCTCTTTGAGGCCAAGCGATAGTCCTCCTCCATTGCCTCCCCGATCTACTCCTAGGCACGAGTTTTTGTCTCCGCAACGGCACGGGCAGCAGCACGCTTGGTCTGCCGGTACCCATCAGCTGCCTCAGGATTCCCACAGGTCAACCAGACCAGGACTCCTTCTTTAGCTTGATGGCGTCCCTTACCTCCGGCGTCCACTACCGGGTTCGGGGATTACCACCACGACAGGCACCAGAGACCCTGCGTCCACAGCTTCGAATGGCCGCGTTGACGATGGAGACAGAGAACATGGTCCACTCGGACTCTATGTCTACTCCAACCTCCCTCGGAATGTGGTCGAAGCTCTCACGGAGGTGTGAGTTGAAGGTCTGTCTGACAGAGGGTTCAGCCAGGCGTTTCCAACAGACCCTCACAATACGTTTGGGCCTGCCCAGTCGTTCCAGCCTCCTTCCCTGCCAGCGGATCCTACTCACCACCAGGTGGTGATCAGTTGACAGCTCAGCCCCTCTCTTCACCTGAGTGTTCAAAACATATTCAATTCAATTCAATTCAATTCAATTTTGTTTATATAGCGCCAAATCACAACAAAGTTATCTCAAGGCACTTTACAAAGTAAGGTTGAAGACCTCACACAACTAGACCCAACAAATCCCAAATACAGCAAGCATTTATTTTGACAGCAACAGTGGAGAAGAAAAACTCCCTCTCTAACGAGGAAGAAACCTCCAGCAGAACCAGGCTGGATGTGGGCGGCCATCTGCCTCGACCGGTTGGGGTGAGAGGATAGAGAGAGAAAAAAGCACAGCAAAAACAAAAAGGAACAACAAGCAACAACAGAGCACAGGCAGGACGGTTGAACCAGGGATTGGATACAGGCAGGATGGTTTGATCCACAGCTGCCCATCACAGACACCAAACGTTGAGTCCAAGGATACCTGTAGGTGAGGACCGAGTGGAGGAGAGAGAGAAAGAGAGAGAGAGAGCGGGAGAGAAGTACAACTACTGGAGAGAAAGAGACAAGGTTAGTTAAACATAGAACAATGATGGGAGGTTATTGGACAGAAGAGGTAGAAGGAAACAGAGGAGCTCAGTGTATAAATTAAGTCCCCCAGCAGTCTATTTCTATTGCAGCTTAACTAAGAGATGGTTCCTGTGACTAACAATAATTGCCAGTGACCTGAACCATCTCTTACTATAAGCTTTATCAAAAAGGAAGGTTTTAGGCCTTAAATAAAGGTGGACAGTGTGTCAGCTTCTCGAACCTGAAGAGGGAGCTGGTTCCAGAGGAGAGGAGCTTGGTAGCTAAAAGCTCTGCCTCCTGTTCTACATTTAAAGACTCTAGAAACCACAAGTAGCCCAGCGCTCTGAGAACGTAGCGTTCTGCTGGGAACATAAGGAGCTATGAGGTCTTTAAGATAAGAAGGAGCTTTATCATTGAGTACTTTGTATGTGAGTAGGAGAATTTTAAATTCTATCCTACATTTTACAGACAGCCAGTGCAGAGAAGCCAATGTAGGAGATCTCTCTTTCTAAGTCCTGTCAGAACTCGCTGCAGCATTTTGAATAAGCTGTGGGCTTTTTAAGGAGCTGTTAGGACATCCTATGAGTAAGCAGTTACAGTAGTCCAGCCTAGAGCTAACAAGTGCATGGATCAGTTTCTCTGCATCGCTCTGGGAAGGATGCTTCTGATTTTAGCTATATTTCTAAGATGAGAGTAGGCAGTTCTGGAGATTTGTTTAACGTATGATGAAAAAGAGAGATCCTGGTCAAAGATGACACCAAGGTTCCTGATTAGTTGATCTGTTTCCTTTGGTTCCAAGGACATATATAGCTGGGTATCATCCCCTAGTGTCTGTAATAGAATGTTATGATCAATTGTATCAACTGCAGTACTAAGATCTAACAGGACAAGGACAGGAACTAGACCATTGTCTGAAGCTAATAGAAGATCATTAGTGACTCTAACCAGAGCTGTTTCTGTTCTATGATGTTCTCTAAATCCTGACTGTAAATCTTCATATAGGTTATTCCCACTCAGATGGTCAGGTAATTTTTTCAAGAATCTTGGAAATAAAGGGTAAATTTGAATTTTTTTCAGTAGAGGTTTGACCACAGCCACCTTAAAAGTCTGTGGTACATAGCCTAAATGTAAAGATTGGTTGATTTGATTTAATGTGGACGAGCTGATTAAAGGTAGAACTTCTTTGAGTAATCTGGTTGGGATTGGATCTAAAAGACAAGTGGACGACTTGGAGGAGTTGATTATTGAGGTTAACTCCATATGAGTTATGGGGAAGAAGCTGTCTAGGTAAGACAGAGGATTTGGTATATTTAAAGTTGATGGATCTAGACAGTGCTTTCTGTCATTTGGAAGAAGTCGCTGCTGAATGTTTTTTCTAATGGTGATAATTTTATTAGTAAAGTAGTTCATAAAGTCATTGCTGCTGAGATTTAAGGGGATAGTAGACTCAACACAGCTATGACTCTTAGTCAGCCTGGCTACAGTGCTGAAAAGAAACCTGGCGTTGTTTTTTGTTTTCCTCAATTAGGGAGGAATAATATGTTTTTTCTAGCAGCACAAAGTGCTTTTTTATATTTTATTAGACTGTCCTTCCATGCAATGCAGTTTATATTTATTTTGTTGGAACGCCACTGTCTTTCTAGTTGTATGGTCTTGTGCTTTAGGCTGTGGATCTCTGAGTTATACCAAGGAGCTAACCTCCTCTGATTCACTGTTCTTTTTCAGAGGAGCCACTGTGTCTAACATTGTACGTAGAGAAGCTGCAGCATCATCTACAAGACAGTCAACCTGTTCATAAGGATTAAGGTGACTGTTCTCTGTGTATCTACAAGACATTGAGGCAAAAGATGATGGAATCATCTGCTTGAATCTGGCAACAGCGTTGTCAGATAAACATCTGCTTTAGCAACATTTCTTTCCAGCTATTGTAAAGTCAATTATGCTAAATTCAAAAGTTAATAAGAAATGGTCAGATAACAGGGGGTTTTGGGGAAGAACTATTAAATTATCAATTTCAACCCCATATGTCAGGACAAGATCAAGGGTATGGTTAAAACGATGAGTGGGTTCATTTACCTGCTGTGTAAAACCAATAGTGTCTATTAAGGAGTTAAAAGCAGTGCTGAGACAGTTACATATGGCCGAAGGTCAGGTGAAACGACGTCTATCATCGACCTCCGGCCTAGGGTGTCCTGGTGCCATGTGCACCGATGGACACCATTATGTTCGAACATGGTGTTTGTTATGGCCAAACTGTGCCTAGCACAGAAGTCCAATAACATATTACCATTCGGGTTCAGATCAGGGAGGCCGTTCTTCCCAATCATGCCTCTCCAGTATCACTGTTGTTACCCACGTGGGCATTGAAATCTCCCAGAAGAACGATGGGGTCCCCAGTTGGAGCGCTTTCCAACACTCCCTCCAGAGACCCCAAGAAGGCCGGGTACTCCACACTACCATTTGGCCCGTAAGCACAAATGACAGTGAGTGACCTATCCCCCACCCGAAGGCGCAGGGAAGCGACCCTCTCGTCCACCGGGGAAAACTCCAACACATGGCGACTAAGCTGGGGAGCTATTAGCAAGCCCACACACGCCCGCCGCCTCTCGCCGCAGGCAACTCCAGAGTAGAAGAGGGTCGAGCCCCTCTCAAGGAGTTGGGTTCCAGAGCCCAGCCCGTGTGTGGAGGTGAGCCTGACTATTTCTAGCCGGTACCGCTCGACCTCCTGCACAAGCTCAGGCTCCTTTCCTGACGTGACATTCCATGTTCCAATAGCCAGATTGGTTATCCAGGGATTGGGTCGCCTAGGCTCCCGCTTTCGACTGCTGCCCAATCCACTTTGCACCGGCTCCCTACGGTTCCTCCTGCGGATGGTGGGACCGCTTAAGGATGGACCTACGTCGCTCCTTCGGACTGTGCCCGGCCGGGCCCAGCCACCAGGCGCTCGCATACGAGCCCCAACCCTGGGTCTGGCTCCAGGGTGGGGCCCCGGCTGCGCCATACCGGGCGACGTCTCTGGCCTTGGTCGTCTGCCTTTCATAGGGGGTTTGTGAACCTCTCTTAGTCTGGCCCGTCGCCCAGGAACTGTTTGCCTTGGGAGACCCTACCAGGGGCATTTAGCCCCCGGAAACATAGCTCCCGGGGTCATTCAGGCACACAAACTCCTCCACCACAATAAGGCGGCACGATAATTACAAATAAAATTACAGTAGCTGATATGCCACGTTTCCCAAACATAAAATGGTAAAAAAATAAAAAGGAATACAAACTAAGGGTACAGTACTACAATTTAAAAAAGTGAATAAGGATGATTCAGACCAGGGGTCGGCCACGGGTAACACCCATGTTTTCAATGAAAAAACAACAACACATATAGCCGCGGAGGGCGGCAATATTATATTATTAGACAACATTCAACATTTGTTTTTTAATCCAAAGAAGACATAAAAGTCAGGGCAGAGGTTTTATTTCATATTTTATTGACAAAAGATCGTAGCAATTAACAGCATACCTACTCAGTCCTCGTTCTCTTTTATCTGGAATATGAGCTACGATCAAACGTAAGTGTCATGTTACGCCTTGTAAAATTATAAAAACTGTTCAGATCTTTTACAGAGGATAAAACATTGTCAAGGCATCGACAAGGACAGCTAACTCGCTTTTCCCTGTTTCAAACAACTGCTATTACTGAGAGCAATCCGTGCGGCATCACCGGTAAATCTGGAAACGCATTCATTGGTTCGGACGCTTTAAGGTGTGTGAACTAGGGAGGAGACGGCAGCGACTGAAGAGCGACTGAATGGAGTTGATGTCTTCTCCACTGACAGGCCCATTCATTTGATAATGCACTTACCTTGGCTGACAGTTCAGTTGAAAAACACACTGAATCTTTACAAACCTTCCTTAAATAACATCTATGAACTGCAGTTTCTTGCTTGATTATCCATAATTGAAGAAGCGCAAATCATCGCAAGTCCAAATTGTGGAATTAACACTGTGTTTACAATAAAGGTAATAAATAATAATAATAGTATTTTCAATTTAAAATGCATTGCATATTTTAAACAAATGTCGAAGTCCTACAAATAAATTAGACCAGAAAGCTACGATAAATACATACATGTACTCAGATCCAAGACATCTGAGTAGGAAACATCACATATCATTCGGTCTCGTGTTTCATTCGAGCGTCAGTCTGGAGCTCTCTGCTAACGCTGCTGCCCCACGACCCATCCACAGATATGCTTCGATTAAAAATTAAAAGCAGAGTTTTTTTTGTTTTTCGTTTTTCTATGAACGAAAAAAACAGCTTTAAATCCAATTCCTTGTGTTTTTGTTAAAAATATTTTTGCTTGGTTTATTGGTTTGTAGGGCGGTGCTTTTATTCAAATCTGTTTGCCGCCCATAGCAAGAGAAAGGAGAAGCCGGTGAAGGCGGATAGATGGACGGATGGGAAATCAAAGTGTTGAAACGTACATGGGCCGAATAAGTCACATCAGCCACTCATTCAGTTACAATGACACGCACAGTCAAAACAAATTCTCGCTACATCTAGTGCACCACTACCCCGTTTCTTTCGTAGTCTGCATTTGCACATCCATACATTTGTGTATTGGTCACTCTCTGTCTGGACACATGACTCTGAAACACGTCACGTGTTTGTGTAAGAGTTTGATGTCTCCACCAAATTATAAGCAGAGGTAACAAGAAAACGACTTTTTGTGTTTTCCATTTGTCTCTAAACAATAAAAACATATTAACTCCAATTCCGTGTCTTTTTGTAAAAAACTAATATTTTTGCCTGTTTTATTGGTTTGTAAGGCGGTGCTTTGATTAAAATCTGTTTGCCGCTCATCGAAAGAGAAATGAAAACGCCGGTGAAAGTGCCTGGATGGACGGATGGGAAATGAAAATTTTGAAACGTACACGGATCGAATAAGTGCTCTCAGCCACTCAGTTACAATGACACGCACAGTCAAAACAAGGCAAACTGCAGTTCTGCAGACACAGAGTTAACACGTAGGAACAAACATGTTGCTGTAATGCGTCGCTGTTGATCTGCTGATTTCTGGCGTCCTGTCAAAGTTACGATCGACAACTGCGGTAAAACAATTTCCTATGAATAATACGGTTATTTACGTAAAATCTACGACTATTGGAAAACATTCATTAACAAGCTGTGAAAGTTTAAAACCTAAATAAGCGGCTGTAGTCGAAGATGGACTGCTTCCTACTCCCCACATTTGAGCACACAACAGATACTTAATTGTAAAAACTTAATAGTAAAAAAGGTTTGGTGTAATATATGTGTGTTACAGGTAGAAATGAAAAATCTGACCTCAGTTACGCTGTAGTGCATTGGAGTCTTCTGATCAACGCTGCGCCACCTGGTGGTTAAAACGAGACTAGCACCCTGATTTTTTTCAGCCCGCTGTAGGATAAAAAATCTTTAGTCAGCAACGCACCCGCTGCACCGTGGCTACCACTGTACAAGCGACAAACGGAGGAGGAACTTGGACGTCAGCCGTCCTGACACAGTCCTCACACTCCTTTACACACTTCTGTCCCTGTGAGCACCAGACATGTGCACTGCATTCAAAGGGCTCACTGGCACACACGCGCAGCTGTGCTATCTCACCACGCCCCTAAAGGGGGGCGCGCTCTACCTCCTGGTTTTACAGCACTGGTAAATTTAATGTCGGCTATGGTACGGAGTTCACCCTTCAACTAACTGAAATACAATTGAGATTGTATTGGCTATTCCGAATTGATTTTTGGTCATTGGTAAAAGGGTGGTGCCCCTTAAATTAGTTAATTATTAATTCAGTTAATAATTATTAATCAATACTAATTAAGTTTTTCACTTACCAAACTATAGACCTTTGTCACATAGTTATATATATATATATATATATATATATATATATATATATATATATATATATATATATATATATATATATATATATATATATTTAAGCTAATAACCAAAATTTGTGAATCTAAATTATCAACATAATTGGTATCTCCACTCAGGAGCTATAAATCTAACTAGAAAAAGTAATTTCTCGAGAAATTACGTGGGAGAGCTGATCTGCTGCTGCAACAATGCCAAACGCTGATTAAAATGCTGACGTCACAAAGTTGACTATGACAAAATGATGAAAACGACCAAATGTTGATGAAGATTAAAAAAAAGATTCAAATGACAGCGATCAAAAAGATGACGATTAAAAAGATGACCAAGGTGAAATGGTGACAAGATTAAAAAGTTGACAATGATTCAAAAGTTGACCAAGTTAAAAAGATGTCAAAGATTAAAAAGTTGAGGTAGCTAGTAGTAGTTAGTTAGTTAATTACTTAACTGTGTAATAGTTTAATAAGTAGTCATAAATAACCAGTCAGAATAAAAAAATCTTGCCATTTAAGGTAATAAATTGCATTGTGCTTTTATTTTGAAAAGATTGAGCGGTCATGTGTGAGTGATTATTAAACTATAAAATGGTCGTAAATTACTCATAATTTATTATTCAAAAGCAAAAATACCCTTATTGATGCAAAAGGTGTAGACTAAGCCCTTTCAGAATAAAAGCACCATAATAAGTGTGTGTGTGTGTGTGTGTGTGTGTGTGTGTGTGTGTGTGTGTGTGTGTGTGTGTGTGTGTGTGTGTGTGTGTGGTTATTTGCTGAACTGCAAAATAGTCTCATTACTGATCTGTAATTATTCAGTCAGAACCAAAAATGTTCCTTTAAATCAAATAAATTGCATTGGTGCTTTTATTTTGAAAGGATTTAGAGGAAATGTGTGGGGGTAATAACGTAACTGCTAATTAGTATTTAAATACTCATAGTTAACCATTCAAGTCTTTGAAGCGTTCAATGTCTTACACAAAAGAAATAAACCTCCAAAAGAATATTACAGGCGTCTTGGAAGGGCCTACTTCCAAGGATGGAATACACCAGGTCTAGAAGAAGACAGTACATTCCAGTCCTTATTCCTGCATAATCTCCATGACAGCATCCAATTTGATGTCGCCATGCAGTGTAAGACAGGCAGACGCGCAATGCAGGGAGTTGTGAGATATGCCCAGCTGGTATGGGAAACGCGTGTACACCCCATTAGGAGACCTGTAGGGGGCGCCAGAGTTTTTAGCGTCCAGGCCCTTAAAAAGTCTGACCCAACACTAGAAGGCCACGAAATGCCTCGTGCTAAGAGAAGCAGACAAGGGCAAAGGAAGACTCACAACCGCAGGTCACGTCGCCAGCAGGTTGACATAGTCATTCGGGAAGATGAGCCTCTTCAACACCTTAATTCAAGGCCAAAACAACCTCATTCCCACACACGAGGGGGAAGAGGTCGGTTCAGACAGAACTTGAACCATAGGTACAGGGAATACAGTCCAGTTCACCTATCAGGTGGAGGAAGACTCAAAGGTTGACATAGTAAGTCTGGTACGTAGATGCGTGGAGGATCCCTTACAAGAACTTGATCGGCCTACCAGTTTGGATGCTCCTTCAGACCTCTCAACAGAAGTCAGACACTGACTCCCTACTAGTGGATTAGACCAAGCATCTTTGCCCATTCAGAGGCCACTAGGTACGAAAGACATAGGTGGCCTAGGCCAGGCACCAAGCCTGCGTCAAACACATCCACATATTGAAAGGGGGGAGCAGTCCCAGCTCCCAAAGGCGAGGGTAAACTAGTCCATGCCACATGATATGTATAAAGAGAACTAGTCCGCATCCATTGTAGGTCCCAAAATCTTATCAGCAACCTGGTAGGAATAGCTGGATCTCTGGATGAGCCTGTAACCCACGCATAGATCATTCTTCTCCTCAATGATTTTGCAGCCTCCTAAGACTCTCCAGGACAATCAGAGAAGATAATTTAGGTACAGGTAGCTGGGTAGGCTAATGAAATCGCATCTGGAAGTTAGCTTCTCGGTCAGAGTTAGTAGCAACTTATTAAGTTTCTGTTAAAGCCTTATCAAGGAAAGCCTTGTGTCCATTACCACCACGTTTATGCATCCCTTTCAGGTACGACAACCCTGGCAGTACCAACTCAAATTGTGGTTAGATGAGACAGGTCCCTGTCTTCATAGATCTCATGCAACGAGAGAATGTACACAGACTGTAGTCCACACCAGACACAGACATGTACACTTATTAAGACACCAACCTGGCAAAGCCTTGTCAGATAACAACTCTTCCATGAGTTGCCCACCAAATTCTAACCACACCTCTCTTCACTTATCTATCCCTCTATTTTCTTGTGTTTTCTTTCACCTGAGAAATACATGGGAAATGATATGGTTTAGAGTTGTAGACAGACATGCTTTTGCCTCTGCTCAGACATGCCTCTAAAGTGCTCAGACTTGCCTCCAACTCTAGCAAACAAGGACTGTTTGGAATACATGGACTGTCAATGAACATTGAAAATGCCCACAGGAGATGACAAGTACATTGAGGACCTTAAGGAACTTGTCAGAGCACATGTACCCTTTCAACGTCTTGTTCCAAAGCAATGGCTGACACACCATCATTCAGAACAAGAAGGGGGGATGTTGGGGGACCTCATCTGTATAATCTGTTATTAACCAAATTATTATTAAGGTCCCACATGCTCAAACAAAGGAGGCACTGCGGCCAGCATGTAATGTCTTCATCCTCATAGGAGTGAGTGGAAACAAAGAGATTTCAAATCTGAGCGCCAAAACCAGGCGCCAGGCTGGGGAACCATACCTGGCTCCCCCGCTAAGACGTCAGGACTCCCCGCTGATAAAGGCGACAAACGAAGGAGGAACTTGGACGTCAGCCATCCTGATTGGACCAAACAATAGGTCATGCGTGACCAAAAACACGGTTATAAAAGCCGCCGTGACCAAAGAGTCGTCCCTTGTTCTCTCTGACCCTTGTTCTCTCCACGATGAAACGCCGGACCTTCTCACCAGGATCGAGCAACTTTTGCTCTCCTCTCTCTCTCCGTCCACCTGGAGCTTCCCTCTGCCCCCGGCACGCCTGGAGCCTCCACTGCAACCAGCATCCAAACCAACGTGGACATCGTGTTGTGGAAATCTTCTTATAAAGAAATCAACCAGAGATCATCAGTGTGATAAACCATCTCAAAGTTTACTCTCATGTCGACACGGAGTGGATCACAATACATAACATCTAAGATGTAAGGCACATCTCACTATGTACAAGGTATCCACTGAAGGACTGAGGACACAAGACCTGCATTTTTACCCAGTTACAAACACCCACATGAGCTGTTGACTGGTCTTTGATATACATGAGTGCAGTAAACCCCACTTTACTTCCTTTAACAATGTTCCCGTGGTCTCTACAGTGAATCCCCCACCATTTGACCAACTCTTAGTAAGAAACATCTGTTTGATAAATGAGACTTCCAGAGAGCATAATTAGGTTAAAAAAATGAAACAAAATAAGAATCAGGTCTGTGTTGCAGTCAGAAGTCCAAGTCAAAAAGTCATGTACATTCACAAAAAATAATCTCATGTAAATTGTTATATGGGAGAGATCCCTTCAAAATCGCAAATCCATGGACAGTAATATACTTCTAAAAACTTCAATTAAGATATCGCTTAGTGATTCTATTAAATGTTTTGTTTGTAAATTTAGCATCTCCAATATTCCAATATTTCTAGGAAAATAGAATAGAATAGAATCAATCATATTGTAAACCTTCCGGAGGAAATAATCTGTCCACATAACACAAATCAACCCTGTAAAGTTTCAGCAAATCCCAATAACGTGAGTCAGAAATTGTCACGATCTGTTTTTTTGCTTCTCGTTTTATTTCTTGTTTCTGGCATTTATTCTGAAGGACTCTGTTTTCACTTATCATGCTTTTGTTTCCTGTTATATTTTGGTAGTACTTCCGGTTTCTGTTTTCATCTGGTTAGTTCCCGTTTCACGTCCTGGTTTCATTACACACACCTGTCTGTTATTAGTAATCACCGCCAGCATTTAACCACCACCTGTTACCTCAGTTATCCGCCAGATCGTTGTTAGTGAATCCATGTCTGCGCGTTCCAGCAATTATTCGTTCCGCTCATCTCGTCATTGACCCTGTGTCACAGTTCACGTCACATAGTCAGGTTTCTCACTCATTTCCGGTTTTATTTTGTACCACTTCCTGTTCAGTGCCCATGTTTCAGGCTGAGGCCGCAGCTGGGTAGCACCCAGCAGGGTAACAACGGATGGTTTGATGTCCGGGTTTTTCTTCGTAGAGCAACATCTGACGAACGGGTTCCACACTTGGCTCTATGGATAAAACAAAACATGCGACGCTCCCGGCTAACGCAGCAACACAGTCTCAATTAAACGTTCACTTGTGCGATCTTCTTCATACAGTCCTGGGCATTCAACATCCAGATCACAGGTAATCAAACTAATAAATCCCACTAACCATAATCCAAAAAGGTCCTTGGAGCGCTCTGTGACAAAACACTCTGACAATCGTGACCACCGGTCACATAACGAATCAAATCGAAAATAACTCACGGCGAACTCGTCGATGTCTAACTTCCTGAACAGAAACACGACAGGGCGGCACTGCTCGGCGATCCTGTGGTAACGACGACGATCCGACGAGGGACCGGGGAAAACTGAGAGAATAAATACTCACTCATAACAGATGAAAACAATCCCAACAATCAAAACTCTGCCCCAAACCGAAACTAACCCTATCAAAACAAAACCCCAACCGGAACTAAACCTGCCGTCATCACATTTGTTGGAGCAGAATTTTCCCTGAATCTCCTATAAGATTCCCACCAGTGGTTTACCTTCAGTCTGGGCCAGGCATCGATCAACGGAACATCCATCCCACTTCTGACACCAAAATGTTGTGGAAATCTTCTTATAAAGAAATCAACCGGAGATCATCAGTGTGATAAACCATCTCAAAGTTTACTCTCATGTCAACACGGAGTGGATCACAATTACATCTAAGACGTAAGCCACATCTCACTATGTACAAAGTATCCACTGAAGGACTGAGGAGACAAGACCTGTATTTATACCCTGTTACAAACCCCCACATGAGCTGTTGACTGGTCTTTGATACACATGAGTGCAGTAAACCCCCCTTTACTTCCTTTAACAATGTTCCCATGGTCTCTACAGTGAAACCCCCACCATTTGATAACCAAATGCTTGATGACCCCCCAGGAACAACCTTTAAGTCTGAGCAGAGTAGAACTCTTAGGGGATCAGTAATAGTTTAATTGTTGTGTTGTTTCTTTTCCTGTTGCTGAACACGGGATCTGATCACTGTGTATTTCCACGATCATGTGACTGTAACGCTGTTATAGATCTACGTGAATCTAAGAGGTGCACATTAAAGTGTTGTAATCTGTGATTTCGCTAGCTTAAGTGCTTTATTGTGCTACAGCTGTGCTGTCTCACCACGCCCCTAAAGGGGGGCGCGCTCCTCCTCCTCCTTTCTCCTTCCTTCTCTCTCTCTGTCTCTCTCTCTCTCTCTCTCTCTCTCTCTCTCTCACACACACACACACACACACACACACACACACACACACACACACACACACACACACACACACACACACACCCCTTTTGTCTCAGGTAATGCGCATACACATACAGTACTTCCAGATGATCACACCATACGATTAAGTTGTGATTTGCTGAGTTATTCAAGATATTGTTGATACTGGAGTTCATAGTAATTGTTTAATAAAGCGTTCATAATTTAATTGGTCGTTGTCTGTGATTATTTGTATATGGTTTTACAGCACTGGTAAATTGAGTCGGCTATGGTACGGAGTTCACCCTTCAACCAACCTAAATACAATTGAGACTGTATTGGCTATTCCAAATTGGTTATTGGTCCCTGGTAACAAGGGGGTGCCCCGTAAATTAATTAATCAATAATTCAGTTAATAATTATTAATCAATAATAATTAAATGTTTCACTTACCAATCTATAGACCTTTGTCATATAGTTATATATATATTCAGATATATATATATACTCAGAGTGGAGCCCAGGACGCAGAGTCGCAGTCTTACACGCCTCTCTGCATGTTCTCTACAGCCGCGACCCACTCTTAGTCTTAGTTATCGCATAGAGACTGTGTCTGCTTCTCGACCACCTAAACTATACAAGT
The DNA here is from genome assembly GCF_900634795.4 of Betta splendens. NCBI lineage: Eukaryota > Metazoa > Chordata > Actinopteri > Anabantiformes > Osphronemidae > Betta > Betta splendens. The sequence goes on along the minus strand of NC_040900.2, from coordinate 15,937,402 downwards.
CACAAACAAATCAAAGAGGAGTGACTTACCAGAATTTAATAAACATCAAAACAGTTCCTCTTACGGAACAAAGTAATAGTAAGCCAATGAAGTGTGGTTTATTAAATATCAGATCTCTCTCATCTAAATCCTTTTTAATAAATGACTTGATAAGTGACCATCACATAGATCTGTTCTGTCTCACTGAAACCTGGCTGCAGCAGGATGAATATGTTACTTTAAATGAGTCGACTCCAATGAGTCACATCAACTATCATGTTCCAAGAAGTACAGGTAGAGGTGGAGGAGTAGCAGCAGTTTATAAATCAGATTTATTAATTACTCCTAAACGTAAACATAGTTATAACTCATTTGAGAGGCTCACTCTGAGCCTTTCTCACCCAGACTCTAAAACTCAGAAACCAGTTGTGTTTTGTATTGTTTACCGTCCTCCTGCTCCATATTCAGAGTTCTTAACTGAATTCTCTGAATTCTTATCTGACTTAGTTCTTAGCACAGATAAAGTCATTGTAGTGGGAGACTTTAACATTCATGTAGATGTTGACAGCAACTGTCTCAGCACTGCTTTTAACTCCTTAATAGACACTATTGGTTTTACACAGCAGGTAAATGAACCCACTCATCGTTTTAACCACACTCTAGATCTTGTCCTGACATATGGAGTTGAAATTGATAATTTAATAGTTCTTCCCCAAAACCCTCTGTTATCTGACCATTTCTTATTAACTTTTGAATTTAGCACAACTGACCCTATAACAGCTGGAAAGAAATGGTACTATAGCAGATGTTTATCTGACAATGCTGTTGCCAGATTCAAGCAGATGATTCCATCATCTTTTGCCTCAATGTCTTGCAGATACACAGAGAACAGTCACCTTAATCCTTATGAACAGGTTGACTGTCTTGTAGATGATGCTGCAGCTTCTCTACGTACAATGTTAGACACAGTGGCTCCTCTGAAGAAGAAGACAGTGAATCAGAGGAGGTTAGCTCCGTGGTATAACTCAGACATCTGCAGTCTAAAGCAAAGGACTAGACAACTAGAAAGACAGTGGCGTTCCAACAAAATAAATGTAAACTGCATTGCATGGAAGGACAGTCTAATGAAATATAAAAAAGCACTTTGTGCTGCTAGAAAAACATATTATTCCTCCCTAATTGAGGAAAACAAAAACAACCCCAGGTTTCTTTTCAGCACTGTAGCCAGGCTGACAAAGAGTCATAGCTGTATTGAGTCTACTATCCCCTTAAATCTCAGCAGCAATGACTTTATGAACTACTTTACTAATAAAATTATTATCATTAGAAAAAACATTCAGCAGCGACTTCTTCCAAATGACAGAAAGCACTGTCTAGATCCATTAACTTTAAATTTATTAAATCCTCTGTCTTACCTAGACAGCTTCTCCCCCATAACTCATATGGAGTTAACCTCAATAATCAACTCTTCCAAGTCGTCCACTTGTCTTTTAGATCCAATCCCAACCAGATTACTCAAAGAAGTTCTACCTTTAATCAGCTCATCCATATTAAATCAAATCAACCAATCTTTACAACTAGGCTATGTACCACAGGCTTTTAAGGTGGCTGTGGTCAAACCTCTATTGAAAAAACCAACCCTTGACCCTGGACAACTAGCCAACTATAGGCCCATTTCAAATTTACCCTTTATTTCCAAGATTCTGGAAAAAATCGTGGCTAAACAATTATCTGACCACCTTAGTGGGAATAACCTGTATGAAGATTTTCAGTCAGGATTTAGAAAACATCATAGCACAGAAACAGCTCTGGTTAGAGTCACTAATGATCTTCTATTAGCTTCGGACCATGGTCTAGTTTCTGTCCTTGTCCTGTTAGATCTTAGTGCTGCATTTGATACAATTGATCATCACATTCTATTACAGACACTAGAACATAGAATCGGGATTAATGGAACAGCATTGGGATGGTTTAAATCCTATTTGTTGAACAGATTCCAGTTTGTTCATGTTAATGATAAATTCTCCACACGCACAAGGATTAGCTATGGAGTTCCACAGGGTTCTGTGCTGGGTCCAATTCTGTTTAGCCTATACATGTCTCCTCTAGGTGAGATTATTAGAAAGCATTCTATTAATTTTCATTTTTACGCAGATGATACTCAGCTATACATGTCCTTGGAACCAAATGAAACAGATCAACTAGTCAAAATTCAGGGTTGTTTGAAAGACATCAAATCCTGGATGTCCCAAAACTTCCTTCAACTAAACTCAGATAAAACCGAGATTCTTATTGTTGGGCCTAAAAATCTGAGAGAGACACTATTGAGTCAGATAGCCACCCTGGATGGCATAACATTAGCTTCAGATTCTACTGTGAGGAACCTTGGTGTCATGTTTGACCAGGATCTCTCTTTTACATCATACATTAAACAAATCTCCAGAACCGCCTACTTCCACCTTAGAAATATAGTTAAAATCAGAAGCATCCTCTCTCAGAGCGATGCAGAGAAACTGATCCATGCATTTGTTACCTCTAGGCTGGACTACTGTAACTCCTTACTCATAGGATGTCCTAACAGCTCCTTAAAAAACCTACAGCTCATTCAAAATGCTGCAGCCAGAGTTCTGACAGGACTTAGAAAGAGAGATCACATTTCTCCTACATTAGCTTCTCTGCACTGGCTGCCTGTAAAATGTAGGATAGAATTTAAAATTCTCCTACTCACATACAAAGTACTCAATGATAAAGCTCCTTCTTATCTTAAAGACCTTATAGTTCCTTATGCTCCCAGCAGAACACTTCGTTCTCAGAGCGCTGGGCTACTTGCGGTTCCTAGAGTGTTTAAATGTAGAACAGGGGGCAGAGCTTTTAGCTACCAAGCTCCTCTCCTCTGGAACCAGCTCCCTCTTCAGGTTCGAGAAGCTGACACACTCTCCACCTTTAAGATTAGGCTTAAAACCTTCCTTTTTGATAAAGCTTATAGTTAGAGATGGTTCAGGTCACTGGCAATTATTGTTAGTCACAGGAACCATCTCTTAGTTAAGCTGCAATAGACATAGACTGCTGGGGGACTTAATTTATACACTGAGCTCCTCTGTTTCCTTCTACCTCCTCTGTCCCATAACCTCCCATCATTGTCCCATGTTTAACTAACCTTGTCTCTTTCTGTCCAGTAGTTGTGCTTCTCTCCTCTCTCCCCCCCCCCCCCCCCACTCTTTCTCCCTCTCTGTCCTCACCCACAGGTATCATTGGACTCAAAGTTTGGTGTCTGTGATGGGCAGCTGCGGATCCAACCATCCTGCCTGCATCCAGTCCCTGGTCCAACCATCCTGCCTGTGCTCTGTTGTTGCTTGTTGTTGCTTGTTGCTGTGCTTTTCTATCTCTCTATCCTCTCACCCCAACCGGTCGAGGCAGATGGCCGCCCACATCCAGTCTGGTTCTGCTGGAGGTTTATTCCTCGTTAGAGAGGGAGTTTTTCCTCTCCACTGTTGCTGTCAAATTAAATGCTTGCTGTATGTGGGATTTGTTGGGTTTAGTTGTGTGAGGTTTTAAACCTTACTTTGTAAAGTGCCTTGAAATAACTTTGTTGTGATTTGGCGCTATATAAATAAAATTGAATTGAATTGAATTGAATATTTAATCTAATAACCAAAATTTGTGAAAGTAAATTATAAACATAATTGGTGTCTCCACTCAGGAGCTATAAATCCAATTATTATAATTTGTGCTCCTCACATCTTACCAACATAATTGGTGCAAACCCGTGTGAGGCTAATCAAACTCAGCCCTTTTTGAGACAAGATGGTGTTGCTAATTTATTTGGCACTACCACAACACTCACACTGCCCCAACACATTTCTGCTCTAGAAATAAATGTAATTGAAATTAGCTTACAACATGAAGGTACATGCTGGATGTTGCCTAAACCAACTACACAGCACAACACCCTGATTGTATGGGTGAACAATTCACAACTATACACATCTATTCATCAATCATTTTTTACAATGATGCCTGTACATAGTAATAAAATAAAATACTAAAATGCACCAGGTAAAGATTTTAGGAAACTTTACTATCACTTTTTGATTTATTACTTATTACTTTCATTAGCTGTCACGTGAAAGGCAGCTCGGGCTGCGTGGTTTAATTCATCATTCTCGTTCATTGTTCACAGTTCAGGCTCTGTAGCAAGCGGCAAATGTTTCACTTTGTTCCTGATTCGTTCATACGGATCTTTATGGATCATTCATTGGTTCCTTAATTTGTCATGTGACCAAGTGACTGTTAAACACCAATGGCAGGGAAGATGCAGGACATAAGCTACGTTAATGGGGTTTGTATTTGCTAGGTTTTCACATAGTTTGAATTGCTTGTGGCCTTTTGTGATTATAATTTGTCCGCTGAAGCAAACCATGTTGTCTTCAGTATATAGTGTAAGAATCAAACTTCCCATCTCTAGAGACTCAAACCCGGCACTAAAACATTCGGAGCACATGCTTTAACCAGTACACTATCCAGGACTTGCAGAAACACTATCATCCACAAAAGAAACTGAGTGACGGGAGTGTCTGATGCTTTCCCCCATAATTACATATTAATATGTAAATGCATTTCACCAGAACCAGCACCCTGTCAACAGCAAATGCACATGGCTACATTCAAACCGCGTCTGCCAGCAGCTAGTCTGCTACAAATCGAGCGCTGCATGTGGGAGCGTGCACCGCCGAGTAAAGCTCAGTCTGTCTAAGTATGCAGCTACATATTTGGGTTTTAAACTGCCATAACATAACTTAAAATACTACTATACTAAATACTATAATCGACTGCCACAGACAACCAGCATTCCGTAGTCTTTGAGATTCATGCACTAAATAATATTAGTGATGTGTCTCATGGGCCAAATGACAATGATAATGATGATGACAATGATACCTTGCCCTAATCTCTGCAACACGTGGGCTTTCACAACATGAGGGCAGGTGTTGTGATCCAAGCTGCCAACACAAAACCCCCAGGCAGAGCTGCAGCTGCCACAAAGACAGCACCCGAGGTCAGAGTGGACCACTGGGTCAATGCTGTCCGTCCCATGAGAAATAGGGGCAAAGACTCCCCCCAGTGGGAGGGTTGGCCTGCGAAAATGGAGCCTGAGGACCCACGGGCTGTAGGGAGCCCCACCAGGAGATGCCCCTGCGCCCAGAGTGGGGCTCACCCACCGTCCACCACCCCCACACGAGTGGAGCGGGGCCTATCCCATCGGCCCGACCATATCCCCTGGCACCACATCGGGCCCGCAGCACAAGGCCAGCAATTGGTAGGGGTCAGCAGAAAAGAGACCATCCAGGCAGTAGATCCATGTACCCCGGGCAGAAAACGGGACCCCCACACTCCAACCGCTCCACATTCATACACACTCACACAGACCCAGACACACACGCACACCCACACATACATTAACACACACTACCACAAACTCTCTCACAAAGAACTAGTCAATCATACGTGAACCCATGCACTCTCAGATACATTCTCACACCCAGACCATTCGCTTATTGTCATTCATAGGGAGGGTAGGTCTTCAGCCTGCCGCCCATGTGGCCCCAGGCAGGGACTGCAGCACCTCGTGAGGCCCGCCCACCCACCCCAACCCAGGAGAAGCAGGGGGCAGCGGACAAGGCAACCAGAACTGTGCAACCCAGCTAGATTGGGAGTGTGTGGAACTAGAGTGCACTAGTGGGGGACACCTCCAGGAGCACAACCACTGGCTGATGGTGTGACCCCCGGACAGTGTCCCCCCACCCTAAATGTCTATTGTGCAGTTAAAACTGGGTGGTGATCTCTCAACTGGCCTCACCCCCAGGCCCCAGTGAAAGAGCCCATCCCTGGCCCTGAATGTATGTGTATGTGGCTAGGTATGAGGAACTTTGGGAGATCACCAGTTCCCCAAGCGATCCAGCAGCCAGAGCCATCAAAGTGAAGGCTCTTTCCACTGGCCCCTCCAGAGGCAGCCCCCCAAGTCCTGGATGAGTGTGTATGACTAATGCAATTAATACTGCAGAGCATCCCACTTAGGAGGGGCGGAACCTTTCCGGTAGCCCCGGTCCCTCCATCAGTAGGACGCCCCTTGCAGACCTAAGTGGATGAATGTGGAGAGATGTAGTTGGGAAGCAAGGAACCGGGGTCCGCAGAGCCATTTTCCAGACTAACTCTGCTACCCATCCCAAAATAATCGCACAGTCAGGCACCGGGAATAAAGAACACTGACAGAGGCACCGACAAGGCGCGAGTAACACAGGGCAAAAAAAAGGGCAAAAACAGGAGCTTACTTGACTGGCGATAAATGTGGCACGACGGTGTTCTCACAAAACAATCTCACAAAGGAATGAGGTGCATACTGAGGCTAAATAGAGTGACCGATGATTAACACAAAACAGCTGATGATCACGTGACTAGGGACAGCTTAACACAGCTAGTGAAACATATGACTGAATGGTAAAACTGAGCCTAGAACAGACAGGAAACCAAACAAGAAGTGTCAAAATAAAACCGGAAAGCAAAGTAGCAAATAACAGTGACGACCAGATGCTGATCCATGACAATACGAAATAAACAGCTGGTCAACTTCGTAGGAAAATGGCTGTAACTTTGCAATGACTTGTGGTACAGGTGAAAGGAGTAATAACAAAATAAACGGAATATAACGGAAAGGCTTTTAAGTGTTTTCTCTTTATGTTTGTTATTGCACATTTGTTAAAACCTGATGGGTGTACTGTCATCTTTTCTGTAATTTTTAGCATTTGCATTTACATGTTGTATTTGAAAAACGAAATTAACAAAATCTACGTTTGAAAATATTGTGAAGAGTTCCGTGTCTACATGAAAGTGGGCAGAACAACGTCCTTGTATGACTTACTGCCAAAAGCGGCTGGTGAACCTCTTGGGAACATGGCTGTAGCTCTGCTAAATAATACAGGCAGCCAGCTCTATCAATCAGTTGTTATTATCTTGTAGGCCAAAATATAAACATGTTCAGTAAATACAACTTATGCTTTCACCGAGATTCAAACCCGGGACAAAAAAATGACATATCCAGGCTAATAAACAATACACAAACCATTACACCACGTGGGCGTTGATGCGCAACTCCACATGGGCCTACATAACATGAGTATAAGACAGCATCATAAAGGCCAGTGTGGAGGCTGATCGCCACCTATAGGCCAAAGAGACGTAACACAGCTCCAACGCGCTAAAAACCAGGTGATACCGCGCTGCAAATGAAAGCTGATTGCTGTAAAGGCTGACACCTTTAAGTGCTACGACTGTATGTTTGTCTTTTACACCCGGATTCTGGCTCCATCCTATCTGACTCCCCACCAGACCCAAAGCTGTTGAAGGGAATGCATCTTGTCTTCGAAGCTTGGTGTTCCTTCCTTTGGAGAACAAGACACGATGATGCAGAAGTGAGAATGCAAACATTCTCACTCACAGCAAGATAAGGTGGCACAAACAATTCTATTGGTGCAGAGAAACATTCCACTAGAGCCAGAGAAAGGGGTTAAAAGGCAGAAGCAACTTGAGTACCGTGGGCTCTTGGCATCACACCTTCCAGATTTCCCCAGCTGGTTTTTGGTTTGTTGATGTGCATGATCAACATCCATGCTTTTGATTTGCTTTTCCCATTATTTTTATTTTCCTTTATTTTTAGAATAAATTACACAAAAGACAACTCTCTCATCTGCCTCTTTATGGGAAATTTCCACCACAGAGAGCCAGGGTCTGTGTGTCTGACACTCTGACCTGCAGTGTGGGAGCCCCACAGGGTCCAGGCACTGTACTGGCCCCCTTCCTCTTCACCCTCTATACGTAAGACTTCAGACACAACACGGACAGCTGCGTTTTGCAGAGGTTCTCTAACGACTCTGCCATCGTCGGACTGATCACCGACAATGATGGTGCAGAGTACAGAGGACTCACTCAGAACTTGGTGCCAAGGGATCAATGCAGGGGAAACGAAGGAGATGGTGGTGGATTTCCACAGACGGCAGCCTGCTGTCATCCCACCGATGCACATCCAGGGAAGGGACATTGAGAGAGTGGACTCTTACAAGTACCTGGTGTGCATCTGAACAATAAACTGGACTGGACTCAAAACACGGATGCACTGTACAGGAAGGGTCAGAGCAGACTCTACCTGCTGAGGAGACTGCGGTCTTTTGGAGTGAGGGGGCCACTCCTGACGACCTAGACCTGAAGACCTGTAGTGGCATCAGCCATCCTGTACGGTGTGGTCTGCTGGAGCAGCAGCATCACAGTGAGGGACAGGAAGAGACTGGACAGGGTCATCAAGAAGTCTAGCTGTGTCCTGGGCTGCACTTTGGACACGGTGCAGGAGGTGGGTGAGAGAAGGGTCCTGGCTAAACTGACATTCATGACTCACTGTCTGCTCTGGAGAACCGCTTCAGTAGCAGACTGATCCGCCCTCGCTGTGTGAAGGACAGATATTGTAGATCCTTCCTACCTGCTGCTGTCAGACTGTACAATCAGGACTGTTAACCACGTCCCACTACATTCACCCACTCCAGTCCAATGATACCAGTAGGTGAGGACAGAGAGGGAGAGAGAGTGGGGGGGGGGGGGGGGGAGAGGGAGAGAAGCACAACTACTGGAGAGAAAGAGACAAGGTTAGTTGAACATAGAACAATGATGGGAGGTTATTGGACAGAAGAGGTAGAAGGAAACAGCTCAGTGTATAAATTAAGTCCCCCAGCAGTCTATGTCTATTGCAGCTTAACTAAGAGATGGTTCCTGTGACTAACAATAATTGCTATAATTACTATAAGCTTTATCAAAAAGGAAGGTTTTAGGCCTTAAATTAAAGGTGGACAGTGTGTCAGCTTCTCGAACCTGAAGAGGGAGCTGGTTCCAGAGGAGAGGAGCTTGATAGCTAAAAGCTCTGCCTCCAGTTCTACATTTAAACACTCTAGGAACCACAAGTAGTCCAGCGCGAGAGTGAAGCGTTCTGCTGGGAGCATAAGGAACTATGAGGTCTTTAAGATAAGAAGGAGCTTTATCATTGAGTACTTTGTATGTCAGTAGGAGAATTTTAAATTCTATCCTACATTTTACAGGCAGCCGGTGCAGAGATGCTAATGGAGGAAAAATGTGATCTCTCTTTCTAAGTCCTGTCAGAACTCTGGCTGCAGCTTTTTGAATAAGCTGTAGGCTTTTTAAGGACCTGTTAGGACATCCTATGAGTAAGGAGTTACAGTAGTCCAGCCTAGAGGTAACAAATGCATGGATCAGTTTTTCTGCATCGCTCTGAGAGAGGATGCTTCTGATTTTAGCTATATTTCTAAGGTGAAAGTAGGCGGTTCTGGAGATTTGTTTAATGTATGATGTAAAAGAGAGATCATGGTCAAAGATGACACCAAGGTTCCTCACAGTCGAATCTGAAGCTAATGTTATGCCATCCAGGGTGGCTATCTGACTCAATAGTGTCTCTCTCAGATTTTTAGGCCCAACAATAAGAATTTCAGTTTTATCTGAATTTAGTTGAAGGAAGTTTTGGGACATCCAGTATTTGATGTCTTTTAAATAACCCTGCATTTTGACTAGTTGATCTGTTTCATTCTGTTCCAAGGACATATATAGCTGAGTATCATCTGCGTAAGAATGAAAATTAATAGAATTCTTTCTAATAATCTCACCTAGAGGAGACATGTATAGGCTAAACAGAATTGGACCAAGCACAGAACCCTGTGGTACTCCATAGCTAATCCTTGTGCATGTGGAGAATTTCTCATTAACATGAACAAACTAGAATCTGTTCAACAAATAGGATTTAAACCATCCCAATGGTGTTCCTTTAATCAAGATTCTATGTTCTAGTGTCTGTAATAAAATGTTATGATCAATTGTATCAAATGCAGTACTAAGATCTAACAGGACAAGGACAGAAACTGGACCATTGTCCGAAATTAATAGAAGATCATTAGTGACTCTAACCAGAGCTGTTTCTGTGCTATAATGTTTTCTAAATCCTGACTGAAAATCTTCGTACAGGTTATTCCCACGCAGGTGGTCAGATAATTGTTTAGCCACGATTTTTTTCAAGAATCTTGGAAATGAAGGGTAAATTTCAAATGGGCCTATAGTTAGTTCTCCAGGGTCCAGGGTTGGTTTTTTCAATAAAGGTTTGACCACAGCCACCTTAAAAGCCTGTGGTACATAGCCTAAATGTAAAGATTGGTTAATTTGATTTAATATGGACGAGCTGATTAAAGGTAGAACTTCTTTAAGTAATCTGGTTAGGATTGGATCTAAAAGACAAGTTGACGACTTGGAAGAGTTGATTATTGAGGTTAACTCCATATGAGTTATGGGGAAGAAGCTGTCTAGGTAAGACAGAGGATTTGGTATAAAGTTGATGGATCTAGACAGTGCTTTCTGTCATTTGGAAGAAGTCGCTGCGGAATGTTTTTTCTAATGGTGATAATTTTATTAGTAAAGTAGTTCATAAAGTCATTGCTGCTGAGATTTAAGGGGATAGTAGACTCAATACAGCTTTGACTCTTTGTCAGCCTGGCTACAGTGCTGAAAAGAAACCTGGGGTTGTTTTTGTTTTCCTCAATTAGGGAGGAATAATATGTTTTTTCTAGCAGCACAAAATGCTTTTTTATATATTATTAGACTGTCCTTCCATGCAATGCTGTTTACATTTATTTTGTTGGAACGCCACTGTTTTTCTAGTTGTCTGGTCCTGTGCTTAAGGCTGCGGATCTCTGAGTTATACCACGGAGCTAACCTCCTCTGATTCACTGCCTTCTTCTTCAGAGGAGCCACTGTGTCTAACATTGTACGTAGAGAAGCTGCACCATCAGCTACAAGACAGTCAACCTGTTCATAAGGATTAAGGTGACTGTTCTCCTCTGTGTATCTACAAGTCATTGAGTCAAAAGATGATGGAATCATCTGCTTGAATCTGGCAACAGCATTGTCAGATAAACATCTGCTATAGTAACATTTATTTCCAGCTATTGTAAGGTCAATTATGCTAAATTCAAAAGTTAATAAGAAATGGTCAGATAACAGAGGGTTTTGGCAAAGAACTATTAAATTATCAATTACAACCCTATATGTCAGTACAAGATTGAGGGTATGGTTAAAACGATGAGTGGGTTCATTTATCTGCTGTGTAAAACTAATAGTGCCTATTAAGGAGTTAAAAGCAGTGCCGAGACAGTTGCTGTCAACATCTACAGGAATGTTAAAGTCTCCCACTACAATGACTTTGTCTGTGCTAAGAACTAAGTCAGATAAGAATTCAGAGAATTCAGTTAAAATACAGATGGAGCGGTTCATTTTCGCTGATTTCAGTCGACTGTCAGTCACCTTTCTGACGCTGATCACACACTTATCACACCCTCATCAGCCGACTGTCAGCAGCCCCCCTCATTGGTCTGTCTGGGGAAGGTGTTAAGGCCATCCCCATTTTAGCACCAAAGACGCAAATCCAGGGTAAAACCAAAAGGTGGAGCTGTAGTATCTGACCCGTAGAGTTAGGGTCAAACAGCAAGTATAGGCACAGTTCTGAGAACAGGACATAGATCTGAAAATGTCAGTTCTACACTGTTTGCTAGGGCAGACAGACAAACAGACAGACAGACAACAGTCTGTCTAAACAGTGAACTAAAAAGTTGAGAAAACTTGAAAAGTTGACTTAATTTCAGAATTGAATGTTGTAAGTTTTTTTTAATCATAGATAAGCGTCGGCAGCTGACGCTGCCACAGCTGCCACACTACCTTCTGGAAGTTTATCAGTTACTGGCTGTATTAGGTTGAGTTGGACTTCACAAATGAAATTATTAAATTCTCATTCTATATATTATTCTTATTCACTTGAATGCAGTGTGTGTCAGTCTGCCTGCTTCAGGAGCTGTTTTAAATTTAAAAAAAGAACATTTCAATGTTCTAATCCATCTTAGATGAACATAACAATAGAGAGCCTCTTTTCAGACAGAACGACCATCCACAGCACCAGTTAGACTTGTTTCACACCACCCCCTTCTCCCCGAAGCACCAGAGTCCTGCAGTGCTTTTACCTGATGTAACCAGATACATTTGTGAACTTCTTCATCCATCCATCACTTATAAGAGCCTAGTGGTTAAAGCACACAACTTCTCACCCACAGTTTTTAATGAAACTGTTTTTGTTAGTTGGCGGTTTAAAATAAGAAACTTTTATATCCTAAAGCCATAGACTTAACACTTTCTTTTTAACAAGTTTTATTTACAGATTTTATAAATGTCCAGTTCATTTGACCATTTTCTAAACCAAGTTGTCTGAAAGTTGGGTCACTACATTCTTTTAGAGAAGTAATGTTTCTCAAGGAGCTTCTATATAATATGTCCTTCATGGGGGACATGGTCTTCACACCTTCTCACAGTCCTTCCTTCACAGTTCAACTGATGAGCCAGTTCTTTACAGGTGTGAAGTGAAGCCTATTGTAAATAGAGGATAGTGCCTAACTTTACTCAGACTGAAGGTTCCTGCACTTTTGGTAATGTTTCTGCTAAGTTAACTTGAAAATTATTGAGCAGTCACAATCAGCCGATTGCGGTGACATTTGGCAGTAAAAGGTGACTGAAATGACACAGAACTGAAAGAATATCAGCTGGCATAACTCATAACACATACTGTATGGATGCAGATCTCTGTATTTTGTGTCACTTGAATTTGTGTGGTAAACGAAAGACACCAGAGGCAAGTTTACACCAGAAGTCTCTAGCTGGCAGCTTCTGTGCCTTAACCACTAGGCTGTTGGTCCTCTGAGGGAGACCTACTGTATGGACAGTAACTAAATTCCTTCATACAGCATTATGTTGACAGAGCCTTGATTTGAGTGGAACCTTTAAAGTTATGGATCCATGAAGAATTTTCTTTTTAAGCAGTTTACAAATATATCTGGTTTTCATGGCTCAGGTGAAGTTGTGTGTAAGTTGAGTCATGTCAACTCTTTCAGTCTGGTGTCCTTCTTGGGGGAGGGTTCATCACACCTACTCACTTTTGTGTCTTTTGTTCACGTAACGAGCCAGTTCTTTGCAAGTGTGAAGTGAAGCCAAACTGGAGGATAATATGGAACTTCCCTCAGACTGAGGAAGCTTTTGGTCTTTGTCAGTTGTCAAAAAATGCCAGTAAATTTAGAGCTAAACATTACAAAACAGTATAATTAAAACAAATAAAATCCATGTGGATGTTGACTGAATGTTTGACTAAAGGGCATTGTATTCATAACAGCTGTAATTTTCTACTTGCTTAGACATAAACAACTTTAAGTTCAGTTATAAACTACTTTACATTTAAGACGCTCATTTCTGTTCTCTCTCTCTCTATTATAAATATATAACACACACACACACACACACACACACACACACACACACACACACACACACACACACACACACACACACACACACACTCTATTCTCACCCTCCGCGGGTGGTCTCATCCACTTTCCAAGCTCGGTTCCTCTACCAGAGGCCAGGGAGCTTGAGGGTTCTGCGCAGTATCCTTGCTGTTCCTAGGACTGCACTTTTCTGGACTGAGATTTCGGATGTTTTTCCAGGGATCTGTCGTAGCCACTCCTCCAGTTTGGGGGTCACAGCCCCTAGTGCTCCGATCACCACAGGCACCACTGTGGCCTTCACCTTCCAAGCCTTCTCCAATTCTTCTCTGAGCCCTTGGTATTTCTCTAGTTTCTCATGTTCCTTTTTCCTGATGTTGCCATCGCTTGGTATTGCCACATCCACCACTACGGCTTTCCTCTGCTCTTTATCCACCACCACAATGTCTGGTTGGTTCGCCATTACCATTCTGTCAGTCTGGATCTGGAAGTCCCACAGGATCTTGGCTCGCTCGTTCTCTACCACCTTGGGAGGTGTTTCCCACTTTGACCTTGGGGTTTCCAGTCCATATTCCGCGCAGATGTTCCTGTATACTATGCCAGCCACTTGGTTATGGCGTTCCATGTATGCTTTGCCTGCCAGCATCTTACACCCTGCAGTTATGTGCTGGACCGTCTCAGGGGCCTCTTTGCACAGTCTACACCTTGGGTCTTGTCTGGTGTGGTAGATCTGGGCCTCTATGGCTCTGGTGCTCAGGGCCTGCTCCTGTGCAGCCAGGATGAGTGCCTCTGTGCTGTCCTTCAGCCCAGCCCTTTCAAGCCATTGGTAGGATTTGTTGAGATCAGCCACTTCAGTTATGTTCCGGTGGTACATCCCGTGCAAGGGCTTTTCCTCCCATGATGGTCCCTCATCCAGCATCTCATCCTCTGTTCTCCACTGCCTGAGACATTCACTCAGCACGTCATCTGTCGGGGCCTTATCCTTGATGTACTTATGGATCTTGGATGTTTCATCCTGGATAGTGGCTCTCACGCTCACTAGTCCTCGGCCTCCTTCCTTGCGGCTAGCATACAGTCTCAGGGTGCTGGATTTGGGGTGGAACCCTCCATGCATGGTGAGGAGCTTTCGTGTCTTAACATCTGTGGTCTGTATCTCTTCCTTTGGCCACTTTATTATTCCCGCAGGGTATCTGATCACTGGCAGAGCGTAGCTGTTTATTGCCCGGGATTTGTTCTTGCCATTGAGCTGGCTTCTTAGGACTTGCCTTACTCTTTGGAGGTATTTGGCTGTTGCCGCATTCCTTGTTGCCTGTTCAAGGTTGCCGTTCGCCTGTGGTATTCCAAGGTACTTGTAATTGTCCTCAATGTCTGCTATTCTTCCTTCTGGGAGTGAGACCCCTTCTGTGTGGATTACCTTGCCTCTCTTTGTCACCATCCTCCCACATTTCTCGAGTCCGAATGATATCCCGATGTCCGAGCTGTAGATCCTGGTGGTGTGGATCAGCGAGTCGATGTCTCGCTCACTCTTGGCGTACAGCTTGATGTCATCCATGTAGAGGAGGTGACTTATGGTGGCCCCGTTCCGGAGTCGGTATCCATAGCCAGTCTTGTTTATTATTTGGCTGAGGGGGTTCAGACCTATGCAGAACAGCAGTGGGGACAGTGCATCTCCTTGGTATATGCCACATTTGATGGATACTTGGGCAAGTGGCTTCCCATTGGCTTCAAGGGTGGTTCTCCACAACCTCATCGAGTTTGCAATGAAGGCCCTTAGAGTTCTGTTGATGTTGTACAGTTCCAAGCATTCAGTGATCCATGTGTGTGGCATTGAGTCATAGGCTTTCTTGTAGTCGATCCAGGCTGTGCACAGGTTGGTGTGTCGCATTCTGCAGTCTTGGGCGACTGTTCTGTCTACCAGGAGTTGGTGTTTGGCTCCTCTGGTATCCTTACCAATGCCCTTCTGTGCTTCGCTCATGTATTGACTCATGTGCCCACTTATCTTAGCTGCGATGATGCCTGACATGAGCTTCCATGTTGTGGAGAGACAGGTTATTGGCCGGTAGTTGAGGGATCCTTCATTATCAGGATCGTTCGCCCTTCGGTTAGCCATTCAGGGTGAGTCCCATCCCTTAGCAGCTGGTTCATTTGTGCTGCCAGGCGCTCATGGATTGCAGTGAGCTTCTTTAGCCAGTAGGCGTGGATCATGTCAGGGCCAGGTGCTGTCCAGTTTTTCATACCTTTTGTTGGATGTCTGCCACTGTGATAGTCACTGGATTCTGTTCAGTGAGGTTGCTGTGGTCTTCCCTCAGATCCACCAGCCACTATGCATTGCTGTTGTGTGATGCCTCCCTCTCCCATATCCCTTTCCAGTACTGTTCAGTTTCCAGCCTCGGTGGGTCTTCAGCGCAAGAAATTCAACAATGCAGCGAGACACCGGCAGTAAACAACAGCTCGATAAACCATTCGCCAATAAATATATATTAATAACTATTACATCCTGTGGACAACAATCAACCATCTTACCATTCTGAATTACACTGAAGAAAGTTTCGAGTACATCAAGGAGTGCTTTGAGCATCTGGTAAGGGATAAAAAAGACACGGCTCCAAACAAAAGATCCCGTCCGTCTGACTCACCTGAGTCACCTGGAGCTGGCTCGGCTGAAAAAATCATCACGGACATCCTGGAATCCATAGAAATTTTTTTTTAGATAGCCTTGAAATGCGTCTGGCGCCAGTGGAAGTTCTCCGCAGAGAGTTCCAGGCCCTCCACGACTCCCTGGAATTCATGGCTCAGCTAGCGGCTGAAGATAAAATTGTTAAAGAAAGCATCATTGACCTGAAGGCCTGTGGCATGAGAGACAATCTGGTGTTCTCAGAGATGCAAGAACAAGCAGAGAAAAATGCGGAGTACACAAACCTCATGCACTTCCAGTCTACCTGTGGGCCTGGATTACACATCACTGCTCCACCTGGTGGGTGAATGTGCAATTGCAGGTCATTTCTTAAAGAAGATTTAGGGGGCATTAACAAGGCTGCTACGCAATAAGTACATCACAGTGGGGGGTCATGACTGTTGTAGGGGGGCTTGGTGGAATGGTACCTAAGTCATGCTAATATCATGACGAAATCAGTGTGAAATCCAGCAGGAGCGAGGCACCGAAAATTTGCCGCTCCATCTGTATGATCTTGGTGGTGTAAACAATGATACATGTCAGTTACAGTATGGTGATGTAGTCTTTGACCATTACAAAGAGTACTAAGTGTACCTGCACACTTATTAGTTTATTTCCAGAGGTCACAGCAAGATGTTATTAACTGATCATCATTTTTCAGATTAGCCTTACTGACACAAAATAAATACTACATACCTGCAATCCTGTAAAACTCCTCTTTAATGGCTCTGAGGAGTTTGTGGCAAGGAAAGCGCTTGAGGTCGAACTATTCTTGGCTAACTATTCTTTATTAACGTGCTCAGCATCTCCAATTTCATAAAGTAAACTACTGTTTGCAAAACTTCATAACGCAACACAAAGAATCTGCTCGGATGTAAGAGCACGGCCACGATGGGTCATGTGTCTAATGTATGGGTGGATAAGATTATTAATATATGTTATGGAGTCTCAAGAAAAACGGTACCACTCAAATAAATATGCACGGTGATATGACAGAAAATTAACTCGTGGCGTCAAAATCCTCTCGAGGCGTAAATTCAATGCCGTGCGAAATTAATACAGCGTCCCCATCTACAGGATCCTCTAGAAACGGACGTGCAAGTTTTGTATTGACACGAAGGAAACAGGCGCAACCAGGTTAGGTTCACAGGGTAAGTTGCCATAGTAACTGACTCTGAGTTTCGATTACCTCGCTTCTTGAAACGGGTTTAAACTTACCCCGCTTTACAGGTTTAAGTTACCTCGCTTTCTGAAACCGAAAACTCCAGATTTCTGGGTTAACAAACTCAAGAGTTTCCACAAAACCTCCTTCTTGAAACGGGCCCCTGCTGAACCCAGAAATATTACCATTTTTAGCTAAAGATCTGGAATGTGGCTTTTATTTTGAAAGGATTTAGAGGAGGTGTGTGTGCTAAACTGTAAAACGGTCACATTAACCAGTCTCGATTACCCATTCAAAAGCAAAAATAGTGCTATTAAAGCTAAAAATTTGGATTGGTGCTTTTATTTGGAAAGGATATGGAAAAGGCCTGTGCCGGTATTTGCTAAACAGTATATTAAACAGTATATTAGTCTAACTAGTCATAATAAACATGTTAAAAGCAGAAATATTGCTATCTTTATCTAAAGATCAGGATTGGGGCTTTCATTTTGAAAGGATGTGGAGGAGCTGTGTGTGCTTAAAAGCTAAACTGTAAAATACGCTCATTAACTAGTCACAATCATTCAAAAGCACAAATAGTCCTATTAAAGCTTAAAAGGTGCTGGTGCTTTTATTTTAAAAGATCTAGAGGAAGTGTCTGATTAATTACTAAACAATCAAACCGTGTAATGAACTAATCAGTAATATGTATAGAGCTGCTACAATGGGGATGAGGAGTTTGAACTGTCAGTCAAAGGTGCAGCTGCGCCGTAGTCATAGAGACGAAAGGCGGGAAAATCAGCTCCATTCTCTCTGCTATGTGACAGCAGAGTTGGACCTCTGCTAAACAGGCTTGTTACAGTAATAGGTATTAAAAATGCATGCATTAGAGTCTATGGGAAGAATTCTGGAACTCTCTGAGCTTTGAAGCAGCTACAGGCTAAAATATATCTCTGAGGGCTTAAGCAAACACATCATTAGAAAGAAGACAAGGATGACTACGAACAAGTGAAAAAAATATGTTCGTAGAGTAAAAACTGTGTCTATAGTGACAAGTTAAAGACAGAAGTTCTATCTTAAAAAAACGTACCCTTGCACTCTAGCTCACAATACAAACTAATGGAAAAGCTGAGAATTTACCAAAAACCACCCAATATTTAAACTGCACTAAATCAGAAACTATTAAAGATATTTAAAAGATTTCTGGGAGATTAATAGTTGAATAGTTGAAGATTATTTTGTAGTTCAAATGGTGTCTGTGGCCTAAAGTATGCGGAAGTAGTTCAATGGGAAAAAAGTTGAGAAACTGTTAATGGACACTGAGCAGTAGAGCGTTTGAGCAGCAGAGTTTGACCTGTCAAGCTCCACTGATCAGATTAAGGAGATGTAATGAAGTTGATTTCCACCCCTGCTTTACAGGCTTATTACAGCAAAACCCTAAGTGTAGGTCTGAGGGCTTAACCAGACACATCATTCGAAAAAAAACAAGTATGACTACGGAGTGAAAAAATTATGTTCAGATAGTGAAAACTGTGGCTGTAGTGACTAGTTAGAAGAGAAAGATTCTGTCTTAAAAAAACTGCTCTCATCACGCACTCTAGCTCACACAATACACACTATTGGAAAAGCTGAGAATTCAAAACACAAACAAAGCACTGGGAGCCAATATAAAGCAGTTAATATAGGGGTAATGTGGTCAAGACGAGCTGCAGCCAAGACAATAGGGACTGGCCGATCCCAGCATAAAGTGCATTACAGTAGTCCAATTGTGATATAATGAAGGCATGAATCAATATTTCAAAATCATGTGCAGGCATGATGGGCTTTACTTTAGCTAGCTGCCTTAGATGAAAAAAGCTTATTTTGATGAGTGATTTATATGTTATTTGAGATTAAAGTCTCGATCCACTCCTAGGTTAGTAACTATGTTTTTTTCAGATACTAATAGAGAGCCAAGATTTACAGGGAGTGTATTGCATCTGTCACAAAATATCAAGATTTTTGTCTTTTTGGGATCAAAATGTAAAATATTCACAGACATCCAAGCTTTAATATTAATGCAATCTACTAGTTGGCATGTACATAATGCATTTTTTTAGATTTGGCTGGCATCTTCACCATGTTTGCGCATAATTGATCCAAAGGGCAGCATGTACAATGAGAAAAGAAGAGGCCCAAGGATGGACCCCTGAAGTACTCCACAAGTAAGAGGTGCCGTCAAGGATATAGACTTACCAACACTAATACAAAAACTCTTGTTGGCTAAGTATGATTTGAACCACTCTAAGGCCAGACCCTGAATACCCACCTGATTTCCTAACTGAGAGAGGAGAATGTCATGGTCCACTGTGTCAAACTGTGCTGTCAGGTCCAACAATGACAGAATGACAAAGTGAGAATCATTCACAACAAGAATGCCATTAAAAACCCTCAACAGTGCCGACTCATTACTGTAAAGGGTCCTGAACCTTGACTAAAAGACCTCTAAAATTTCATGTTTATCAAGAAATGATTTTAGCTGGGTATAGACAGTATTCTCTAAAATATTCGAGAGAAAAGCAAGCTTAGCAATTGGATGAAAGTTTGAGTTTTTGGTTTTATATGACAAATAATTTCTTCTAAAAAAGAGAGAGTCACAGGTTTGAAACGGTTCGAATACAGCTGAGTATGTGACAGGTACAGGTGGGTCACATAATGGTAAGCTAATACAGGCTTGAATGGTTTTAACCTTATTTGTAAAATAAGACAAAAAGTCCTCACATACTTCATTTGAGGCTTCCAAACCAACTGATGGTGGGACATTAAGAAAAGAGCAGTCTTAAAAAGGACATGAGGCTTATGACTGTTTAAGACTATAATATCAGAAAAGTGTTTTGCCTTTGCAGTTTTCATAATTTTCTGATACGCACGCCAGCTGTCTTTCAACAGCTCGAAGGACACTTGCAACTTGTACTTTTTCCACTTTCTTTCATCTCTCCTGCACTCGCGTCTCGCAGTGCGCGTCGCATAATTCAACCAAGGTTCAGGTCTGGATGTGGATGGCCTGATTTTTAGCGGTGCCACCGAATCTAACAGCGACAAGCAGGTCGAGTCAGAGAGAATAAAACTCTTCCAAATCTGTTTTTTAAATTTATTTCGATGTTACTTTTTGCTTTAAAAGTCTCACTAATTGTCAAAATAAGTTTTACTTTCACTTGTTCACTACCAGTCGTCACATAAAGCCATCTGGCTATCGGAGAGAACCGAGAGCTAAGTCTCAACAGACAGAGAGACACAACTCCCTGGGAAATGCTCCCAACCGGTAACAATATACATGATTGTTCACAGATTTACACAAATATTGTGCAGAGCAGGTTGCTATATAAACCACTGATGCAGTGGGTGAGTGACTGTAGTGGGACGTGGTCAACAGTTCTGATTATACAGTCTGACAGCAGCAGGTAGGAAGGATCTACGATATCTCTCCTTCACAGAGCGAGGGTGGATCAGTCTGCTACTGAAGCTGCTCTCCAGAGCAGACAGTGAGTCCTCCAGTGGGTGAGAGACCTGGTCCATGATGGATGTCAGTTTAGCCAGAACCCTTCTCTCACCTACCTCCTGCACCGTGTCCAGAGTGCAGCCCAGGACAGAGCTGGACTTTCTGATGATCCTGTCCAGTCTCTTCCTGTCCCTCGCTGTGATGCTGCTGCCCCAGCAGCACACCGTACAGGATGGCTCCACCACAGAGTCAGAGAAGGTCTTCAGGAGTGGCCCCCTCACTCCAAAAAGACCCCAGTCTCCTGAGCAGGTAGAGTCTGCTCTGACCCTTCCTGTACAGTGCATCCATGTTATGAGTCCACTCTCTCAATGTCTCTTCCCTGGATGTGCATCGGTGGGATGACAGCAGGCTGCTGTCTGCGGAAATCCACCACCATCGCCTTCGTTTTCCCTGTATTGATCAGGAGGTGGTTCCGCTGGCACCAAAGTTAAACATTATCCATAATTAAATGATGTAGTAGTAAAAACAACATAAAAGACAAACAAACAAAGGTTCTTATGTGTTAGTTGTTAAGTAAATGTGATTACAATAAGGATGACTCTGTAGTCAAAGTCCACAAAGTTCTGAGTTAGTCCTCTGTACTCTGCATCGTCATCATCGGTGATCAGTCCGACCATCGCAGAGTCATCAGAGAACTTCTGCAGAACACAGATGTCCGTGTTGTGTCTGAAGTCTGACGTGTAGAGGGTGAAAAGGAAGGGGGCCAGTACAGTCCCCTGTGGGGCCCCCACACTGCAGGTCAGAGTGTCAGACACACAGTCCCTGGCTCTCACAAACTGAGGCCTGTTTGTGAGATAGTCCATAATGCAAGCTGCAAACGCCGACGGGGGCCATGGTTACTCGGCTGACGGAATTACACCAGAGGATTGCCCGGATTGAAGGACTGATCTGTAACATCTCAGCCCGTTCGGATGCCCGAATCACAGGACTGACTAATAAGATCTCAGCCCGTACGGAGGAAGACAAGAGACAGACAGAGGGATAACATCTGCAGACAGACTGAACACTTGGTGAATATGGTGACAGCCTTGTCTGACAGGCTTGAGGAGATGTCACGGGTGACCCATGGTCCCACAAGAGGCGAAGAAGCCCTGAGTTCTGACCCATTGGAGTATTGATCTAGACAAATTAGTCATGGATTGTTAAAATGTATTAATTTTGGCTGTGTATTACTCTGTCCCTTCTCCCTCACCCCTCCCTTCCCGGGTCCAATCTAGCTCACCAGCTGTGCCTCTATCTATCCTCTTCCCCTTATTGTGACTCCCTTCAAGGACAACTGTTGGACTGACCTGTAAACATCTTGGTCGGCCTCGGTCATACTTCTATAAACAACACTTCATTACACTGATTCAGATACATGTCTCTGTTACACAGCTTCATTTTGACAGTGCAATGTCGTGGCATACACCACCTGATGTTCACAAACACAGCCAGACCCCCTCCCTTCCTCTTACCTCTGTTCTCCGTTCTGTCCGCATGTAGCAGATGAAAATTGTCCAGTGCAACAGTCGAGTCCGGGATGAGTGACGTCAGCCAGGTCTCCGTGAACAGCAGGACGCTGCTCGTTCTGTACTCCGGCTGGTACCGTGTGAGCGCCGCGAGCTCATCGATCTTGTTGGGGAGAGATCTCACGTTCCCCATGATAACGGAGGGGACAGCGGGCCTGAAGCGTCTCGTTTTCTCCCGTCGTAGTTTTCCGGCGCGGACTTCACCAGCACCTCAGCGGTGATCTCGTGTGTGTCTATGGGCAGAACTACGGCGCTGCGCAGCGCGATCAGCTGCTCCGCGGTGTAAACAATGCACGCTCTGACCCCAACGCACATCGTAGCTTTAAAAAACAGCGTTTGTACTGTGCCAAACTTAGAAAACCTATATAAAAGCTGTGTACAGGTTGTGTACACTAATGCTACTAACAAAACACTAGAAAGGTAAACTTAAATAAGTGAAGAAAGTAATAAATAGAAGTAAGAGGACAGGAGCTGTTGTGACCAGCAGCCAGCTCGACCGGCGCCGGAGAAAAAAAAAAAAAAAAAAAAAGAGGCAGAGACAACCATTTAACAATCTAGGTGAAATGTCAAATATGTTGGGCATATGCGAGCAGCACAAATTATAATAATTGGATTCATAGCTCCTGACTGAAGATACCAATTATGTTTATAATTTAAATTCACTAAATTTGGTTATTAGTTTAAATATTAAAACTATATATGATGATTCTTTATAGTTTTGTGTGTGAAACACTTAGTTATGATTAATTATTATTAATTGTATTAATAATTAATTAATTTATGGGGCACCACCCTGTTACCAGGCCTTGGAATAGCCAATACAGTCTCAATTATATTTAAAGTAGTTGAAGGGTGAACTCTGTATCATAGCCGACTAAGTTTACCGTTGCTGCAAAACCATAAACGAATAATCACAAACAACGACCAATTAAATTATGAATGCTTTATTAAATATTATCTTGGATAACTCAGCAAATAACAACTTAATCGTATGGCATGTTCGTTTGGAAGGACTGTATGTGTATTCCATCCATCCATTTATTTTCTATTGCTTATTCCCATGCGGGGTCGCGGGTGGTGCTGGAGCATTTCCCAGCTGTCTTTGGGTGAAAGGTGGGGTACACCCTGAACAGATCGCCAGTCCATTGAGAAAACAAAACAGAAAGTAATTACTGATCCCATAAGAGTTCTACTCTGCTTAAACTTAAAAGATTCCCTCTGTTATACTGCTCATTCCTGGTAGTGAGGTCTGGCTCGTGCGTGTGTCTGTACTGTTGCAGCCCGATCCAGGTGCACGTTGAGGCGACTGGATCATGAACATCTTATCCCCGTCCTGACGCAGCAGCGGTTAGCGAGACAGGCTGGATAAGCTGGCGGGAGTAGATGGGTTATCATGCCCGTTCTCTGTGGTGATGTTCATGTTGGTTCAGCGGCTGGATGTGGTGGGAGCTTCGAGGCGTGCCGAGGGCAGAGTTGAAGCTCCAGGTGAACAGGGGTGAAGAAGCGGAGGAAGGAGAACAAGGGACGAGTCTTTGGTCATGGCAGCTTTTTATGACAGTGTTTTCCGTCCAATCAGGATGGCTGGCTCAAATCTGAAATCTCTTTGTTTCACCTCACTATGACCAGGATAAAGACGTTACATGCAGGCGGCAGTGGTTGCTGTGTTTCAGCATGTGACCTTAATAATGATTCTGTTAATAACAGTTTATGCACATGAGGTCCCCCAACAAACACATAATACAGATGTAAGACAAAACACAAGATATTAACAGAACATAAGTCATAAATCATATAATAGCAGCATAAAATAAGGAAGAAACAATTTTTCCATTACAGGATTTCCATTACATTGATTTCCATTTCCATTACATTGTTTTTCCCATGTACCAGGCAAACATAGCAAAAAACGTGTGTGTCCTTTTCAGTTCACAGGGGCAAGATAAAAGCAAAGGTTGATTGCTTCTCCTTGTCACCCAGGTTCCTTTCTCCTCACCTGATGTCAGTGACCCAAATGTCAAGTGCATCTTGACCGGAGTGGATGTGCATGTGTTTGGTCAACTGGGCAGAGTAGAAGACTGATCTGTGTCAGGCAGTTCCCATGAGTGTTCCCAAAGCAATCTGTGGCGGATGTCATGTCTGATGTCAGTTAGCAAGGGGGGGTGAGATAGAGGGTGAGTGTGCAGCTGGGCAGGCACCCTGCAGTTTATTTTTATTATTAATATTTCAAAGGTTCTTTGCTCACTGGCTCTGAATACTCATTCAGACCAATGAAGGGTTATGGGGCAGAGGGCTGTTTATCAATACTAGCCTGAGATACGCTTCTCAACCTATGCTTAGGGGGCAGGGCCTGAGAACACAGCAGTGCTCACTGAACTGCAACCAAATAAAATAAGTGTCAGTTTAAATCTCTTCTGAATAGCCGAGTTCATGGAAACAAGTCATTTGTGGCAAAGCTGATCCCAAATCCGCGGAATCACCATAGTACTTTGAGTCTGAAGTATCACTTATATGCAGTACATACGGTTGATGCCAGCAAATCACCAACCAAAACTAAAAGCAGAGTGAGACTTCGGCAGACTACATTGGATGTAGCGTGTAGGAGAAGTATGAACAAAAGCAAGACAAGCTAACAAATACCATAGCTAAGTTAGCTACAAACTGCAGGCCGATTAGTGTTGAAAGATGTCGGTCTGAGGAACGTTTATAGAATTACGAAAAAATTTGAAAACGAATGGTGGCATTTGTGAGTCTCTCTCGATGCACCCTCACGAATACACAAATATACGAGCTGTATGAAAAAGACAGGACAGCGTTACAACGTGCACCAACTGTTGCTCTCACCGGAAAATAGTAATTTTAAAATAAAAATGTGCGATATACTACTTTTGAATTTGTTACCTGAATGCTTGAATATTAATGTGTTAATTGCGCTTAATCGCAAAAAACTCATGCAGTTAATGCGATTGAGGATTTTAATTGCTGCCCAGCACTAATTTAAATATTATTGTACTAAACAATTTAAAAAATAATAATTTTGAAATTTTGAGTGTTTCTCTGCTGTATGAAGCAGTTTGGCAGGCTTCAGGAGGTAAAGTCAATGGTTTCAGACAGAGGGTGAAAATAAAATATTATATCAAGATTAAAAGGTTGAGTCATGTTATCTGGATTTCTGGATTTCTAAAAAAAATACATTGGTTATACATTGGTTACATATATTGGTTGAATATATGAAATAATAATGGACTAACTGTAGCAGCTCCATAGTTAGAGTAGAATCCCATATTCCTTATGTTCCCAAAAGAACTCTTCTGAAAAATCCACTGACTTGACCACCAAAAATGTAACAGGTTAATTTATGATTATTTTAGTCTGCAATCTTTAGCTCCTATCATGTCAGCGACAAAGTGCCAATAATACTTTCACCTAACCTTATATTAAAGCAGACAGTCAACAACTTAAGCATGTTTGATTTTTATATAAAATTCATCTACATATTCCAAAATTATTATCCAGGACCTTGGCAAGATTCCAGATTATATGCAGAATGACCAGACTGGTTGGATTTTGTCCTGGCTGGGAAATAATCAAAATGTTGGATCCATGAAAACCTATCTATGTATTTGACTATAGTCTAAGAAATGTGAGTCATTCTTTCTTTTGAGACAAAAGTCTCATGGGGGGAAATCGCAGAAAGGTTTCTTCTTGGTGCAACAGTCAGGTCCCTGAACAACTTGTAGCAAAACAGGATTATTTATAAGAGCAGAAAAATAACAAAATAATAATAAAGTCTAAATAAAATTATTTTATTTAACTGAAGCAATTCAATAGTATTCAAAATACTTTAAACGAATTAGCATATGAAACACAATATAAATAGCTTACATAAAGTACCTTTTAATACTCTCAAAATAAAAAGTGTAAGCAAGTATTTATTTATTCTTTCAAACATGTAAAAGTAGTTGATATACAGTACCAATACAAAATTTCACACATCTACAAGCAAATGCTAATCAGCTTTCAATTTACCTACAATCTCTCACAAAAGTCTTGTCGCTTGTGTATAAATTGACCTTTTGTAATAATATTCCAGTGCGAAACAAAACTGTCAAAAAGTTTTGTAATATTCACAGCTTGGTAAAAGCCATTGAGTCAATTTTTGTAAAGACATGTGTTGTGAGCTTCAGCTGTAACTATTAATGGATCGTTAAGGTCTCAGGTGTGTATAAAAAGAATCCCAGTACACTAGACCTTCAAATCAACTGCCGCTGTGTGTGTACAGCGTTACGCTCTTTTCTAGATATTATCGTTTTATATCTGATAGCGACTGCTAAAAGTTGCAAAACAAGCTTGTAACACTCAAGCATCCTTTCCTTTCATTAAACACCCTGCTAATTTACACTGTTATCTAAGTGTTTTCTCCGCTAGCATAGCTCCTAGCTTACTTTCCTGTTATGGCTTCCACCTTTTCCTCTCCCTCTCGCTCTGTTCGGTGCTCGGTGTTTTTTATGTTTCGCTTATCCTCTGCCTCCTTTAGTGATGGTAATGGTATCTGTAATAGGTGTACGCTAGGTGCAGGGTTGGAGGCGAGGTTGTTAGACTTAGAGTCTCGGCTTCGCACTTTAGGAAACAGGCCAGCTAGCCAGGTCCCTTTAGCCGGTGCGGAGCCTCCTAGCTTAGCTGCTACCAGTCCCCCGGCAGGTCCCAGGCAGCTGGGTAACGACTGGGTCACGGCTCGTAAGAAACGTAGCTTTAGGCAGGTGCCCACGGTTCACCACCAACTGCTTCACGTTTCAAACAAATTTTCCCCACTCAGCGACACACCCGCTGAGAAACACACTCTAATCATTGGTGACTCCATAGTCCGAAACGTGAAGTTAGAGAATCCAGCGGTCATAGTTAAGTGTTTGCCTGGGACCAGAGCTGGCGACATTGAGTCTCATCTTAAGCTCCTGTCTAAGGATAAACGTAAGTACGGTAAGATCGTAATACACGCAGGAGCTAATGACGCCCGGTTACGCCAATCGGAAGTCACTAAAACTAACATTGAGTCGGTGTGTTCATTCGCCAAAACATTGTCGGACTTCGTAGTTTTCTCTGGACCCCTCCCCAATGTGACCAGCGATGACATGTTTAGCCGGCTGTTATTGCTCCACCGCTGGTTGTCTAGGTGGTGTCCTGCAAACGGTGTGGGCTTTGTGGCTAATTGGAGCACTTTTTGGGGAAAACCTGGGCTGATTAGAAGAGACGGCGTCCATCCCACGTTGAACGGAGCCTCCCTGCTTTCTAGTAACATGGCCATGTTGCTTAGCCTCCCCACTCCGTGACAACTCACAAATCAAAGAGGAATGACTTACCAGAATTTAATAAACATCAAAACAGTTCCTCTTACGGAACAAAGTAACAGTAAATTAATAAAGTGTGGTTTATTAAATATCAGATCTCTCTCATCTAAATCCGTGTTAATAAATGACTTGATAAGTGACCATCACATAGATCTGTTCTGTCTCACTGAAACCTGGCTGCAGCAGGATGAATATGTTACCTTAAATGAGTCGACTCCAATGAGTCACATCAACTATCATGTTCCAAGAAGTACAGGTAGAGGTGGAGGAGTAGCAGCAATTTATAAATCAGATTTATTAATTACTCCTAAACCTAAACATAGGCACACTCATTTGAGAGCCTCGCTCTGAGCCTTTCTCACCCAGACTCTAAAACTCAGAAACCAGTTGTGTTTTGTATTGTTTACCGCCCTCCTGCTCCATATTCAGAGTTCTTAATTGAATTCTTATCTGACTTAGTTCTTAGCACAGATAAAGTCATTGTAGTGGGAGACTTTAACATTCATGTAGATGTTGACAGCAACTGTCTCAGCACTGCTTTTAACTCCTTAATAGACACTATTGGTTTTACACAGCAGGTAAATGAACCCACTCATCGTTTTAACCACACCCTCGATCTTGTCCTGACATATGGGGTTGACTGTACATTATTATGCTTACTTACTTATAGGATATCCTAACAGCTCTTTAAAAAGCCTATATCTTATTCAAAATGCTGCAGCCAGAGTTCCAACAGGACTTAGAAAGAGGGATCACATTTCTCCTTCTTTAGCTTCTCTGCACTGACTGCCTGTAAAATGTAGGATAGAATTTAAAATTCTCCTACTCACCTACAAAGTACTCAATGATAAAGCTCCTTCTTATCTTAAAGACCTCATAGTTCCTTATGCTCCCAGCAGAACACTCCGTTGGGCTGGGCTACTTGTGGTTCCTAGAGTCTTTAAATGTAAAACGGGAGTCAGAGCTTTTAGTTACCAAGCTCCTCTCCTCTGGAACCAGCTCCCTCTTCAGGTTTGAGAAGCTGACACACTCTCCACCTTTAAGATCAGGCTTAAATCCTTCCTTTTTGATAAAGCTTATAGTTAGAGATGGTTCAGGTCACTGGCAATGATTGTTAGTCACAGGAACCATCTCTTAGTTAAGCTGCAATAGAAACTGGCTGCTGGGGGACTTAATTTATACACTGAGCTCCTCTGTTTCCTTCTACCTATTCTGTCCAATAACCTCCCATCATTGTTCTATGTTCAACTAACCTTGTCTCTTTCTCTCCAATAGTTGTGCCTGTGTCCAGTCCCTGGTCCAACGATCCTGTCTGTGCTCTGTTGTGGCTTGTTGTTGTTGCTGTGCTTTTCTCTCTCTCTATTCCCTCACCCAAACCGGTCGCGGAGGATGGCCGCCCACATCCAGCCTGGTTCTGCTGGAGGTTTCTTCCTCATTAGAGAGCGAGTTTTTCCTCTCCACTGTTGCTGTCAAAATAAATGCTTGCTGTATGTGGGATTTGTTGGGATTAATTGTGTGAGGACTTAAACCTTACTTTGTAAAGTGCCTTAAGATAACTTTGTTGTAATTTGGCACTATATAAATAAAATTGAATTTAATTGAATTGAATCAGGCAGGGAAAGGTGTGCTACAAGAGGAAGATGGAGAAGCAGCTGCAGCTGCAGTAGAACAACGTCAGCGGAGGGTGGCGGGGGCTGAGAACCATCACTGGATACAAAGAGCCCAGCACTCAGGCTGAGGGAAACCAGAAGTAGGTTAACGATCTGAATCTGTTTTCAATATTCGACCAGTTGCCCACCGCCACCCTGTCTCTACTGCTGCATTCGACCCCTACCCCCACTGTGACCCATTCCAACACCTCTGACGCACAGCCCTCAGACCCCCCTCAATCCCTCACACTGCCCCTCACAAAAGCCCAAGTGAGAAAGCCTGTGGAACAACACCTGACTGCATGGATGCTGGACTACCTCTCGAACCGACTGCAGTATGTGAGGGTTTGCCACTGTGAGTCTGACATGGTTGTCTGCAACACAGGAGCCCTGAACTGGTGCCACAGGAAGTACTTCCAGATTAATGCAGGGAAAACCAAGGAGCTGGTGGTAGATTTTCATATGCACACACACTCTGCACTAACACCGGTGAACATCGAGGGAAGGGGTAAGTGAACTCTTACAAGTACTTGGGTGGTCACCTCAACAATAAACTGGACTCGTCACACAATATAGACGCACTGTATAAAAAAGGACAGAGCAGACTCTATCTCCTAAGGAGACTGAGGTCTTTTGAAGTCCAGTGACCACTCCTAAAGACCTTTTATGACTCTGTGGCTGTGGCATCATCCATCTTTTATGGAGTGGTCTGCTGGTTCAGCAGCATCTCAGTAGCAGACAGGAAGCGACTGGAGAAGCTGGTCAGGAAGGCCAGGTCCATTCTGGGGCTGCGTCTTGATTCAGTGTAGGAGGTAGGAGAAAAAAGAATGGTAGCTAAGCTATCATCCATGATGGCGAACGATGCCCACCCACTGTATGGAACGGTATCATCACAATGCAGCTCCTTCAGTGACAGACTAATACATCCTAAGTGTCTGAAGAAGCGACACCGTAGGTTTTTTCTACCTGCTGTTGTAAGACTTTACAACCTAAGCTGTTCCCAATAAATCACTGATAATTGTAATTGTTTCTACAACTGTAACTAATGTCACCTTATACTGTAGTCACCATCCAATGTTTGGGCAATCTTTTTCTTTTATCAATATTCAGTCAATCCATGATGGAATTACCCATCACCTCAGTATGCATGTGTGTATATATATGATACATCTTGATCATTTTGATTCTGCTCGTTTTGTACTGCTGCTGCAACGATGAATAAAGGACTATGTTATTTTATTGTTGTCACCCCAACTGAAACTGGTATGAGAAGGAGTGACATTTGCAATCAATAATGCATGATGTTCTATATGAGTATTTACTTTTGCAGTAGGTTTATGCCTATTGAACTTTTAAAACTTTCAACCCTTTGTTTAATAACATCCCCATCTAGAGAAACCTTTTCAGATTTGTCCGCTCTCAGCCCTGTTAACCTATGATTGACGGGTAATGTTGTATTAGCATATTCACCTTTGCATCAGGCCAACCTTTAAAAAGCTGAATATTTTGATAGTTGAATTGTTTCTGTAGCTGAAAGTATGCGGGACTAGATAGTTACCGAATAACCTATGGAAGAACAAAAATGGCCACCAAAAAAGCAATATATTTCCATATTACAGTATTATAAAAGTAATTTCTTGAGAAATTATATATATATATGAAAAATATATGGCAATCATGAAAAAGCTGACTAGCCTTTAAATTTGAAGGATTTGAAGGAAGTATTTGTAATTAATTGCCTATCTGTGTAATACTGTAGTTTAATAACTAGTCAAATTAACCAGTCAGGACCACAAATCTTGCCATTTAAAGTAATAAATTACATTGGTGCTTTTATTTTGAAAGGATTAAGGGGTCCTGCTTGAGTGACTAAACTTTTTATACTAAAATCTATACTAATCTATACTAATCTACCAAAGGAAGGAATGTCTCTTTAAAAGTGAAAAGTATCACTCAGAGTTATGAGGCTTGCCAGAGCATCAACTTTGATTCAGTGAAGGAGCTTGTAGAGAATTACAGTGAAAATCCACAGGAGGTCAGTGTCTTGACAGTCTATCAGCACAACATTGCTCGTGAAAAAAAAATCTTCTGGCAAAAGATTTAGGGTTGTGTTTAACAAGAGACAACTGATGCCTGGAGGTAAAAGTTTGCCATTTGGCTCTTGTAAAAAGTTTTTTAGTAAATTTTAAATATGTGACCGAATTGAAAATAGGAATAAGTATTTCAAGTCTGTGGAAGGTCTCCTCAGTTCATTTAATGATGAATAGATATTTCCTAGAAACTTAAATCATCATCTAATCATTCTGAACTAAATCTTTCATAAAGGTAAATACAGTCGAACTCTCAAACTGAATTCAACGCATCTTATTTTCTTTAAAAATGTCACAAACTCATAATCGCTTGTCGTTTCGTGTTTTATTCTGTTCTGCTTCCTGTTTATTATTTCTCATTACTGTCTGCTTTACTTCCGGTTCCTCAGCCACCACCTGTAATCCATCAGCAATCACCTCAGTACTTAAGTGCCAGCTCTTGCCCTGCCCAGTTGCCAGATTGTCTGGGTTGTTAGTAGCCAGCATTCCAGCATTACCTTTGTATGTAGACTTTGTATGACCCTGCTTACTCTGACCTTGTCTCCTGCCACAGCCAAATGGCAGAATAACTGAAGCCCAGAAATTGACGAGTCTCTGCCAGCGTGACTGATCCGCGGCTACTTACGCCATTGAGTTCCACATGCTAGCTGCAGAGGCAGGGTGGGACTCCAGCACTTTGAGTGACGTTTTCCTAGCAGGGTTAGCGCGGCAGGTCAAGAACAGCCTGGCGGCCACCGAGCTTCTGCCCGAATTGGATTGAATCATCATGCTCACCATCAAAGTAGACCGCCGGTTGTGGAGCAGCGACCGCAAATGCAGAGAGGAGGAGCGGGCCACGCCCCCTCGCTACCCTCGACCTTCGTCTCGCAACGCGGCGGCCCCTCCCAACCTGGCGGTACAAGGGGCTCCGCAGCAGCCAGCGAATCGGACCATGCCCTATGCCCCCGGATTGGCTGAGCCCACAGAAGCGTCTGTGTCAGGGTCCATGGCTGAACCAATGGAGGTGGGGCGGATTTGGCTGCCTGAAGCCGAGAAAAGCCGCAGAAGGGCGCTTGGCTTGTGTTTGTATTGCGGCCAGCCTGGCCACATCGCGGTGTCCTGTCCAGTAAAAGCCCCCGCTCGCCACTAGCCCAGAGGATAGTGGTGAGCCGGTCATCTATGTGTCACGCCTCCACCCGTCCCATGCCCACCGTCACCTTATCCATGGGATCTCAGTCTGTCCAGCAAGCGGTTCTGGTGGACTCAGGTGCAGACACCAGCCTCATGGATCCCAGTCTTGTGAGATGGCTAGGCGTTAGCACCTTCCCCCTGCCCATCTCGATGGAGGCGACAGCCTCCATCGAGACTTTGTATGACCCGTCTTGACTGGAGGACTGGAGAGGTGGTCAAGTGGGGATCCAGCTGCCCTGATTCGTGCTTCGGGACAGGGTCGGAGAACACGGCGGAACCATCCCCAGAGTCAATCGTGGAGGAAACCAATCTGTCTGGTGTTCTGGCCTGTGTAGCGGATTCAAATTATTAATAGTTTGATATTAATGCAGAAACATTAATATTCCTCGAAGTTGGGGCACCAGGTTTGTTTTAAAGCTGAAACCAGTGGTCACTGCAGGGCGGAGAATTTAGTTCAACCAGTGGTGAAGAGTTCCACCTCTTCAGATCAGGAATCAAACTATTTGATTTGGATCGCTTCTAAATCTGGGACAACTAAGCTATCCTCTTTTCATCAAGCTCAAAGTTCCATCACACCATTCAATTCAATTCAATTCAATTCAATTTTATTTATATAGTGCCAAATCACAACAAATTTATTTCAAGGCACTTTACAGAGTAAGGTTTAAAACCTCACACAACTAAACCCAACAAATCCCACATACAGCAAGCATTTAATTTGACAGCAACAGTGGAGAGGAAAAACTTCCTCTCTAACGAGGAAGAAACCTCCAGCAGAACCAGACTGGATGTGGGCGGCCATCTGCCTCGACCGGTTGGGGTGAGAGGATAGAGAGATAGAAAAGCACAGCAACAAGCAACAACAAGCAACAACAGAGCACAGGCAGGATGGTTGGACCAGGGACTGGATACAGGCAGGATGGTTGGATCCGCAGCTGCCCATCACAGACACAAAGCTTTGAGTCCAATGATACCAGTAGGTGAGGACAGAGAAGGAGAGAGAGTGGGGAGGGGGGGAGAGAGAGAGGGAGAGAAGCACAACTACTGGAGAGAAAGAGACAAGGTTAGTTGAACATAGAACAATGATGGGAGGTTATTGGACAGAAGAGGTAGAAGGAAACAGAGGAGCTCAGTGTATAAATTAAGTCCCCCAGCAGTCTATGTCTATTGCAGCTTAACTAAGAGATGGTTCCTGTGACTAACAATAATTGCTATAATTACTAGAAGCTTTATCAAAAAGGAAGGTTTTAGGCCTTAAATTAAAGGTGGACAGTGTGTCAGCTTCTCGAACCTGAAGAGGGAGCTGGTTCCAGAGGAGAGGAGCTTGGTAGCTAAAAGCTCTGCCCCCTGTTCTACATTTAAACACTCTAGGAACCACAAGTAGCCCAGCGCTCTGAGAACGAAGTGTTCTGCTGGGAGCATAAGGAACTATGAGGTCTTGAAGATAAGAAGGAGCTTTATCATTGAGTACTTTGTAGGTGAGTAGGAGAATTTTAAATTCTATCCTACATTTTACAGGCAGCCAGTGCAGAGAAGCTAATGTAGGAGAAATGTGATCTCTCTTTCTAAGTCCTGTCAGAACTCTGGCTGCAGCATTTTGAATGAGCTGTAGGCTTTTTAAGGAGCTGTTAGGACATCCTATGAGTAAGGAGTTACAGTAGTCCAGCCTAGAGGTAACAAATGCATGGATCAGTTTCTCTGCATCGCTCTGAGAGAGGATGCTTCTGATTTTAACTATATTTCTAAGGTGGAAGTAGGCGGTTCTGGAGATTTGTTTAATGTATGATGTAAAAGAGAGATCCTGGTCAAACATGACACCAAGGTTCCTCACAGTAGAATCTGAAGCTAATGTTATGCCATCCAGGGTGGCTATCTGACTCAATAGTGTCTCTCTCAGATTTTTAGGCCCAACAATAAGAATCTCGGTTTTATCTGAGTTTAGTTGAAGGAAGTTTTGGGACATCCAGGATTTGATGTCTTTTAAACAACCCTGAATTTTGACTAGTTGATCTGTTTCATTTGGTTCCAAGGACATGTATAGCTGAGTATAATCTGCGTAAAAATGAAAATTAATAGAATGCATTCTAATAATCTCACCTAGAGGAGACATGTATAGGCTAAACAGAATTGGACCCAGCACAGAACCCTGTGGAACTCCATAGCTAATCCTTGTGCGTGTGGAGAATTTATCATTAACATGAACAAACTGGAATCTGTTCAACAAATAGGATTTAAACCATCCCAATGCTGTTCCATTAATCCCGATTCTATGTTCTAGTGTCTGTAATAGAATGTGATGATCAATTGTATCAAATGCAGCACTAAGATCTAACAGGACAAGGACAGAAACTAGACCATTGTCCGAAGCTAATAGAAGATCATTAGTGACTCTAACCAGAGCTGTTTCTGTGCTATGATGTTTTCTAAATCCTGACTGAAAATCTTCATACAGGTTATTCCCACTAAGGTGGTCAGATAATTGTTTAGCCACGATTTTTTCCAGAATCTTGGAAATAAAGGGTAAATTTGAAATGGGCCTATAGTTGGCTAGTTGTCCAGGGTCAAGGGTTGGTTTTTTCAATAGAGGTTTGACCACAGCCACCTTAAAAGCCTGTGGTACATAGCCTAGTTGTAAAGATTGGTTGATTTGATTTAATATGGATGAGCTGATTAAAGGTAGAACTTCTTTGAGTAATCTGGTTGGGATTGGATCTAAAAGACAAGTGGACGACTTGGAAGAGTTAATTATTGAGGTTAACTCCATATGAGTTATGGGGGAGAAGCTGTCTAGGTAAGACAGAGGATTTAATAAATTTAAAGTTGATGGATCTAGACAGTGCTTTCTGTCATTTGGAAGAAGTCGCTGCTGAATGTTTTTTCTAATGATGATTATTTTATTAGTAAAGTAGTTCATAAAGTCATTGCTGCTGAGATTTAAGGGGATAGTAGATTCAATACAGCTATGACTCTTTGTCAGCCTGGCTACAGTGCTGAAAAGAAACCTGGGGTTGTTTTTGTTTTCCTCAATTAGGGAGGAATAATATGTTTTTCTAGCAGCACAAAGTGCTTTTTTATATTTCATTAGACTGTCTTTCCATGCAATGCAGTTTACATTTATTTTGTTGGAACGCCACTATCTTTCTAGTTGTCTAGTCCTTTGCTTGGCAACAGCGTTGTCAGATAAACATCTGCTATAGTAACATTTCTTTCCAGCTGTTATAGGGTCAGTTGTGCTAAATTCAAAAGTTAATAAGAAATGGTCAGATAACAGAGGGTTTTGGGGAAGAACTATTAAATGATCAATTTCAACCCCATATGTCAGGACAAGATCTAGGGTGTGGTTAAAACGATGAGTGGGTTCATTTACCTGCTGTGTAAAACCAATAGTGTCTATTAAGGAGTTAAAAGCAGTGCTGAGACAGTTGCTGTCAACATCTACATGAATGTTAAAGTCTCCCACTACAATGACTTTATCTGTACTAAGAACTAAGTCAGATAAGAATTCAGAGAATTCAGTTAAGAACTCTGAATATGGAGCAGGAGGACGGTAAACAATACAAAACACAACTGGTTTCTGAGTTTTAGAGTCTGGGTGAGAAAGGCTCAGAGTGAGGCTCTCAAATGAGTTATAACTATGTTTAGGTTTAGGAGTAATTAATAAATCTGATTTATAAACTGCTGCTACTCCTCCACCTCTACCTGTACTTCTTGGAACATGATAGTTGATGTGACTCATTGGAGTCGACTCATTTAAAGTAACATATTCATCCTGCTGCAGCCAGGTTTCAGTGAGACAGAACAGATCTATGTGATGGTCACTTATCAAGTCATTTATTAAAAAGGATTTAGATGAGAGAGATCTGATATTTAATAAACCACACTTTATTAGCTTACTGTTACTTTGTTCCGTAAGAGGAACTGTTTTGATGTTTATTAAATTCTGGTAAGTCACTCCTCTTTGATTTGTTTGTGACTTGTATAGTGTAGGCGGTCGAGAAGCAGACACAGTCTCTATGCGATAAATAAGACTAGGAGTGGGTGGCGGCTGTACCATAACACAATAAACATGTAATGATCACTTTGACACTCAAATGAGCAGAGAAGTCAGAATGGTTAAACATCAATATTAAATGCATAATATTAATATTAAGGTCTTATATGTGGTCCCTTACAACGCTGTAACAAATGAAATGTTGTGCTACGGATGCCGGAACCTGCACGTCAGTTTGTGGTGGAGGTGGACGCCTCTGACTCTGGCGTGGGTGCGGTGAAGTCGAAGGCTGCACTCATGTGCCTTTGTGTCACACAAACTCTCCCCCACAGAACACAACTACGACATACAACAGCTGCTCTTACTGTTCACTGACCATAAGAACCTGGAGTACTTCAATACAGTCAAGCGCCTGAACTCCTGCCAAGCTTGTTGGCCCTTGTTTTTCTCACAGTTCAATTTCCACCTTTCCTACCGCCCAGGGTCCAAAAACACCAAGCCAGATGCCCTATCCAGAGTCCACGAATCGGGGGAGGAGGTGGAGACGCCCTAAACAATTCTGCCCACGTTGTGCCTGGTAGGAACGGTCACATGGTCTGTCGAGGTCCGGGTGGAGGAGGCCACCTGGGGGCTGCCCCCGCACCCAGCGTGCCTGCTGAATGAGCTGTTCGTGCCCCCGGAGCTTCGGGGGAGGGTGATCCATTGGGCCCACACCTCCACCTTCAGCTGCCACCCAGGAGTCCAGCGGACGGCCTTTGTTGTGGGCAGGCATTTCTGGTGGCCGTCAGTCCTCAAGGAGGTCAGGGAGTATGTGGCGGCCTGCCCAATCTGTTCAACTCATATGACCTCAAATCAGCGCCCTCCGGGGTTCCTCCAGCCTCTGCCCGTGCCTCATCGACCCTGGTCCCACATCGCCCTGGACTTCGTCACGAGGTTGCCTCCCTCCAGGGGTAACACAGTTGTCCTCACGGTAATCGATCAGTTTTCCCGCCTGACTCATTTTATCCCCTTGCCCAGACTCCCATCAGCCAAGCAGACAGCCCAGGCGGTGCTCGAGCATGTGTTTCGGCTCCATGGTTTCCCTAAGGGTGTGGTCTCCGATAGAGGGCCCCAGTTCATTTCTCGGTTCTGGCACGAGTTTTGAAAAAATAATGTTCGCCCTGTTCAAACCTGGGGAATAAAAACGATTCTGAAAGCCGCTGATCAATGTCGTTACAACACATTTTATATGGTACAGGTGAAAGGGACACTAACAACCCAACGCAGCGGAGGCTGTAGCAGGCAGAGAAACGCAGAGAAACGCAGATCTTTGTCCTGCATGTTGATGCATGTTTCCCCTTCCCCCAGTGTCCCCGCTCTAGGACGTGGATGGCCACGCCCACTTTCATTCACCAGACGGACATGAAAGAGGAAATAACGAAATAAACAGCTGGTTAACTTCGTAGGAACACGGCTGTAGCTTTGCAATGACTTATTATGTGGTACAGATGAAAGGACTAATAACGAAATAAATGGAATATAAAACGGAAACGCTTTCAAGCCTATATTTTTTATTGCACATGTAACTTCTGTATTTTTTAGCATATGCATTTATGTTGTATATGAATAACGAAATTAACAAAATCTACGTTTGAAAAAACTTTGAAGAGTTCCGTGTCTACATGAGAGTGGGCAGAACAACATCCGTGTATGACTCACTGCCGAAAGCGGCTGGTGAACCTCTTGGGAACGTGGCTGTAGCTCTGCAATGACTTATTATGTGGTACAGGTGAAAGGGGAAATAACAAAATAAACGGAATATAAAACCGAAACGCTTTCAAGCATTTTTGGTTTATAATATATTTTTAATTGCACATTTGTTAAAACTAGATGGGTGTACTGTCGTTTTTTCTGTAATTTTTGGTAACATTACAGTGCAATAATGTGTGAACTTTATTTAGGTTTTTTTGTAAATAAGCAAAGCAGTAAAACTGTCTTATTGTATTGTTGATGATTTTTATTGCCTCCTTCGGTGAGACCACAACAATGATACTCGTCCTTTCACATTGTAAATCCAAGCACATAGCGGTGGAACATTGTAACTGTGGATGTCACTCATAGACTCATAGGAACATGAGTAGGAACCCTGCTCTGCCTGGCAGGCAGCAGCTGGGTCAGCAAGCCCAGGCGTCCCACCCCACAGAGTGTGTCAGTGATGGCCCTCTTTACGTAACAAAAGCGGCTCTTGGCAGGGTGCCAGCTGGAGCGTGGCGGACAAATTAATACCCAGTCGTTCTTAGGGGTATATGTAAAGGTGTACGTCCTTTAGTAGTTCTTGTGTTAATGTGGCCCTGCAGAACAAGAGCCCGGGTGGAAATGACTATAGGCCTGTTGAAAGCACGTCTTCAGTGCCTACGTCATCTCAGGGTAACAACTGAAAGGCCTGTGACATTATTGTGGCAGGTGTTGTTCTCCACAATATTGCAATTATTAGAGGGGAGCAACCCCCTGCCCTACAAATACGAGACCCGGAGGAGACTCCTTCCATCACAGTAATCTGCAGGGTGGATGGACAGTCAGAGATGTGATATACCGTAATGTCTTAATCAACCATCACCACCACCAATAAGAGAAACTCAATAAATGCAAAGCATACTTTATTTGGTTTTCTTCATTTCCTACAAATACAAAGGCAAATGTTAGATTTCATGATTCTTCCACTAATTCATACAATTAACCTTTAACTATACACTCACCTCCAGCTTTTGTTTGAGAATTTAAATTTCTAGATCTGTCTTTTCAATCTGGCGGTCAAAGTATAACATTTCCTTGAGATTTAGATTAGTAACTCCTTAACTGGTAACTAAAAATACAGAAGATTTAGAGTTACATGACATAGTTCCTCATTATTCTTACAGAATTGAACTCTGACATTTACTGAACATCACTTAATTGTGTGCATCTGTGCAGCAGAATGTGATGGACCTCCTCCTGCCGTTGTTCCACACTCTGGGGCAGAGGGGAGATAATAATGTCAGTATAATGTATACTTTGAGATCAAGTTACATCATTTGGGCTACGCAACACACATCAGAAATCATGTGATGTGTATCAAGTGTAATAATATTACACTTTACAATACTGCTTATCATAATTTAGGTTCATTTAGTATTATACTTTTATTACTTACTTACTTTTACTTTTATACAACATCCTGGGCCTCTGTTGTGACAGGAGGATTCATATATTGCAGAATCTGTTAAGATTAACAAAGAACCCAACCTAGACTCTAAGAAATGTATATATCAAAAGTAGCCTATGTAAAAAATCAAATGTACAGGTAGGCCTCTTACATTTTACACATGCACTTGTATCCTGGGGAGTGACTGGTTCTGATCAACTCCCTCCAGGAATTTCTTTCACTCCCTGTTTTAAAGTGTTCATACTGAGGGCCATCTCCTCTGCATGCGTCAGTGGTGGTGGTGCAGGTCCTCCACCAGTTGTTCCGGCCTCTGCCTTCTTTCCGTTGGCTGAGTAAAAGTCAAATGATTTAACTGTGTGAAAACATTACAGCGATGTTGAAAATGCTGCTAACTGCTATACTCTGCATTATATTTAGTTATTTAATATGTCAAATTTTGTAAAGTCAGGTAATCTAAACACATGATATGATCGTATCTTACCTTTTTGAATTATGTTTTTATATTTCATTTTTAGTCATGTTCTTTTTATGGATGCAGGATTGCACATACATAAAAATAAAAATTAAATTCTTATATTATTACATGAGTTTTGGGTAACTTTTAAAAACCTAATTAGATTAATGTATATGATAATTACTCTCCATATATACGTATTGGATTATGGAATTATCATTACTTTACAAATCCGCACTTTTAATTCATACAAAAATTGGTATTTTAAGCAATTACGGAAGTAACTCCTTAAATGAGTACAAAAGTACTTTACAAGTCTTTACTTTACAAGTAAAATATAACAACAATACTAACATTATTTAGTAATTAGTTATGCTGAACACTGTATGATTAAAATGTAAACTTACGCACTGACTCGAGCAGCTATTTTCTTCCAAGCTAATTCTTTCTCTTTCGCCGCTGCAGCCGTCTTGCTTTTTCTACGGAATAAGGCTTGTATTCGCTATATGCTTGACGTATCATATACATTTCTGGACCTCTTTTGTTGTCCTGTTGCCATGGTGACTCGTAATATCTTCACTCCATTGATCAGGGCTTTGTATCGTGGCGGTGCACGCGCTTAACTCTGAGTCAATCAACTCGGAGTTGCTTAAACCAACTCTTTTCAGCTGTTCTGAAACCGAAAACTCCAGGTTTGCAAACTCAGAGTTTAGTTTAAACTCCGAGTTTGTTAAACCTCCTTCTTGAACGGGCCCAAGTTCTGTTTCCATTGGCATGCGGTGCAGAGACTGTCCCCTGCAAACAGATCCTATCCACTCTCAGTTTCACAACAAGGTTAAAACTTTGACTTTCAGTGACTGCTCGCCACTACCCCCTGGCTCACGATTGCTGGCAGCCTGCTTTGGCAGGCTCGTCCTCCCCAGGATGCGCTGCACTCTGGTTCATGCAATTAACCATGAATATTAGACTGTGTTAACA
The DNA here is from genome assembly GCF_900634795.4 of Betta splendens. Lineage (NCBI taxonomy): Eukaryota > Metazoa > Chordata > Actinopteri > Anabantiformes > Osphronemidae > Betta > Betta splendens. Next base: position 15,896,295 of record NC_040900.2, on the reverse strand, counting down.
CTGTAGAGCGCAACAATAAGGGACACACACTCAAAAAATTATTCTTGCCCCTAATAAAACATTTTTATAATTTTACATGAAAAATAGGATTTCAAATGATTGTGTTTTTTTTTTATTAATATAATAGAAATATGCTTAAACATATACAGTACTGTATGGAAAAACATCAAATAACCTTTACTTGAAATCTATGAAACAGGTTGGTTAGTATATTCTCTAAAAAATAATCATGCCTAAAACCTAGACTTTATGTAATTTAATCACATTTAATTTGCATGTTAACTATTTCATCAATTATTAATTATGTGAAATATCTACTAAAAGATAAGACATACATTATAATCTTTTCCAGCAAGATCAACTCGGCTTAAACTGCAAACTGGGTATTACTATTCTACCAACACATCATCAGTAGGGTAAAACTAACCTGTCTCACAATGGTCTAAACACAGCTCATAGCCGACATAGGATCAAAAAGTGACGTCGCTATGAACGCTTGGCCGCCACAAGCCAGTTATCCCTGTGGAAACATTTCTGACACCTCCTGCTTAAAACCCAAAAAGTCAGAAGGATCAAGAGCCAATGCTATATTAACTGAGCCAGCAGAGTACTCCTTATAGAACTGTTGAAAGAATTTGTACTTTAAAAAGTAATAATGTACAAATTGTACAATTTTATATTATATAATAATTTATATATTATATTTCCGAGTATAAAGTTTAACTATATATAACTTTATAAAGACGTAGTCTTTTGGTGGCTCAGTGGGTATATTGTTATACTGGGAAGCAGGACGTTATGGTTCAAGACCATTTGGTTCCACCAGATCTTTGCGTAAGTCACTTCACAGTAGCTTCCTGAGTATGTCCAGTAAGGTAAAGGTCAGATGCAGAGAATACAAGTTCCCCAGGAGAATCAATAAAGTATAATATTTATTTTATTTTTAAGTTATGTAATTTGTTGGCATAACCATAAACTGACTGAATGTAATGTGACCTCACATTAAATGTCGGCTTAAGAAATGAGCGAAACATTGACTCGCTGATCCACACCACCAGGATCTACAGCTCGGACATCGGGATGTCATTCGGGATCGACAAATGTGGGAGAATGGTGACAAAGAGAGGCAAGGTAATCCACACAGAAGGGGTCTCACTCCCAGAAGGAACAATAGCAGACATTGAGAACAATTACAAGTACAGAGGCAGCCGGTAAAAGTGTCTACCCCCACCGTGTTTGGGTTTCAAATCTGCCGCGTCAGTGGTGCCCGGTTTGTACTGCGGGAGGAGTGTGTAACGTCCTTCTGGCCTGTAGGTGGCGATTTACTCCCACTTTTGGTCCTAAAACATCGTAGTTGCTTACGTCATATAGCCTCTTGTAGAACAACCAATGATCAGGTCTTGGATGGCCTAGTGGTTAACATGCGAGGCTACAAAACTTTTTTTGTCCGGGTTCGAGTCTGAGTGGAAGCAGTTTTTTTATTTTAATTATTGGAAAAATAGCGTCTCATCATCATCATGTGATCACGAGATGACAACGTTGTATTACTTAGTGCAGGGATCGCCAAGACCATGAACCGCTGGTCGCTTTATAGTATGAAGTTATGAACGTAAGTAAATAATGGCAAATTATGGCAGTTTAAAACCGAAAATAAGAAGCTGAACGGTGCGCCCTGGCGTTCGATTTGTGGCAGACAAGCTACTGTAACCCTGATTTCTCGCTGTTGGTACGGGCAATTTTCTTTACGTGGAATGCTTCTTTAATGCACCACACGGCAAGATAGTACGGCACATACACTTTTTTCTTTACGTCGCTCTTATCCAACGCGCGTCACCTTTTTCCTGTCCCCCGTCAACAAGGGCAGGTAGGAACTAATGTTGATGACAAATAAAATTCAACATTTGTTTTTTAATCCAAAGAAGACATAAAAGTCGGGGCTCAGAGATCTAACCGATGATAAAACATTGTCAAGGCATCGACAAGGACAGCTAACTCGCTTTTCCCTGCTTCAAACAGCTGTTTTAACTGAGAGCAACCCGTGCGGCATCACCAGTCAATCTGTAAAGGTATTAATTTTTTTTTTGTAAGTAAAAATAATGTTTGCCCTGTTCAAACCTGCATGGGCAATAAAAAAGATTCTGATTCTGAAAGCGGCTGAGCAACTTCGTAGGAACACATTTTATATGGTACAGGTGAAAGGGACACTAACAACCCAACGCAGCCGAGGCTGTAGCAGCAGAGAAACGCAGATCTTTGTCCTGCGTGTTGATGCTCGTTTCCCTTCCCCCAGTGTCCCCGCTCTGGGACGTGGATGACCACGCCCACTTTCATTCACCAGACGGACATGAAAGAGGGAATAACGAAATAAACAGCTGGTTAACTTTGTAGGAACACGGCTGTAGCTCTGCAATGACTTTATGTGGTACAGGTGAAAGGAATAATAACGAAATAAACAGCTGGTTAACTTCGTAGGAACACCTTGTAGTAGGAACTGGTATATTTAGAAAACCCAGTAGTACTAGTGCTAAGGTGTGTGAACTGGGGAGGAGACGGCATCAGCGACTGAAGAGCGACTGAATAGAGTTGATGTCTTCCCCGCTGACAGGCGCATTCATTTGATAATGCACGTACCTTGGCTGACAGTTCAGTTGAAAACCACACTGAATCTTTACAAACCGTCCCTGAATAACACCTATGAACTGCAGTTTCTTCCTTGATTATCCATGATTATTATGAAAGAAGCGCAAATCTTCGCCAGTCCAAACTGTGCAATTAATACTGTGTTTACAATAAAGGTAATAAATAATAATAATAGTATTTTCATTTTAAAATGCACTGCATATTTTAGACAAATGTCGAAGTGCTACAAATAACTTAGATCAGAAAGCTACGATAAATACATATTATTTTTGCAGAGTAAACGTATGTAGAACAAACTACTTGCTGCATTAAAGAGTCTTAGACCTGCAGCTGATCACGCCGCCCGATGGTGCCCAGTCTCCCACGGAGCTTTGTCCCGGAGCTGAAGTATTTCTCACCTGCTGATCGAGTAGTAGCAACACATTAGCATGTCTATGCGGCTCTACGGGGGAGGGGAGGGATGAGAAGCTTGCCTTTGCCACTGTGAGCAAACATGAGACAAACAAAAGCTTGGTCGAACTCAGATCCAAGTCATCTGAGTACGAAAAACATCACATATCATTGGATCTTGTGTTTCAGTCAAGCGACAGGCTGGAGCTCTCTGCTAAGACTGCTGCCCCGCGGATGCATCCACGGATGAGCTTCGATTAAAAATTAAAAGCAGAGGATTTTTGTTTTTCGTTTTTCTCTAAACGAAAAAAACAGCTTTAAATTCAAGTCTGTGTGTTTTTGTTAAAAAATATTTTTGTTCGGTTTATTGGTTTGTAATGCGTTGCTTTTATTCAGGATAGATAGACGGATGGGAAATGAAAATGTTGAAACGTACACGAGCCGAATAAGTCACATCAGCCACTCATTCAGTTACAATGACACGCACAGTCAAAACAAATTCTCGCTACATCTAGTGCGCCACTACCCCGTTTCTCTCGTAGCCTGCATTTGCACATCCATACATTTGTGTATTGGTCACTCTCTGTCTGGACACATGACTCTGAAACACGTCACGTGTTTGTGTAAGAGTTTGATGTCTCCACCAAATTATAAGCAGAGGTAACAAGAAAACGACTTTTTGTGTTTTCCATTTGTCTCTAAACAATAAAAACATATTAACTCCAATTCCGTGTCTTTTTGTAAAAAACTAATATTTTTGCCTGTTTTATTGGTTTGTAAGGCGGTGCTTTGATTAAAATCCGTTTGCCGCTCATCGAAAGAGAAATGAAAACGCCGGTGAAAGTGCCTGGATGGACGGATGGGAAATGAAAATTTTGAAACGTACACGGATCGAATAAGTGCTCTCAGCCACTCAGTTACAATGACACGCAGAGTCAAAACAAGTCAAACTGCAGTTCTACAGACACAGAGTAAACGCGTAGGAACAAACATGTTGCTGTAATGCGTCACTGTAGATCTGCTGATTTCTGGCGTCCTGTCAAAATTACGATCGACAACTGCTGTAAAACAAATTCCTATGATTATTACGGTTATTTACGTAAAATCTACGACTATTGGAAAACATTCATTAACAAGTCGTGGAAGTTTAAAACCTAAATAAGCGGCTGTAGTCGCAGATGGACTGCGCTCTACGTCTTTACTTGCGCATTTAAATTATATTAATTAAACCGCGACGCATAATCACGGAATTATGTGAAGTCAATGTGTTGTATCAGATGTTAGAGCGGTGGGTGTGTACATATTTTTAAGAGACGCCTTCTATTTAAAGACACGAATGAGCTGAGGAGAATGAAAACAAGAATGTGTTGCTGCTGTGGCGCTGCCTGTTTTAAACCACACAGAACAATTATAACTTTGCAGTGAACAGAAAATAACTAAGCCGTCAACAAGTTGTTGCCCTTCCCACTCCCCACGTTTGAACACACAACAGATACTTAATAGTAAAAACTTAATAGTAAAATAGGTCTGGTGTAATATATGTGTGTTACAGGTAGAAATGAACAGTCTGACCTCAGTTACGCTGTAGTGCTTTGGAGGCTTCTAATCAACGCTGCGCCACTTGGTGGTTAAAACGAGACTAGCGTCCTGATTTTTTTCAGCCGGCTGCAGGATTAAAAATCTTTAGTCAGTGACGCACCCGCTGCACCGTGGCGAGGCGTCGGTACTGCAGTAAAAACCCTAGTCACTTTGAACCACTGCCACTGTACCTTGGAATACCACAGGCGAATGGCAACCTTGAACAGGCAACAAGGAATGCGGCAAAAGCCAAATACCTCCAACGAGTAAGGCAAGTCTTAAGAAGCCAGCTCAATGGCAAGAACAAATCTCGGGCAATAAACAGCTACGCCCTGCCAGTGATCAGATACCCTGCGGGAATAATAAGGTGGCCAAAGGAAGAGATACAGACCACAGATGTTAAGACACGAAAGCTCCTCACCATGCATGGAGGGTTCCACCCCAAATCCAGCACCCTGAGACTGTACGCTAGCCGCAAGGAAGGAGGCCAAGGACTAGTGAGCGTGAGAGCCACTATCCAGGATGAAACATCCAAGATCCATAAGTACATCAAGGAGAAGGCCCCGACAGATGACATGCTGAGTGAATGTCTCAGGCAGTGGAGAACAGAGGATGAGATGCTAGAAGAGGGACCTTCATGGGAGGACAAGCCCTTACACGGGATGTACCACCGGAACATAACTGAAGTTGCTGATCTCAACAAATCCTACCAATGGCTTGAAGGGGCTGGGCTGAAGGACAGCACAGAGGCACTCATCCTGGCTGCACAGGAGCAGGCCCTGAGCACCAGAGCCATAGAGGCCCAGATCTACCACACCAGACAAGACCCAAGGTGTTGACTGTGCAAAGAGGCAACAGAGACGGTCCAGCACATAACTGCAGGGTGTAAGATGCTGGCAGGGAAAACATACATGGAACGCCAGAACCAAGTGGCTGGCATAATATACAGGAACATCTGCGCAGAGTATGGACTGGAAACCCCAAGGTCAAAGTGGGAAACACCTCCCAAGGTGGTAGAGAACGAGCGAGCCAAGATCCTGCAGGACTTCCAGATCCAGACAGACAGAATGGTAATGGCAAACCAACCAGACATTGTGGTGGTGGACAAAAGAGCAGAGGAAAGGCGTAGTGGTGGATGTGGCAATACCAAGCAATGGCAACATCAGAAAAGAGGAACATGAGAAACTAGAAAAATTACTGCCAAATGTCACCACAATTGGCTGATTGTGACGACTCAATAATCAATAATCAATAATCAATTCAAGTTAACTTACAGACTTACAGACCAAAAGTGCGGGAACCTTCAGTCTGAGTAAAGTTATGCATCATACATCACATCGGGTAACAGCACTGCAGAACTCTGATGCTTTGCGGAGAACTCCATGGACTCTCCCACTCGCCCAGGAGATCTGGATCGTAAACCAGGAATGTGAAGCAATAAAAAAGAAAACTCTTCATTTGGACACAAGTTCTGGTTCAGATGTAGCAGAACCTTCAACTGTCATGAAACTGATGCCATTGTATTCTGTAGACAAAATGTTTTCATTTAATATTAGATTGGTTTCTGTGTGATGTTTAATGCCTGATCTACAGATTTGCCAGGAAATTCCTAAAGTTACAAAGGGACTTCAACTCATCACCATGCTTTCCTTTGTGTGAAGACACAAAGTTGAAATAGAGAGACTCACCTTCTTTACTTCTTTTAATCTGTGCAACATACACATAGACTATGTCCACCAGCTACAATTAGGTATCCTCGTTTTTGTATTACATTTTTAAGCGTTACAATTGTTTAATTAGTAATGTCCAGATTAGGTCATTTATAATTTGATTTTTCTTGCATTTATTATTTATGTATGTTTTAGTGTTTACTGGGTGTTACATAAGACAAGACCAGTCATGATGAATAACATTTCATTTGTTACAGCGTTGTAAGGGACCACATATAAGACCTTAATATTCTATGCATTTAATATTACTGTTTAACCATTCTGACTTCTCTACTTATTTGAGTGTCAAAGTGATCGTTACACGTGTATTGTGTTATGGTGTGATGAAACTTTGAGCTTGATGAAAAGAGGAAAGCTTGGTTATCCCAGATTTAGGAGCGATCCAAATCCAATAGTTTGATTCCTGATCTGAAGAGGTGGAACTCTTCACCACTGGTTGAACTAAATTCTCCGCTCTGCAGTGACCACTGCCCCAGAGGTATTTAAACCAGTGACACCCAAGGCAAAACGGACTTCCCTCTATCTTCAAACTTCTTTCACTTTTTCTTTTTGCATCGCATTATTTTTCTTTAATTTTCCTTTGTTCTTAAATTTTGTAAACCTAAGTTAAACTTAGAAACACAAACGAACAACAAATTTTGTAACGTTAAAATGTCATCAAGAAACTCTGCGAAACTGAAACTATTACAACCAGTCCTTAATTGACTCGCTATTTTTGATCGAACTAATTAAATTAGAATCCAGACCGTTTCCCTTTTGGGCTGGTTTAAGTAGCGCTGACGCTTTGAAACACCTTGGAAAGTCCAGCCTGGCTGACTGTTACTTTGCTGAACCCGAGCCATCATCATCACCGCGGGCGACGATTCCTGGCCCAGAGGCCGTGGCACCTGGACCAGAGAGGGCCTGCTCAACCAACCGGTAACGGGAGACGCTGCACAGCGGCTACAGCTCCAAACTAAGGCAAGACGAACATCTCTAATCCTCTGAGGATTCTGGTGTTTCTCAAAGAGCTAAAATTGAACATTCCAAATTCATTAGTTGTCCTTAGATTTGAATTAGTTAGAAAATAATACTCTTTTCGCTTGATCAAAGCCATCACACACCTAGGTCTTGACCATTCTTTGTGTTTTCACTCATACACTGTTCATCATGTCATTCTGACTGTTTTCTCGTTTTCTGTTCTGTTAATTTGAGTATTTCTATATTATGTTATTTATATATTCAGTAGTGTTAGATTAATAAACGTTAAAAGGAATCTGGTTCTGTGTGCATTGTTCTTCAGATTTAAGCAGAGGTCACTGAACCGCGACAAGAATTCACGGCATAAGAGACTGATTTGGTTTTAGTTGTTATTGTTGTTCATAACTAGTAACTCATTAAATTGACATCTAGCGTTGACTAGATTCATACAAGCGTGGTTTCAGCTTTTAAACAAACCTGGTGCCCCAACTTCGAGGTATATTAATTCTTCTGCATTAATATCAAACTCTTAATAATTTGAATCCGCTACACAGTGTAGAACTGACATTATCAGATCTATGTCCTATTGTGCCTATACTTGGTATTTGACCCTAACTCTACAGGTCAGATACTAAAGCCCCATCTTTTTGTTTTTTTCCTGGAATTGCAAGTTTGGTGCTAAAAATGGGGGTGGCCTCATTAACATTTTTAACACCTTCTCCAGAGAGACTCCAGAAGGAGGGGGGCTGCTGACCATTGACTCATGAGTGTGTGATGAGTGTGTAATCAGCGCCGGAAAGGGTACCGACAGATGACTGAAATCAGCAAAAACGAACCACTCCATCTGTACAATAATGACCTATAACTATTATCGCTACTCCTGTCTGTCTGTAGTTGGAGTCATGGCTAAATAGCTTACACATTAATGGCCATGAAGACACAAAAGTAAACGCTGCACGTCTCCAATTATACTCATCATACCATTCTGTCTCGATTAATCATTTGTCCTCTAGCTCTACACCATATTAATTCATACTGTGACTGTTTGTACTACTCAGCACCATGGGACTCATTGAAGCCCAAACTGTGACTGCTGTAAGGTGTTTAATTAATTTGTCTAATTGTCCCAATCTCATGACCTCAGCATTGACCTGCAGCTCATTACAAGTGCAGACAAGAATTTGACATTGTGTGGTATACAAACAATACTGCCTAAAGGAAATATTGTATATTGTATTTGAAAAGGGTGCCATTGCTGTGAGGATTATGTTGTAATGTGAAAGGCATACCTATGTATTACATAGTATGAATAATTATGTATCATATAGCTGGCTCTCTAAGCTTCTTCTTCACCTCCTATTTTATTCTCGCTCATCTCATCTTAGAGTAGAATATGGATTAGGTCACGTTTTTCTGTCTAAAATCAGAATCACAAAGTAGAAGCAGTCACACCTACCCAGAACTGACCTAATGCTGATGCATTTGATTTTAGGCTGTGGCTTTCCAGTTGGTCCCTCATGTGACCCTTGAACCCAAGTCAGAAAAAGCAATGGCTGTCTACTTTTACCATAGTAAAATTACTTTATTAACACAATATCAATATATGCCACTTATATAAATTACTAAAAAAATGAACTATTTAACCTAATTTTTTGCCACAAGTCACAGCGTACAGTAGAAGTCAAGTTGTCAGATAAAATGCTCGTTCCAAAAAGAACACAATAAGCCATATAGTATAGGTGCACCTTGATCTATTTAATGAGCTATAATCAGCATTCGCTTAACATTCACCAGCCCTAATGCATCCATGCAGAACCAGATCCACCATTGCATGCAATTTATCAATTGCAGAGCCATTACACTGAATGTCTTGCACAGCTCTTCGCAGCTCTAAACGTACAATGTAGGTCACTTCTGAGCTCATTGGTGGCTAGAGCAAATAAACTTAGTGAACAATCTCAGGATCAATCCCAGCACTTAGCCAATTAGACAACAGGAAGACATGCTCCTATTAGAACCAATCAATAGTTGGAGCCAGAGGTTGGGGTGGGCTGTCTGGTCCCAAAGAGTTGCTGTGGGTTTGTGTTCAGCTATTGGAAGATAAAGGGGGCAGAGCCTGGTTGTCATTTTAACAAGTAGCTTGGATAAACACCATTGGGTGGATGTTGACAACGACAGCTGGGACGTTGTGAACATGACATAAAGAGTGACGCAGGTCCAGACCAACAGTTACCATACATTGAATGTATGTGCAATGTTACAGATGACACCTTAATACCTAAAAGCGCAGCTTTTAAGGCTGACGAACAAACAAACTAAATTTGTCAAATTAGAATTTCTTTCAACCTACTAGGCCTGCACAATTTAGATGTTAGTAATCTGTTAATAATCTTTATGAAAAAATACAAACAGGGTGAAAGGAGGAGGAACTACACAGGAAACATACAGGAAAAATTCTAACTAAAATCATTGCTTAAGCAAGAGGAAAAACTACAAGCTATTACAGATGACACCTTAATACCTAAAAGCGCAGCTTTTAAGGCTGACGAACAAACAAACTAAATTTGTCAAATTAGAATTTCTTTCAACCTACTAGGCCTGCACAATTTAGATGTTAGTAATCTGTTAATAATCTTTATGAAAAAATACAAACAGGGTGAAAGGAGGAGGAACTACACAGGAAACATACAGGAAAAATTCTAACTAAAATCATTGCTTAAGCAAGAGGAAAAACTACAAGCTATTACAGATGACACCTTAATACCTAAAAGCGCAGCTTTTAAGGCTGACGAACAAACAAACTAAATTTGTCAAATGAGAATTTCTTTCAACCTACTAGGCCTGCACAATTTAGATGTTAGTAATCTGTTAATAATCTTTATGAAAAAATAAAAACAGGGTGAAAGGAGGAGGAACTACACAGGAAACATACAGGAAAAATTGTAACTAAAATCATTGCTTAAGCAAGAGGAAAAACTACAAGCTAAGAGGAATAAGACCAGCATAACTGAATAAACAGGACAAAAAAACTGTAATAATGACTTTGGACCACATAACAAAATCAGAACAGAAAAGCTACAAAATAAACTACAAAGCTATAAAATAAACAAAGACTAAACCAAGAAACCACAAACTGTCACAGCTCATGTCATTTAGCCACTGCATTATTCATTTCCGGTTTTATTTTGTCACCACTTCCTGTTCCAGCATCAACATTAGCAGTTCTAGTTTTACTTCCGGTTTTAGTTAACTCACTTGTGTCCTGTTAGTAATTAATCACTAGTATTTAAGCACCACCTCTCACCATAGCACCTTGCCAGATCGTCTACGTAGTTCTTGACTAGCATTCCAGCATTCTTCGTACTCTTGAATATCGTGCTTGATGCTGTTTTGTACCGCCCTTGCCTTTCTTCCAGCCTCCGACAGTCCAGTGCAGTAAGTTTGACCATCGCCTGTATTTCAATCTCGCCTTTGCCTACTCCCTGTTGGATCCTGTTTGCTGCCACAACGTGTATGACCTCTGCCTGCCTGACTTTGATTATTAAACATCTGATCTTAACCAAGCCGACGCTGTGCATTTGGGTCCTTCCCTCCATCGCTGTTTGTGACACAAACAACTTATCAAACAAGGAAACTAACACCTCAGCAGGTCCTTGTCCTTTAAAGATCCATGCACACGCTTTTTTCATGCACACATTGCTAAAGAATTGGACCTTGATTTCTCAGTAAGGTGTCTGTAACTTTTCATGCCAAATGGCGCTGTAGATCGCCCACACGGCCCGTCTGTATGTGTGTTTTAAGCTCTCGTCCACAACACAACTCTATTTTCGGAGTGTGTCGGAAGCTAAACTGATCGCCACACCCCTTTGAGGAAGCGCATAACCGTGGGAATCAAACGTCACGGTCACTGAATCCATTGTAACAGTGACACTGGCTGACTCGTCCTCGTAGTGGAGTTCAACCATACGTTTGATTTAAAATCTGACTCTGAAGTTGAATGGGAGGCTGTTGAAGTGGTTACACTTCGACTGGCGCAAGGTACGTCTAACTGGCAGATTCACATTTAATTTAATTTGATCGATATAATACGCAACTTGATTTGCTGCTAACGCTAATACTAATGGTTGCAAATTAGCAGCCTGAATTAATACAACAGAATATTCATAACACGACTACAGCTTGTTTGGGAGCATATCTTGATAAACTAATATAAACTCATTTTTACATGTTTTTTTATTTCTCGTTCTGCTGCTGTGTGAAAATAATTTTTCTATAATGGGATCTTCAGCTGCAGCTTATATTTTGCCCTATTTGTCTGTAATTAAGTGCCAATGTAGTAACAGTGAATGCCTACAGAGTGCATGGTGTGACAGCAACTATTGCTTTCAAGATATTGCATGTGTTTATTACTTTTATTAATAAATTAAAATTTCGATAAATCTTACCTCAAGACGCCTGAACTAGTTGCCCAACCTACTGTCATTTATGGTAATTGATCCAGGACTGGAGCCAGTATGATTGAATGTGTATTCATTACAGAACACATTTAATATACAGCATATCAGACAATTACACATGCATGGAATAAATCAGTATCTCAGAAATTCATAAAAAACTTTAGAACATTTTATTATTTACAGATTAATCATAATGTACCTGGGAACTCTGGTTTACAAACATAGTTTTGTTTCTAAGTATACCTAATATTTTTTTAAATTGCTTTTAGTAAGGTGTATGATATATCAAGTGCTAATATATAACTAATTATTGTTTTTTTCAGTACTATGTCTGTGTGTATCTCAAGTTGTTGCACGTATCTAGCCTAGAAGTCTTGTTAGCTTGTGCTGGGGTCTGGATCAGGACAGTGTTTCCTGAGGGACAAGGCACCTATGTTGGACTTAGACCACCTGTGAAATACCTAAATTATTGTTTTTTTTGGCAATACCTCAATAAAAGCTGAAATATTATAAAACATTTGTCTGTTTTCCCTCATTAGATATATACGTACAATAATAGTTCAGTGAAACAGCAATAGTCAAAGCCAACTTTATTTTTAACCAATGCACCAGCACTGTATAATGCTGGATAAGTTACCATCACAGTTCAATTTGCAGACCACAAAATGAACGGGTAGGATTCATAGTTATGTTGAAAGCATAGATTCTGGAGTGGAACAGGTATAGTCATGGGTCGTTGGCTGGGGAGATGTGAGGATCTTTTTTGTCTTCACGTGTTGGAAGACATCAGAAGCAGTGCAGCTGCTGTACAAATGGAGGATGCAGCCATTTTCCTTGACACCACTCTAGAAGGTATAAAGAATAAAATAGCAGATTATTGAAATGACCAGTATTTCCTATGTATCTCACAACCTTTACAGATCTAAACAATAAATAGAGGTAGTTAGATCAGTTTTAATTATGTTTGGAGCAAACACGTTTATTTATTTACTTATTTTATGGTGCTGGTTTGTTAAATCTTAGCATGACATTAATGACCTTCTTTCTGTCAGGTTGCTCAAATTCTGCTCAGAGGGCCAGTAGGACAGGGATGTTTACAAGGTCCTCCATAGAACAACCTGAGTCCAGCAGGACTTTATTGAAGATGGTCTACATCACATTTTCCACATAATCTGCTCCAAACCACTAGAGTTACAAATTACCCGTCAACGGACTAAAATATCAAAAAAGTTTCCAACTGCACACAGAGTAAATACATAGACAATAATATAGATCAGATTATGCATACCACAATTACTGAAATGTGAAATGCAAAATCTCTGTCAAATAAAACTGCATATTGGCCAACAAATGATTATACTGCTGTTAAATATACATACCTTCTCAAACCTAGTTTGAGAAGCAACCTCCTCGCGTTTCGGTAGCTGGCATGCATCAGCCTGTATAAAAAAATAAAACACGTCACGTTTACAGCTAAAGTAGCTGACTAGATAAGCAACAACATGTCAGGTTTTCGTTCTTGGTTTCATTTTGAAAGGACTTTTCTGTTTTTGATTCCAGTTTCCGGTTTTATTTTGTAAGCACTTCCGTTTCTTGTCACACCACAGCAGTTCCCGCTTCACTCCCGGTCCTCATTACACACACCTGTTTTGTATCAGTAATCAACTTCTTGCATTTAACCACCACCTGTCGCCTTAGTTCTCCGCCAGATCGTCGCACGTATGTCAGTCAGTACCTACCAGCGTTCACCGTCCTACCTGTTTGTGTTCCGACCCTGCTTCGTGTTCCTGACTCCCGATTCCTGCCTGCTCCTTACCGGTACCGTAAACCTTACCAATCTGGTTGCCGAACCCTTGCCTGTCCCTGGACTTGTTTTTTGCCTGCGTCTGTTGTACCTCAATCTGAGATAAAGTGTGTTTTGATCTGGACCGTCTGTCATAAGGAGGTCTGTATTAAAGCCGTAAATTTCACCCTCTGTCTGACGTCTCGGTGCTGTGCATGTGGGTCCGTTCTCTGCCGCTCTGTGACACAACACACATGTTAGACTTAGATAGAACCTGCCATAACCCAAATTCACGGGTCTACTCGGGCTACAACATACACACGACAGGCTCGGTAGTAATTAGAAACACAGCTGACTCACAACTTACTAGCGCTAGCCGCTAACGCTAGCCGCTAACGCTGCGCTACTATTGCGCTAGCAGCTATAATGTGAGCTGAGTGAATGACCTCAGTACCATATATCACGCGATTCGAACCGGACAAATGCTGGAGAGGCTTGGACTAATCCAAATTGCGTGGCAACGCAACGGTTCTAGCAATTAGCATTCCTTACACAGGAGGGAAGCTACATTATAAACAGAGAAACTTCTGGAGTACATGCATCAAATAAGTATCAAGCATGTACTTTTTTTTTTTTCTTTCTGTCCAGCAGTTTAGCAAGCAGCATATCTTACGCTGAATGCCATATTGTGATGGACAGCTTTGCTTTAACAAGAGGAGTATATATAGAATAAGGGGGTAAGGGGTGCAGCCAGCTACTGAAACCAAGCAAATTGTTAAGTAAACAATCGGAGCAAAATAAATAAGAAGCAGGGATGTACCTTAGGCTAACACATTCATAACTAAACAACTTTTGTACTGTGGTTTACCTTGGAGATTAATACTAATACCAATAATAGTGTTAAGGTGTGTGCACATACTCATACAAACATATACATATCATATACATACATATGTGCATTGTTATACATATCACATAGTACTTAAGAGTCATGACATACAAAACCACAAATTCTATATTCACACATTATTGATATTGGTAGTGATACGTATCAATAATACTTACCTCGGATTTGGAAAGTGCCCCACTACAAGGTTAGTAAGGCTGTAGCTTGATATTATTCACCCAAAGGGTGAGGCAGACGCTGGCGCACGAACAATGCCACCCGCGGAAGCCAGGGCGATGTGAGGGGCCCGGCCACCACGCCCATCCAACAAGCAGATGAAGGAATCCCAGCAGCTAGGGAGCCCACACACCTTCAATTCCAGGAGGGCACTTCTGGAGCCTGCCAGAAGATGCCCCCGCGCCCAGAGTGGGGCCCGCCCCCAGTCCACCACCCCTACACGAGCGGAGCGGGGCCGACCTCATCGGCCCGACCTCATCCCCTGGCACCACACCGGCCTGCAGCACAAGGCCAGCAATTGGTGGGGGTCAGCAGAAAAGAGACCACCCAGGCAGACCATCATCATACCCCTGGCGGAAAACCGGACCCCCCACACCCCAACCGCACCACACGCATACCAACTCACACAAACACAGACGCATACACCCACCGACATGTAAAACACACATCATCACATCAACACATACACACCATAAACTCTCTCAGAACAAACTAGTCAATCATACGTGAACCAATGTAACTGCATTGGTTGCATTGCAACCTACATTCTCGCACCCACACCATTCGCTTGATCACATTCGTGGGGAGGGTAGGTCTCCGGCCTGCCGTCCATATGGCCCTAGACAGGGACCGCAGCTCCTCCCAAGCCCCGCCCAACCCCCCCAAGCCGGGGGAGGCAGAGGGCAGGAGAAAAGGTACCCCAGAACCCTGCAACCCAGCTTGGACGTGAGTGTGTGGAACTAAAGTGCACTGAAGGTGGGTAACACCTTCAGGAGCACAACCGCTGGCTGACGGTGTGTCCCCCGGACAGTGCCCCCCCTCACCCTAAATGTCTTTTTGCAGTTAAAACTGGGTGGTGATCTCTCCCCCAGGGCCAGTGGGCGAGGCCACAACTGGCCTCAGCCTCAGGCCCCACCCCCGACCCTAAATGTATGTGTATGTGGCTAAATATGAGGAACTTTGGGAGATTGCCAATTCTCTGAGGGGTCCAGCAGACAGAGCCATCAATGGGAAGTCTCCGTCTACTGCCCTCCCCGAAGGAGCCCCCAGATTCCTGGACGAGTGTGTATGACTAATGCAATTAAAACTGCAGAGCCCAGAGCCTCCCACTTGGGAGGGACGGAACCACTTCCCGGTAGCCCCAGTCCCTCCATCAGCAGGACGCCCCTTGCAGACCTAAGTGGTTGAATGTGGAGAAATGTAGTTGGGAAGCAGAGCACCAGGGTCCGCAGAGCCAGGTTCCCGACTGGCTCTGCTACCCATCCCACCACCCCCCACAACCCCCAGCCAGGAAGAGACAGCCGAGACCCAGGGACCACAGTACTACTGCCCAGGCGCCACACGCAACACAGCCAGAGCCATCCTCACCCTTCTTTCGCACTTACCCATTCTCTCGCTCAAGTATGCCCATGCTCGCCCCGTGTAGTGCCACACTCAAACCCACATACATACTCTGCGGTTGTGCATTGAGGGCCAATAAATAAATTAGAACATATATTATTCCAGAACGTGTAATTAGTGGTGATATTGAAATCAGCTTCCCATTTAGAGATCGGAAGGCTCACTGTCTGGTCTACATTGGAAATTAAGATATAGATTTTGGATACTGTCCTTTTCCCTGATATATAAATAAATCGCTCTATTACTGGTGGTGGTTGCATGTAGATGGGAGTATTCTTACTTTTTGCATTAAGTATTGACTTTAGTTGTTGGTATTCTAAGAAATTGGCACTAGTGATTTAATAGTGGGACATTAGTTCTTCAAAAGAGGTAAACTTGTCTCTTGTGAAAACATGTTTCAGATGTGTTATCCCTTTGATATGCTCAGTTAGAAAGTGTATTGCCTTTTTGTTTTGTATGATGTCTGGATTGTTCCAGAGAGGTGTGTTTTGGCAAAGAGTAAGCGAAGACCCATTAATTTTAAGAAAATCCCACCAGGCTGTCAGAGATGCTTTTATGCTCTGGTAACAACTATGATGTTTGATTTTGGTGCTGATAAAGGGCAGATCTGCAACTTTAATATTTTCACAAAATGTTTGTTCAATGTCTATCCAGGAGGAGTCTGCTGGCATGGGTTTTATCCATTTGTGGACATGGTTCAGTCTAGCAAGAAAATAGTGGTGGAAGTTAGGTAGTTCTAGGCCGCCGCAGCGTCTGGATTTTTGAAGAGTTTTTAAACTAATTCGTGGTGGCTTGGTTTTCCACAAAATCTGTGAGATGTAGGAGTCTAATGTCTTAAACCACGTCTTAAACCACTGCCTGGGTGGTATCTGGGGTAGCTGAGTTGGAATCATTGAGAATATGTAATTAATTTTTGGCAGGATCATCAATTTTATGATGGCAATTCTTCCCATAAGTGAAATGGGTAAGGACTGCCATCTTTTGAGGTTGGCTTCTATTTGTTTTAATAAAGGATTGTAGTTTAGATCAATAAGCTCTGATAGCCTAGACGACAATTCAATGCCCAAGTATTTAATGTTCCCTGAATGGAGTGTGGTAGAAGAGATGTTAGTCAGTAGTTCTGAAAATCCTGAGAATTCATCTACAGATTGAGCGGCAAATTTTCGTTGCCTCATTGCTGCAGGATTTCACACTGATCTTGTCATGACATTAGCATGACTTAGGTACCATTCCACCAAGCCCCCCTACACCAGTCATGACCACCACTGTGATGTACTTAATGCATGGCTGCCTTGTTAACGCCCCCTAAACCTTTTTTAAGAAATGACCTGCAATTGCACAATCATGCACCAGGTGGAGCAGTGATGTGTAATCCAGGAAAATTTTCGTTGCCTCGTTGCTGCAGGATTTCACACTGATCTTGTCATGACATTAGCATGACTTAGGTACCATTCCACCAAGCCCCCCTACACCAGTCATGACCCCCCACTGTGATGTACTTACTGCATGGCTGCCTTGTTAACGCCCCCTAAACCTTTTTTAAGAAATGACCTGCAATTGCACATTCATGCACCAGGTGGAGCAGTGATGTGTAATCCAGGCCCACAGGCAGATTGGAAGTGCATGAAGTTTGTGTACTATATATATATATATATATAAAGCATATATATTTATGAGAGAGGGAGAGAGAGAAGGAGAGAACAGAAATGAGTGAAAGTAGTTTATAACTGAACTTAAAGCTACTTTTGTCTAAGCAAGTAGAAAATTACAGCTGTTATGAATACAATGCCCTTTAGTCAAACATTCAGTCAACATCCACATGGATATTTAATTTGTTTTAATTATACTGTATAGTATGTATTAATGTATTGTAATTTACTGGCATTTTTTGACAACTGACAAAGACCAAAAGCTTCCTCAGTCTGAGGGAAGTTCCATATTATCCTCCAGTTTGGCTTCACTTCACACTTGCAAAGAACTGGCTCGTTACGTGAACAAAAGACACAAAAGTGAGTAGGTGTGATGAACCCTCCCCCAAGAAGGACACCAGACTGAAAGAGTTGACATGACTCAACTTCCACACAACTTCACCTGAGCCATAAAAACCAGATATATTTCTAAACTGCTAAAAAGAAAATTCCTTATGGATCCATAACTTTAAAGGTTCCACTCAAATCAAGGCTCTGTTAACATAATGCTGTATAAAGGAATTTACAGAGGCAGCCGGTAAAAGTGTCTACCCCCACCGTGTTTGGGTTTCAAATCTGCCGCGTCAGTGCCCGGTTTGCACTGCGGGAGGAGTGTGTCACGTCCTTCTGGCCTGCAGGTGGCAATTGACTCCCACTTTTGGTCCTAAAACATCGTAGTTGCTTACGTCATATAGTCTCTTGTAGAACAACTAATGATCAGGTCTTGGGTGGCCTAGTGGTTAACATGCATGGCTACAAAGTTTTTTTTGTCCGGGGTTCAAGTCTGAGTGGAAGAAGTTTCACTTTCATTCACCAGATGGAAATGAAAGAGGAAATAACGAAATAAACAGCTGGTTACATTGTAGGAACACCTTGTAGTAGGAACTGGTATATTTAGAAAACTCAGTAAAGGTGTGTGAACTGGGGAGGAGACGGCAGCAGCGACTGAAGAGCGACTGAATAGAGTTGATGTCTTCCCCGCTGACAGGCGCATTCATTTGATAATGCACGACCTTGGCTGACAGTTCAGTTGAAAACCACACCTGAATCTTTATTAAACCTTCCCTGAATAACATCTATGATCTGCAGTTTCTTCCTTGATTATCCATGATTATTATGAAAGAAGCGCAAATCTTCGCCAGTCCAAATTGTGCAATTAATACTGTGTTTACAATAAAGGTAATAAATAATAATAATAGTATTTTCATTTCAAAATGCACTGCATATTTTAGACAAATGTCGAAGTGCTACAAATAACTTAGATCAGAAAGCTACGATAAATACATATTATTTTTGCAGAGTAAACGTATGTAGAACAAACTACTTGCTGCATTAATGAGTCTTAGACCTGCAGCTGATCACGCCGCTTGATGCTGCCCAGTCTCCCATGGAGCTTTGTCCTGAAGCTGAAGTATTTCTCACCTGCTGATCGAGTAGTAGCAACACATTAGCATGTCTATGCGCCTCTACGGGGGAGGGGAGGGATTAGAAGTTTGCCTTTGCGACTGTAAGCAAACATGAGACAAACAAAAGCTTGGTCGAACTCAGATTCAAGTCATCTAAGTACGAAACACATCACATATCATTCGATCTCGTGTTTCATTTGAGCAGCAGTCTGGAGCTCTCTAAGACTGCTGCCCCGCGACCCGTCCACGGTTGAGCTTCGATTAAAAATTAAAAGCAGAGGGTTTTTTTTGTTTTTAGTTTTTCTCTAAACGAAAAAAACAGCTTTAAATTCAAGTCTGTGTGTTTTTGTTAAAAAATATTTTTGTTCGGTTTATTGGTTTGTAATGCGGTGCTTTTATTCAGAATAGATAGACGGATGGGAAATCAAAGTTTTGAAACATACACGGGCTGAATAAGTCACATCAGCCACTCATTCAGTTACAATGACACGCACAGTCAAAACAAATTTTCACTACATCTAGTGCGCCACTCCACCGTTCCTCTCGTAGCCTGCATTTGCACATCCATACATTTGTGTATTGGTCACTCTCTGTCTGGACACATGACTCCGAAACACGTCACGTGTTTGTGTAAGAGTTTGATGTCTCCACCAAATTATAAGCAGAGGTAACGAGAGAACGACTTTTTGTGTCTTCCGTTTGTCTCTAAACAATAAAAACATATTACCTCCAATTCCGTGTCTTTTTGTAAAAAACTAATATTTTTGCTTGGTTTATTGGTTTGTAAGGCGGTGCTTTGATTAAAATCTGTTTGCCGCTCATCGAAAGAGAAACGAAAACGCCAGTGAAAGTGGCTGGATGGATGGATGGATGGGAAATGAAAATGTTGAAACGTACACGGGTCGAATAAGTGCTCTCAGCCACTCAGTTACAATGACACGCACAGTCAAAACCAGTCTACTTTAAAGTTTACTCTGGTAAAGTTTACTTTACCAGAGTAAACACGTAGGAACAAACATGTTGCTGTAATGCGTCGCTGTAGATCTGCTGATTTCTGGCGTCCTGTCAAAATTACGATCGACAACTGCTGTAAAACAAATTCCTATGATTATTACGGTTATTTACGTAAAATCTACGACAATTGGAAAACATTCATTAACAAGTTGTGGAAGTTTAAAACCTAAATAAGCGGCTGTAGTCACAGATGGACTGCGCTCTACGTCTTTACTTGGCCATGCGCATTTAAATTATATTAATTAAAACGCGACCCATAATCACGGAATTATGTGAAGTCAATGTGTTGTATCAGATGTTAGAGCGGTGGGTGTGTACATATTTTTAAGAGACGCCTTCTATTTAAAGACACGAAAAAGCTGAGGAGAATGAAAACAAGAATGTGTTGCTGCTGTGGCGCTGCCTGTTTTAAACCACACAGAACAATTATAACTTCGCAGTGAACAGAAAACAGCTAAGCCATCAACAAGTTGTTGCCCTTCACACTCCCCACGTTTTAGCACACAACAGATACTTAATAGTAAAAACTTAATAGTAAAATAGGTCTGGTGTAATATATGTGTGTTAAAGGTAGAAATGAACAGTCGGACCTCAGTTACGCTGTAGTGCTTTGGAGGCTTCTAATCAACGCTGCGCCACCTGGTGGTTAAAACGAGACTAGCGTCCTGATTTTTTTCAGCCAGCTGCAGGATTAAAAATCTTTAGTCAGCGACGCACTCGCTGCACCGTGGCGACGCATCAGTACTGCAGTAAAAACCCTAGTCACTTTGAACCGCTACCACTGTAGTGTCTGTCCATACAGTAGGCCTCCTTTAGAGGACCAACAGCCTAGTGGTTAAGGCACAGAAGCTCCCAGCTAGAGACTCCTGGTGTAAACTTGCCTCTGGTGTCTTTTGTTTACCACACAAATTCAAGTGACACAATATACAGAGATCTGCATACATATGTGTTAAGAGTTATGCCAGCTGATATTCTTTCAGTTCTGTGTCATTTCAGTCACCTTTTACTGCCAAATGTCACCGCAATCGGCTGATTGTGACTGCTCAATAGTTTTCAAGTTAACTTACAGACTTTTCTTAAAGCAGAAACATTACCAAAAGTGCAGGAACCTTCAGTCTGAGTAAGGTTACAGTACACATTATCCTCCATTTACAATAGGCGTCACTTCAAACCTGTAAAGAACTGGCTCATCAGTTGAACAAAGGACTGTGAGAAGGTGTGAAGACCATGTCCCCCATGAAGGACATATAATGTAGAAGCTCCCTGAGAAACATTTCTGCTCTAAAAGAATGTAGTGACCCAACTTTCAGACAACTTGGTTTAGAAAATGGTCAAATGAACTGGACGTTTATAAAATCTGTAAATAAAACTTGTTAAAAAGAAAGTGTTAGGTCTATGGCTTTAGGATATAAAAGTTTCTTATTTTAAACCACCAACTAAAAAAAAACAGCTTATTTAAAAACTGTGGGTGAGAAGTTGTGTGCTTTAACCACTAGGCTCTTATAAGTGATGGATGAATGAAGTAGTTCACAAATGTATCTGGTTACATCACATCAGGTAACAGCACTGCAGGACTCTGGTGCTTTGGGGAGAAGGGGGTGGTGTGAAACCAGTCTAACTAGTGCTGTGGATTGGTCGTTTTGTCTGAAAAGAGGCTCTCTATTGTTATGTTCATCTAAACTTGATTAGAACATTGAAATGTTCTTTTTTTAATTTAAAACAGCTCCTGAAGTAGGCAGACTGACACACACTACATTCAAGTGAATATGAATAATATATAGAATGAGAATTTAATAATTTCATTAGGTACTTTTGTGAAGTCCAACTCAACCTAATACAGCCAGTAACTGATAAACCTCCAGAAGGTAGTTTGGCAGCGTGAGCTGCCGATGCGTATCTATGATTAAAAAAAAAAGTTAGTACAACATTCAATTCTGAAATTAAGTCAACTTTTCAAGTTTTCTCAACTTTTAGTTGACTGTTTAGACAGACTATTGTCTGTCTGCCCTAGCAAACAGTGTACAACTGACATTATCAGATCTATGTCCTGTTCTCAGAACTGTGCCTATACTTACTGTTTGACCCTAACTCTACAGGTCAGATACTAAAGCTCCACCTCTTGGTTTTACCCTGGAATTGCGTCTTTGGTGCTAAAATGGGGGTGGCCTCATTAACATTTTTAACACCTTCCCCAGACAGACCAAGGAGGGGGGCTGCTGACAGTTGGCTGATGAGGGTGTGATAAGTGTGTGATCAGCGTCAGAAGAGTGACTGACAGTCGACTGAAATTAGCGAAAACGAGCCGCTCCATCTGTATGAGGCTGATAGTTGTAGGAAGAGACGTCTGTGGCTCCAAGAGAAACAGTAACACATCGTCAGCATATAAACTTATTTTATGATTTACTGATTTGGTCGATATTCCAGTAATTCCTTCATGCTGTCTTATAGCTGCGGCTAGAGGTTCAATAAATATTGCAAATAGTGATGGGGAAAGTGGGCAGCCCTGTCTTGTCCCTCTATGCAGATTAAACCTTGGTGAGATCTGGTTGTTTGTTCTGTCTGCGGCGTTTGCTGAGCTGTATAATATTTGGATCCAGTCTATGAATGATTTCCCAATGCCGAATTTGTGCAGAGTGGCTAAACGAAACTTCCAGTTTACTCTATTAAAAGCTTTTTTTGCATCTAAGAAGACGATGGCTGACTCTAGTTTATGAGTGGTGACATAATCGATTAATTTGATTAATCTGTTCATATTGTTTTTTGACTGTCTACCTTTAATGAAGCCTGTTTGATCAGAGTGAATTATATATGGAGTGATTTTTTTTCTAATCTTCTAGCAAGTGCTTTACACACTATTTACACAGACACACTACACACACTACATTACACACTATTTTTAGATCTACATTTATTAGTGAAATTGAAAGTGAAAATCTATAACTTGATGGGAGTGTAGTGTCTTTACTGGTTTTTGGAGCAGGCTAATGAAGGCAGAATTCATATTTGTGGGTAATGAATGCTGTTGTTTAATTTCAGCTACCATTTTGTAAAAGCTGGGTCTTCAAGAATGTACTTACGTTTGGGGAAGCAGCAAGTGGGCGCTTCTTCAACCTGAGTCACTTCTTCTTTTGTCTTTTAAATGGCTGGTGGCAACCAACTGAAAGGTGCATTAGCGCCACCTCCTATGGTAGACTGCGCAGTGAGTGAATTCTTTTGTCTGTGACTGGAGGGACTGAAACGAAATGTTTCAGGTACATTTAGGGGTCCAGGTTTGTCTGGGGGGGGGGGGCAAAGCTGGTTCTGTGATTGGTCAGCGCAAATGCAGACGTATCGAGGCCGCCAAATTTGAAACAATGGTTCTTGAACTGGATTGGATAAACTCTCAAAAATGTGAAATAAGTAGGGGGCGTACTTCTAACACACCAGGAGTGTCTTAATATGACCCAGGGAGTCGAAAAAACGTACCAGAATGTCCAAAAAGTTAACTTTGCATGTGCATGGACCTTTGCATGGACGTTTTACCAGTACACTAGGTACTGGTAAAACTCTTTGTTTATTGTAGTTCACTTCAAAAAACAACAGATCATTCAAAAACAGCCTCCAGCAATGATTCAGTCACAAATGCAGAAAGCCTGGGAAGTTGTTGTTTCATCCTTGAGGCCCAGATTTTGTAGGACTGGTTGATTCCATCAGGTTGCTCCCCACCTGATGATTACACATAAGTATTTCACCTGCATCAACTCTGTTTCTATAGTAATATAGAACAGTGAAGGTTAAGCACATTACATAGCTTTAATCATAATTGTTGTTTTTCTTCCACTAGGTTTTTAGTTTATTTCCCATCTGACTTTTGTAGTAAATTTACAACTGCCAGATTGAAATGGAAAAACTCAAGCCGCCACTACATTAACATTTAAACAGATACATCTTAAATTTATTACAAGTGGTGACATAATATTATCAGCAAGGAAGAAAGGACAGAGCAGCGGTGAGAGGTTGCCTGGTCTCCTGCAGGAGTGAGAACCCCATTGTCCCAGACAGCAGGTCGTCCATCGGTCGGTGGGGCTCTGCCCCTCTAAGGCTAAGGCACAAACTTATAGACCCTGATCCTACGTCAGCTAGACATCTGGTTTTGTTCTAACTTCTGGCCTTATACCACTGGCCAACAATAAGTGTTTACTCAAAAGTAAATGTCTGTTTTCCTGGAGTGTATCCCAGACAGCACCTCTGCCAAAATACAAGGGTTATAGAACAGTCACTGCACCTTAACATGACCAGAACAGATTGTTGACTACCTATATAATAATATATGATATGATACATGATGATATTAAATAGACTACACTTTCCTCCGTATAATGTATAGGTGCAGAAAAGGCTTTGTTTATATTTTTTAGTGCAGACATTTAGATTTGTCATGTTAATTTAACCAGATGTTTGTTTTACTAGTACCCTGCAGACTACTAAATTCAGCGTTAGCCTCGTTTTACAGGGGTAATTCTTTCCGGGACGTTAATGCTCTGAACAGCGGAGATCGTCGCTGCCTCTTCAGTTTTTAGCAGCGCGCACCGCGGCTCCGTTATCTACTAAATATACGCTCACTTATTCCTTATGGCCCTGCGTCAAATGCGGCAGCGCAGAACAGTCGAAACAAACAGGAAGCACGAACTGTCAATACAGCAAAACATAACAAAACATTAGCTCAACCATATGGATTTTAAGGTGCTCTTGACTCATTGTTGATTTAACAATACACTACCAAAAACTAGAGACAAACTGGATCACAAAACAGTGATGTAATGACTGAGTCTGTGACAGACGGTGGACTTTAGGAGGAACTGCCTGCCCACCCTCCCTCTCACAATCCACAATAACACAGTGTTTAACGTAGACCCACTCAGGGTCCTAGGATTCACAATCTCAAAGGACCTAAAGGGGTCCCCCCACAAAGACAGTGTCTGGAAAAATTCCCTTCATCTTCACTCACATAGAGCAAGGACTCAATGCATTGAACACATTTGTTGTAGTTGTTGTGCTGCATATTGTGTAAATAATTGTAATGAAAAATGTAAATACTTATTGTTTAAAGGGGACATATGCAAAATCCACTTTTTAGACATTCTGGAACGTTCATTAGGCATTATGGAACATGTTTACACACGCTGAGCAAGTCCATTTCCTTTTACAGTATTTTCACATTTTGTGATTTTCTCCAATGGGGTCAAAGCAAGTCCAGTTCCAGTAGGTTCAAAGGTTTCAATGTAAAAATTAAATAATGGTAATCAAGTAACCAAAATGTGTAGGTGAGCAGATCAGGATCGGGAGTTGAACCCAGATCCCCCAGTACAGAGTCAAGAATTTGGGCCATTGAGCTACAGGATATAATAGTTTAAAGGCAACGTAGCTGAAGGTCTTCTTCCATATGGATTGAAACACTTAGTAATTTTAACATCCATCCATCCATCAATTTTCTACCACTTATCCGGGGCTGGGTTGCGGGGGCAGCAGTCTTAGCAAAGAGTTCCAGACTTCCCTCTCCCCAGACACTTCCTCCAGCTCTTCCCGTGGGACCCCAAGGTGTTCCCTGGCCAGCCGAGAGACATAGGATCTCCAGCGTGTCCTGGGTCTTCCCCGGGGCCTCGTACCAGTGGGACATGCCCGGAACACCTCCCAAGGGAGGTGTCCAGGAGGCATCCGAACCAGATGCCCGAGCCACCTTAACCGGTTCCTCTCAATGTGTAGGAGTAGCGACTTTACTCCGAGCTTCTCCCGGGTGACAGAGCTCCTCACCTTATCTCTAAAGGAGGTAAAAGAAGACCGGGTCTTCAGAAAAGTTCTGTGACAAGGTCACGAGTTAAAAGAGGACCGGGTCCTCGTAAAATAGATTAATGATACTTGGTCTGATTGAAGCAGCAGCAAAGTGGAAACCTGACGGTGTTAACATAAACTCTATGATCAGTTGAAGTAAATCAGACTAAATAAATAAGTGTCATTGTCTTTGTCTGTCTGTCATAATTCATGTTTCTTAGTTACGTTTGTCAGTCATGTCCGGTTTTATTTTGTTACCACTTCCTGTTTAGTCCACATCCAGTCAATCCAGCTTTACTTCCTGTCCTTGTTAACATCACCTGCATCTCATTAGTAATCAATCACTCAGTACTTAAGCTCCAGTTCTTGCCTTGCCCAGTTGCCAGATTGTCTACGTTGTTTCCTAACTAGCATTCCAGCATTCCCTTCTCTTTCGTGTTTTGATCCTGTTTTGCCATCGACCCTGCCTTTGCCTAAATCTATGACAGTCCTGTGCCGTAAGTTGACCTCCGCTTGTACTTTGACCTCGCCTCTGCCTGCTCCTTGTCGGATCCTGTTTGCTACCACCACGTGTATGACCTCTGCCTGCCTGACCTTGCTTATTAAACTTCTTATCTTAACCGACGCTGTGAACTTGGGTCCTTGCACAGGTCTTTTCAAAACAAAGGGAATTTATTACAAAAAAGGGTTTAACAAAAAGCGCTTGCAAAAGGCAAGGAGGCAAAAAACAAACACAAGGCGCTGTCGCTGAAGCAAAACACAAAACTGATCAAAGCACTCTCAGGAGACAGGAAGCTTTAGCAGACTTACTATACATGGCTGACAGTAAAGCTCTCCTCACAGGTTTGCAGATCCACAGCACACAATACGGCTTGACACGTCACTGTCAAATGGTGACTCACCAGCAACCTAGGCATTCCTGAGGTCCAGATTGGTTACGGTTGCTCCCTGTAAGAGTTCAAATGCTGATGACATTAGTGGCAATGGGTACCAGTTACGTACCGTGACACTGTTTAGCCCCCTGTAATCGATACACGGTCTCAACCCACCATCTTTCTTGGCCACGAAAAAGAACCGGATGAGACCTGCCTGAAGAAACTCAGTAATGTACTTTTTCATGGCCTCTCTCTCTGGCTGTGAAAGAGAGAAAACTCTCCCACTAGGTGGCGTGGACCCTTGAATGAATGTTTTCCAATAGTCGTAGATTTCAGGTAAATAACCGTAATAATCTTAGGAATTTGTTTTACAGTAGTTGTCTATCGTAACTTTGACAGGACGCCAGAACTCAGCAGATCTACGCGTTTACTGAGTCTGCAGAACTGCAGTTTGACTTGTTTTGACTGCAGGTGTCATTGTAACTGAGTGGCTGAGATCACTCTTAATCCGCCCGTGTACGTTTCAACATTTTCATTTCCCATCCGTCCATCCAGCCACTTTCACCGGCGTTTTCGTTTCTCTTGCAATGAGCGGTAAACAGATTTTAATTAAAGCACCGCCTTACAAACCAATAAAGTAACAATAAAATAACATAAAAATATTAGTTTTTTTTTACAAAAAGACACGGAATTGGAGTTAATATTTTTTTTATTGTTTAGAGACAAACAGAAAACACAGAAAGTCTATCTCTCATTACCTCTGCTTATAATTTGTTTTGGTCTTAAAAGTTACACAAACACGTGATGTGTTTTGGAGTCATGTGTCCAGACAGAGAGTGACCAATACACAAATGTATGGATGTGCAAATGCAGCCTACGAGAGGAACGGGGGAGTGGGGCACTAGATGTAGCGAGAATTTGTTTTGACTGTGCATGTCATTGTAACTGAATGAGTGGCTGATGTGACTTATTCGGCTCGTGTACGTTTCAAATCTTTGATTTCCCATTCGCCCATCCATCGACCTTCACCGGCTTCTCCTTTCTCTTGCTATAGGCAGCAAACAAGACCAAGCTTTTGTTTGTCTCATGTTGCTCACAGTCGCAAAGGCAAACTTCACATCCCTCCCCCTCCCCCGTCCAGGCGCATAGTCATGCTAATGTGTTGGTACCACTCGATCAGCAGGTGAAAAATACTTCAGCTCCGGGACAAAGCTCCGTAGGAGAATGGGCAGCATCGGGCGGCGTGATCAGCTGCAGGTCTAAGACTCATTAATGCAGCAAGTAGTTTGTTCTACATATGTTTACTCTGCAAAAAAAAAAATATGTCTGAATTTATCATAGCTTTCTGGTCTAATTTATCTGTAGCACTTCGACATTCGTTTAAAATATGCAGTGCATTTTTAATTGAAAATACTATTATTATTTATTACCTTTATTGTAAACACAGTATTAATTGCACAATTTGGACTGGCGAAGATTTGCGCTTCTTTCATAATAATCATGAATAATCAAGGAAGAAACTGCAGATCATAGATGTTATTCAGGGACGGTTTAATAAAGATTCAGGTGTGGTTTCAACTGAACTGTCAGCCAAGGTCGTGCATTATCAAATGAATGCGCCTGTCAGCGGGGAAGACATCATCTCTATTCAGTCGCTCTTCAGTAGCTGCTGTCGTCTCCTCCCCAGTTCACACACCTTTACTGAGTTTTCTAAATATACCAGTTCCTACTACAAGGTGTTCCAACAATGTAACCAGCTGTTTATTTCATTATTTCCTCTTTCATGTCCGTCTGGTGAATTAAAGTGGGCGTGGCCATCCACGTCCCAGAGCAGGGACACTGGGGGGAAGCAAGGAAAAGCGAGTTAGCTGTCCTTGTCGATGCCTTGACAATGTTTTATCATCGGTTAGATCTCTGAGCCCTGACTTTTATGTCTTCTTTGGATTAAAAAACAAATGTTGAATGTTCTCAAATAATATAATATTGCCGCCCTCCGCGGCTCCCAGTGTTTGTTTTTTTCATTGAAAACGTGGGTGTTGCCGGTGGCAGACCTCTGGTCTAGATCATCCTTATTCACTTTTTTAAACTGTAGTAGTGTGATTTGCGCTTCTTCCATAATAATTATGGATAATCAAGGAAGAAACTGCAGTTCATAGACGTTATTCACGGACGGTTTGATAAAGTGTGTTTTTCAACTGAACTGTCAGCCAAGGTAAGTGCATTATCAAATGAATGCGCCTGTCAGCGGGGAAGACATCAACTCTATTCAGTCGCTCTTCAGTCGCTGCTGCTGTCTCCTCCCTAGTTTACACACCTAAAGTGTCCGAACCAATGAATGTGTTTCCAGATTGACTGGTGATGCCGAACGGGTTGCTCTCAGTGACAGCAGCTGTTTGAAGCAGGGAAAAGCGAGTTAGCTGTCCTTGTCGATGCCTTGACAATGTTTTATCGTCTGTAAATGATCTGAACAGTTTTTATAGTTTTACAAGGCGTAATATGACGCTTACGTTTGATCGTTGCTCGTATTCCATATAAAAGAGAACGAGGACTGAATAGGTATGTTATTAATTGCTACGAGCTTCTGTGAATAAAATTTAAAATGTTAAACCTCTGAGCCCTGACTTTTATTTCTTCTTTGGAATAAAAAACAAATGTTGAATGTTCTCAAATAATATGATATTGCCGCCCTCCGCGGCTCCCAGTGTTTGTTTTTTTCATTGAAACGTGGCTGTTACCGGTGGCCGACCCCTGGTCTAGATTATCCTTATTCACTTTTTTAAATTGTAGTAGTGTAACCTTAGTTAGTATTCCATTTTGTTTTTTTTTAATTTTATGTTTGGGAAACGTGGCATTTCAGCGACTGTGATTTTATTTGTAATTAACATTAGTTCCTACCTGCCCTTGTTGACGGGGGACAGAAAAAGGTGACACGTGTAGCCGGCCTCTCCTGACTCTTAGTCTTGGGCGAAAAGATCTTCTGCGTATACATATACTTATTTCAAACAACAATCTACTATTACTCTTTAACATACCAGTGGCAACTTTTATAATATGTTTCCATTGAACAACACCAAATGTTAACAGTAAATACAAAAATGAAAGAATTAAAACTCTTAATGAAAACAAAGATAAAAGGACAATGAGGGAATAAACATACCTGTATAAAATAAAATAAACACAGTACAGCGACTCAACCAACCGGTCTCTCACATAAACACACTACAAAAAAAACATAGAACCACCGCATGAAAGACCGACCACATGCTCCACAAACCTAGCTTGCGAACGGCTAACTTTAGCATTTCATTACAGTGCTGTACAGTCTTACAAAATACATATAAATAAATACTGACGCATAAACAAAAATAATTTAATTTATTAACTTCGAGATGCAAGTTTAGAACTATCGTTTATCAACAACATGTGTTAACATATATAGAGGAGCACCCGCATAAACGACTGAGGAAAGTAGCGTGACTTGACCGGAAATTACATAGCTAAAAGGTCAGAGGTCACATAAAGCAAATAAATTCAAAAAATAATAAACAAATAAATAAAAATTCCCTCAAAATAAAGATCACATAAACCATGCACATAATACAAAAATATGACATAAAACAAAAAACAATGGATGGATAATTGGTGAAATATAAAACACTGTAGTTCACATGCTACACACGCGTTGGGTAAGGGCGACGTAAAGAAAACAGTGTACATGTGCCGTACTGTCGTGTGGTGCATTGAAGAAGAATACCACGTAAAAAAAATTGTAGCCCGTACCAACAGCAAGAATTCAGGGTTACAGTAGCTTGTCTGCCACAAATCGAACGCTGCATGCAGGAGGGCGTTCAGCTTTTTATTTTTGGTTTTAAACTGACGTAATTTGCCATAACTTACTTAAGTTCATAACTATACTAAAACACTATGACGTGACCAGCGGTTCATGGTCTTGGCGATCCATGCACTAAGTAATACAACGTTGTCATCTTGTGATCACATGAAGAGACGCTATTTTTCCAATAATTAAAAATAAAAAACTGCTTCCACTCAGCCTCGAACCCTGGACTAAAAGTTTTGCAGCCATGCATTTTAACCACTAGGCCACCCAAGACCTGATCATTAATTGTTCTACAAGAGGCCATATGACATAAGCAACTACGCTTTTACACTTTTACCGGCTGCCTATGTAAAACCTACTTAAGACCTTGGAGTGCTAGCCAACTATAGGCCCATTTCAAATTTACCCTTTATTTCTAAGATTCTTGACAAAATCGTGGCAAAACAATTATCTTACCACCTGAGTAGGAATAACCTGTACGAAGATTTTCAATCAGAATTTAGAAAACATCATAGCACAGAAACCGCTCTGGTTAGAGTCACTAATGATCTTCTCTTAGCTTCTGGTCTAGTTTCTCTCCTTGTCCTGCTAGATCTTAGTGCTGCATTCGATAGAATGTTATGATCAATTGTATTACAGAGAATAATACATAGTATTGGAATTAAAGGAACAGCACTTCAATGGTGTAAATCCTATTTGTTGAACAGATTCCAGTTTGTTCATGTTAACGAACAATCCTCCATATGCACAAGGATTAGCTATGGAGTACCACAGGGTTCTTTGACTACTTGGTCAAATATGGTTCAGTCTATACATGTCTCCTCTAGGTAAGATTATTAGGAAGCATTATGAATTTTAATTATTATGCAGATGATACTCAGCAATATATGTATTTGGACCTAAATGAAACATATCAACTAGTCAAAATTCAAAGTTTTTTAAAAGACATCAAATCCTGGATGTCCCAAAACTTCCTTAAACTAAATTCAGATAAATTCTTATCGTTGGGCCAAAACAATCACAGAGAGACACTATTGAGTCAGATAGCCACCCTGGATGGCATAACGTTAGCTCTACTGTGAGAAACCTTGGTGTCATCTTTGACCAGGATTTCTCTCTTACATCATACATTAAACAAATCTCCAGAACCGCCTACTTTCATCTTAGAAATGTAGCGGAAATTAGAAACATACTCTCTCAGAGCGATGCAGAAAAACTGATCCATCCATTTGTTACCTCTAGGCTGGACTACTGTAACTCCTTACTCAGGATGTCCTAACAGCTCCTTAAAATGCCTGCAGCTAATTCAAAATACTGCAGCCAGAGTTCTGGTGGGACTTAGAAAGAGATGATCACATTTCTCCTATATTAGCTTCTCTGCTCTGGCTGCCTGTAAAATGTAGGATAGATTTTAAAATTCTTCTACTCATCCACAAAGCACTTAAAGATAAATGTCCTTCTTACCTTAAAGACCTCATAGTACGTTATGCTCCCAGCAGAACACTTTGTTCTCAGAGCGCTAGGCTACTTGTGGTTCCTAGAGTCTTTAAATGTAGTATAGGAGGCAGAGCTTTTAGGTACCAAACCCCTCTCCTGTGGAACCAGCTCCTTGTTCAGGTTTGAGAAGCTGACACACACTCCACCTTTAAGATCAATCTTAAAACCTTCTTTTTTGATAAAGCATATAGTTAGAGATGGTTCAAATAACTGGCAATTATTGTTAGTCACAGGAACTATCTCTTAGTTAAGCTGCAGTAGACATAGACTGCTGGGGGACTTAATTTATACACGGAGCGCCTCTGTTTCCTTCAATGTCTACTATCCAATAACCTCCCATCATTGTTCCTTGTTTAACTAACCTTTTTTTTCATCTCCTCTGTTGCTGTCAAATTGTAATCAAAGGCTTGCCTTATGTGGGATCTGTGGGGTTTAGTTGTGTAAGGTCTTAAACTTGTAAAGTGCCTTGAGATAACCTTGTTGTGAATTGAATTTAATTGAATTGTATTGAACAAAGTATGTGTGTAGGTTTGAGTGAAGCACTACATGGGGCGAGCATACTTGAGCGAGAGAATGGGTAAGTATAACAGAGAGGTGAGGATGGTTCTGGCTGCGCTGCGTGTGGTGCCTGGGCAGTAGTACTGCGGTCCCCAGGTCTCGTCTATCTCCTGACTGGGGGTTAGAGCTAGTCTGGAACCTGGCTCTGCGTACCCCGGTGCCTTATTTCACAACTACATCTCTCCATATTCATAAGTGAGATGCTCTGCAGTTTTAATTGCATTAGTCATACACACTCATCCAGGACTTTGGGGGCTGCCTCCGGGGGGTCCAGTGGACAGAGCCTTCACTTTTATGGCTCTGTCCGCTGGACCCCTCGGGGAACTGGGCGTCTCCCAAAGTTCCTCATACCAAGCCACATACACATACATCTCGGAGGGAATTAACACTAGGACTACTGGGTTTTCTAAATATAC
Organism: Betta splendens; assembly: GCF_900634795.4. Classification (NCBI taxonomy): domain Eukaryota; kingdom Metazoa; phylum Chordata; class Actinopteri; order Anabantiformes; family Osphronemidae; genus Betta; species Betta splendens. Next base: position 15,863,133 of record NC_040900.2, on the reverse strand, counting down.
CACTGTCATCTACCAGGTGTTCAAATGATCGGCTCGGCTAGCTGACACCCTGAATCATCTGTGAACAGCCGCTTTTGTTACGTAAAGAGGGCCATCACTGACGCACCCTAGGTGGTGGCTTGCGTGAGCTTGCTGACCCCACTCCTGCCTGCAAGGCTGAACAGTTCCTATGAGTCTATGAGTGACATTCACTGTTACAATGTTCCACCGCTATGTGCTGGGATTTACAACGTAAAAGGACAAGTGTCATTGTTGCGGTCTCACCGAAGGAGGCAATAAAAGACATAAACAATACAATAAAACAGTTTCAGATCTTTCTCAAATGTGGCGAAGCTTTGTTTATTTACAAAAAAATAAAAATAAAGTTTACATATTATTTGCACTGTAATGTCACCCAAAATTACAGAAAAGATGACAACATGTGCAATAATAAATATAAACAGAAAACGCTTGAAAGCGTTTCCGTTTTATATTTTATAAAGATCTGTGTTTCTTTGCCTGCTATAGCCTTGTTTGTGTTTGGTTGTTAGTTTCCCTTTCACCTGTACCGCATAAAAACCAATTAAAACGTTCACATATGATTTGCAGTGTAACGTCACCATAAATTACAAAAAAAGAGTACTGAGTTCACCCATGTAGTTATAACAAATGTGCAACAAAAAATAAAGCTCTTCTACGCGTTTATGTTACATTTTTCGTTTATTTACCAAGTTTGTTTATTTATTTATTATAGGAAGTTGACCAGGGGCTCGTTTCAGAAGAAGGTTTAACAAACTTACACTGAGTTTGCAAACCTGGAGTTTTCGGTTTCAGAACAGCTGAAGAGTTGGTTTAAGCAACTCCGAGTTGATTGACTCGCGACAATACAAAGCCCTGATCAATGGAGTGAAGATATTACGAGTCACCATGGCAACAGGACAACAAAAGAGGTCCGGAAATGGATATGATACCTTAAGCATATAGAGACTACGAGCCTATACTCTGTAGGAAAAGCAAGACGGGAAAGAGAGAGAATTAGCTTGGAAGAAAATAACTGCTCGAGTCAATGCGTAAGTTTACATTTTAATAATTGTAACTAATTACTAAATAATGTTAGTATTGTTGTTATATTTCACTTGTAAAGTAAGGACTTGTAAAGTAATTGTTCACTCATCTAAGGAGTTACTTCAGTCATTGCATAAATTACCAATTTTTGTATGAATTAAAAGTGCAGTGTTATGTCTATGCATTTTTTTAAATTCCTGTTGTGGTTGATGTGGGATTTGTAAATTAATGATAATTCAATAATCCAATATGTTTTATGGAGAGCAATTATTACAAAAATATAAGGTTTTCAAAAGTTACCCAAAACTAATGTAATAATATAAGAATTTAATTTCAATTTTTATGTAGGTGCAATCCTGCAAGCATAAAAGAACGTGACTAAAAATGAAATTTTCAACATGGGTGTAATGTTTTCACACAGTTGATGTAAATCATTTGACTTCTACTGCAGGAAACTAAGGTAAGTGCAGGTGCTTAAGTACTGGAGTAAATGACCGTATAGTAAACAGCTGTGTAATCACGTGACTAAAACATAAAGCAGGAAAAATCATGACTGAACAAAAACCGGACTATAAAATAAAAAGGAAATGCATGACAAAAATCCCAACTATGACATTTTCAACATGGGTGTAATGTTTTCACACAGTTAAATCATTTGACTTCTACTCAGCCAACAGAAAGAAGGCAGAGGCTAGAACAACTGGTGGAGGACCTGCACCACCACCACTGACGCATGCAGAGGAGAAGGCCCCTTAGCATGAACACTGGAAAGCAGGGGCTGAAGGAATTCCTGGAGGGAGTTCATCAGAACCAGTCGCTCTCCAGGATACAACATCTGTACATCAACATCATGCATCTGTAAAATGTAAGAGGCCTACCTATATATTTTATTTTTTACATAGGCTACTTTTGATACATCCATTTCTTAGACTCTGGGTTGGGTTCTTTGTTGGTCTTAACATTGTTGGTCTTAACAGATTCTGATAGTAATATGTGAATCTTCCTGTCACAACAGAAGCCCAGGATGTGTTAAGTATACTACTAAATAAAGCTTAAATTATGATAAGCAGTATTATAAAGTGTAATATTAATACATTTTATACACATCACATGATTTCTGATGTGTGTTGCGTAGCCTAAATGATGTAACTTGATCTCCAAGTATACTGACATTATTATCTCCCCTCTGCCCCAGAGTGTGGAAGAACAGCAGGAGGAGGGTCCATCACATTATGCTGCACAGATGCACACAGTTCAGTGATGTTCAATAAATGCCAGAGTTAAATTCTGTAAGAGTAATGAGGAACTATGTCATGTACCTATGTCATGTAACTTTAGTTACTACAGTCCTACAGTTAAGGAGTTGTATAAACTAAATCTCAAGGAAATGTTATACTTGGACTGCCAGATTGAAAAGACATCTAGAAATTGAAATTCTCAAACAAAAGCTGGAGGTGAGTGTATAGTTAAAGGTGAATTGCATGAATTATTGGAAGAATCATAAAATCTAACAATTGCCTTTTCTTTGTAGGAAATGAAGCAAACCAAATAAATTATGATTTGCATTCAGTTTCCTTTATTGGTGGTGGTGGTTTTCGTGGTGGTGATGGTTGATTAAGACATTACGGCAAATCACATCTCTGACTGTCCATCCACTTTGCAGATTACCGTGATGGAAGGAGTCTTCCTCAGGGTCTTGTATTTGTAGGGCAGGTTGTTGCTCCCCTCTAAAAATTGCAATATTGTGGAGAACAACACATGCCACATTAATGTCACAGGGCTCTCAGGTGTTACCCTGAGGTGACGTAGGCACCACGTGCTTTTAACATTTCCAACCGGGCTCTTGTTCTGCAGTGTGCCACCCCAGCGCTGCTGGGGGGCTGCTTCAGATCCTGGGTAAGGGGTCAGTAGTGTGGGCTGGCGTGACCCCTATCTCCAGCAGAAAGCTGTGAATCTCTTCTAAAAGAAGGTTCACATTACTTTAGTGCTGCATAGAAGTGCTACTGTGAGTGTGTAAATCATGCTTTGAAATAAGTGTATAGGGCATACATGTACTTACCACAGTGCAGCCTTTTACTTAGGGTTGATATATTCATGAGTCATGACCAGAGCTGGGCCACTTGGCCTCCACGTTTGTGATATTATGTGCAGCATCACATTTGATCTTGGTGGTGTAAACAATGATATGTCAGTTACAGTATGGTGATGTAGTCTTTGACCATTACAAAGAGTAGTCAGTGTACCTGCACATTTATTAGTTTATTTCCAGGGACCTGTGAAACTCCTATGGCTCTGAGGAGTTTGTGGCCAGGAAACACAACAAAGATCCGCAGAAAGCGCTTGAAGTTGAACTTTTCTACATACAGTGGCTTGACTAATGTGCTCAGCATCTCCAGTGTTATAAAGAAAACTACCATTTGAAAAAAAAAAGTAACGCAACACAAAGAATCCGCTCGGATGTACGAGCACGACCACGATGGGTGACGTGTCTGATGTATGGGTGGATAAGATTATTGACATATGTTATGGAGTCTCGAGAAAAACGGTACCGCTCAAATAAATATGCACAGCGATATGACAGAAAATTAACTTGTGGCGTCAAAATCCTCTTGCGGCGTAAATTCAATGCCGTGTGAATAAATACATCCTCCTCATTTACAGGATCCTTTAAAAACTGACATTTTGGTCTCTGCGCGAAGGAAACAGGTGAAATCTATAAATGTACTGAAAGATTAAACAAGGTATTTAAACAGTGTTCACTTTAAAAAGGGGTGGAGACCGGAGGAAACTCTGGGTTTCCCGAATAAAACCTGCTCCCGACCAGGTTAAGTTCACAGAGTAAGTTGCCATAGTAACTGACTCTAAGTTTCGATTACCTCGCTTCTTGAAACAGGTTTAACTTATCCCGTTTTACGGGTTTAAGTTACCTCGCTTTCTGAAATGGAAAACTCTGAGTTTTCCTCATTTCGGGGTTAACAAACTCAGAGTTTCAACAAAACCTCCTTCTTGAAACGAGCCCCAGCTTCTTTCGGCTGTGACACATACATGGATGTCTTACTGCCAGCTTTGATGTAGACAAAACTCTTCAAAGCGTTTTACTTTACATTCCGTTTATTTCATGTGGTGGAAATTTTCCATAAAGAAGCAGATGAGAGAGTTGTCCTTTTGTGCGATTTATTGAAATAATAAAGAAAATAAAAATAATGGGGAAAGCAAATAAAAAGCATGGATGTTGATCGTGCACATCAACAAACCAAAAGCCAGCTGGGGAGATCAGTGCACACACCACGGAGGTGTGATGCAAAGAGCCCACGATCCTCAAGTTGTTTCTGCCTTTTAGCTCCTCTGTCCGACTAGGGTGGAATGTCTTTCTAACCCAATCAAATTGCATGCACCATCTCCTCCCTGTCACAGTGTGTGTGAAGATATTTACATTTTCACACCTGCATTGCTGACGTCCAACTATCTGTGAGAAAGGAGCACCAAGTCTCAACAGACAGAGACACAACTCCCCGACCTTGGGTTTGGGAGCTAGAGTTGAGAGTCTATCAGGCAGAGAAAACCATTGAACAATCTAGGTGAACTGTCAAATGCATACAGTAAGACAAAACATAAGATATTAATTGCAAAACATAAGTCATAAATCGTATAATAACTGCATAGAAATAAGGAAGAGACAATTTTTCCCATAACACTCCCCCCTTTTGATTACACATTAATCAAACCATAAAAGAATAAAAATTGTCAACATCACATTCTGTAATAAAAGACCCTTGCAAATGAAACAGTAAGTGTATTAACTCATCAAGATTCAAAATACACCTTCACATAAAATGCAAGTAACTTAGGGACAAAAGGTTGGGAGCTGTTTTTGGTGGGTAGTTATACAAGAATAACCTCTGTATGAGCATGTGAAGAAAATAATTCAATAATCATATTTGTATCAGATTATATTTTGTGATCAGATAGCCTAAAACTATCGTCAAATTCATTACGTGAATTAGAGTTGGGGTTTTTGAACATAGTGCATTGTGTCATTTCATACGAGAGTGTTGCTGAGTTCGCACGCATGATGAGACCTCTAACCAGTGGGATAACGCAAAAACCAAGCAATATGATCACGGCCATGAAGATGATAAGCGAGACTATTGCCGACATAAAAACTGATTTCCATTTTCCAAAAGTTTGGTCTAGCCAGCGCCAAGGGGACGGATCAACACCGGAGTTTCTTTGTCACAGTGCCATTAGAATCAGTGTTGTTAGGGATAAAAGTACAGCACGCTTCTCCAAACATAACGCAGACACCTCCTTTCTCCGCCAGCAGCATGTCCAGGGCCATTCTATTCTGCCAAGTCATCTGAGACGTAGGAGCCAGCTGCCCGGACATGCCCCTCATACTGCCCGCAGTTTTATTGATGAAGCGCTGTTGATTGTAATAAAGATAGATAGATTGATCCAGGCCGAATTCTTGTTAACCTCTATTACGGGGCCCGTAAAAGGGAATAGCACTCGTCCACCCCGCCGCATGCTTGTTGCAAGCTTTAAACTCTTCCGGCACTCCTCGTGGTACGCCTATTGTATCTATGTAGAGGTCGAGATCCAAGGAACCGCCTGGAGCCCTGCGCCTGGTGCGTGAGTGTTTCTGTGGAGCTGAGGGTAAAAGCTGTGAGGAACATTACATGAGTACAGGTGCCAGTCCAATTGGTTAGTAAGTTGGCCCTGGGGTGATCCCTGCAGAGCCACCACATGTCCTATTAGGGCTTCCTTTGCTGGACTAAGTCAGTGGAGGATGGGGCAACGTGTGAGACATTATCAATCCTATATGTGTATGAGGACGAAGGGACGACATCTGTGTTAGTCGGGACCGCAAACCAGATCACATGGTTTTCAGGGTTAAGTCCGTGCGCGTTGGAGACGTCCCCTGTCAGGTGGCAATTGGAAAAGTGGCCTACATCTATTCCCCCGTCGAGGCTGGAGGTGAAACATTCAAACTGACACGTGGCACACACCGTGTAATACAAGGGAGCCGCGGGCTCCTTTTCCATTACCTTGATGTCGGCCACCTCGACTTTCTTATGTGCGACAGGACTGTACATCTCCATACCCTTACCCAGATTGTGCAAGGCGCGCATTTGCGACGGATCACATCTCGGAGCGCTGGGGTCCGCAGTGTATCTACACCCGGTGTCCTTATTCTGCAGTTGTCGCTCGTTCTAACACTCGCTGCTGTTAAAGGGAGTGGGCACAGCCATGACATCGGGTCTGGCAACAGCACATGCTACGCATGAATTGTTTGTGAGGGTTTTAGAAGTGTACTTGATGTACGCTAACCATAAGTTTCCTGTGGGGTTCTGATTTACATAGTTTTGGGCAAGCTGCCAGGCTTTAGGGTCCTTAATATCGCGCTTGGATCTATAGTGAACAAATGTTTGAGTCGTCCAGAAGTACAGGAGGGTCACACATGGCACCGCAATGGTTGATATGACAATTATTTTTATCTTGCTTCGTCTGGTGGACGTCATTTTGCGTCAGTGGAAGATAAAAATTTGTGTGAAAGTGTGAATCAAGTGGAAACGTAAAATGTTTTGTTCAAAAATAGTGGATAAAATCACAGAGAGGCATACATGTAAATCAACCACACAATTTTGAGCAAATATCAAAGTAATATACAGTGAAGATCAAAACAACAGGGTCAATGTCTTCTTCTTCCTGTTGAATAGTGGTGTTAGATTGTTTCCAACCTGTGTGTTGACGCATTGACAGTTCTTTGGGGATTCTTCAGGTTGTGATCAGCTGATCACAGGGACACTTGGGATTTGTTATCACCGCCAGGTTTTCTCCCAATGTCGTCTGAGTCACTGTCACTCCCGTGATGTGAAGAGTCTACACGTCGTCCAGTGTAGGCAACTTAAGGCTGCTCGTGTGTGTGTTTTCTCAGGAACGTGTGTGTAGATGTATGGTCTGATAGTGTGATTCACCGGCGCAGCTTCAGGCGGCGCTTGGCTCACACCTTTAGCTGAACGGTCAACACAGCCTTGCCTCAGTCCGTGTGAGCACAGGGAGGGTTGTCCTTCTCAGTTCTTTTCGTTAGTGGTGGTTTTCTCCGTGGGATGTGGATGGAGGGTCGTCTGTTGGGTCCGGGACCTTCCCGCAGTAGATGGAGTGGATCCAAGTCGCTCTTTCTGCAATCTTTCAGCCGCGTGGGTCGTCAGAAGGACCTGGAAGAGGCCTCGCCACCGTTTGGAGTCCCAGTGCTTCCTCCTAAACTCCTTAACGATCGCCCAGTTCTCTGGTTGGATGGTGTAGTGGTCCTGTCGCCTGTTTTTACCTGTTGGGAAATCTGAATTGTGGGGAAAAAAGTGTGAGGGCGGAACGGCTTGTCATCAGGCCCAATCCAGACTCTGTGGCTACAGGTGGAACCATTCGTCTTCCAGAGTCTGCGTTCCTGTGAGGTAGAAAATGTTTAAAGCACAGGGAGATGAGGAAGGAAGGGTAGAGAGAGTTGGAGAGGAAACAAGGATCAGGAGAGGGAGGGGTTGCCGGGCAGCGACCTTCGCAGCAGCGTCTGCAGCTGCATGTCAGCAGAAACAAAGTTGTCAATGATGTTGTGAGTCGGACAGTTACAAACAGCAATAGCTGTAGGTGGCAGAACAGCGTCCAGCAAAGCAGAACCTTATCATGATGTGAGATAGGTTTGCAATCAGACTTCAAAAGCTTCCTATGCTTCCACAGAGAACCAACGTGTGACAAGCATCTGTGGAGTCTGTAGATGGTAACAGATTCTCCTTCTGATAGTTTACTAGCTTTAGTTAATGTGATCAACTCTGCAGCCTGAGCAGAGTAGTGTCTTAGCAAAGCGCCAGACTTCAAGACGGCCTCTTGATAGTAATGTTCAGCATGTTGAGCAAGATGGTGTTGTATCTAAGCCGTCGTGCTGTAGAAAGATGTGATCTATTCCAAAAGAATCAAAACACAGTATGAGGACAAAAGAACAGAAGTCGTACAACCTGATTTCTCATCCACTGTTTGAGTGAAAGGTTGCGTCGGGTCAGATCAGGAAGACCCAAAGTAGGAGCCGACTGAAGAGCAAGCATGAGGTCAGTGAACGTTGTTCAGCCTCAGACGTCCACGTGAGACAAGAAGTGGACAACGCCTGCATCAGAACCCTGAGTGGGGCCTCAAAGACAGTAAAGTTACGAACGAAAGTCCTACAATAAGAACAAAGACCTAGAAAAGACATCAGCTGTTTATACGTGCACGGTTTAGACAGGTTTCAAATTGCTTTAACTCTGTTGGGTGAGCTGGATTTGCCTTCAGCTATAATTACAATGACCCAGAAAATAACCTTTGTCTGAACGAACTGTAATTTAGACAGGCTCTTTTTGGCCTGTAGCATCCAATGTTTCAGTATCTTAGTGGTGTCTGCAGTAACGCCATCTATGGCTTCCTTCAAGAGGCTGTTGTTGTTTGAATTCATGGTCAGATTTAATCGTGATGACCACTGGTTCACATCCTCTGATCAAACCTACATCATATGTGTGTGAGCCACAGGGAAGCAGGGCTTCCTGTAAGGCTGAGTGTTGGGTCAGAGCGTCCTCTGAAAAATGAAAATAAAAACAAAAGCATGTAATGTGCGTCATTAGAATGTGGAGGTACCAAGTTCACTGTTTGTTGTGCATGACAGGCAGAATAAAAAAAATTATAAAGTATGCAAAGTAGGTAAATACGTCACATGGGGTCGGAAGTCGTTCACCAGTCTCCACCCCGTTGACATCTGTTCACAAAAGGATCCACGTCTTGTCATCTGTCTCCATCATGTTTTCACAGAGAGGCGTGTGGAACTGTAGAATAAGCATCAAAAATCTTTTTTGTTCGTTATTAAAAGAAATCGCAAGCGCAGTCCTATGTTCATCCCAAAAGAGGAAAGTTGAGGTCAGTTTGTCAGTGTGTGTGTGGGAAATCATAACTCTTCAAACCTCTCATCAGGACCAGAAGACACATGTGTTGTACAGGACAGGTCAGATGCATCTCTGGAGGTCGTATCACATGGAAACAAGCTGTGATGCAGCCTGTGTGAGGGCCTCAGTTACAGCCCCCCCTCAGCAGCTAATGATAAGAGCACAGCTGAGCTGAAGTTAACACCAACAAAAGAGGGATTATTTAGAATGTCTGTAGATGTAACCTGCACTCCGTCTGGAGTGGAAATCAATCAAATACCTAAACTACACATTAGATCTCTTCCTAAAAATTTAACTGGGCATAAGTTTGAAAGCAAAAATGAATGTTTAGGTGTCTTGCTGTCAGATGTTGCACAAGACAGTGAAAGATTAAGTTTTTCTTTAATAGTGTGGTACGTACAGTAATTATTATTACTTCTCTCTAATAGTCGTCTTCTCTTTAATAGTCATTAATAGTCGGTTTCAGTCGGTCTCAGTCTTCCTATAGTCTGTTTTTGGTTTTTCTACAGTCTGTTTTGTTTTTTCTACAGTCATGCAGCAGTTGTCATTTAGCTGTTTGTGATCATTTTAAAATCACTCTGTGGGATTTTTTGAGCAAAAAGCGATTCTTCATTGCGAGCAGATAAGCATGAACATGAATTTGAGCGTGTATCAGCTGTAAGCGTGTTTCTTCATTGCGTGTATGAATGTGTGTGTGTGTTTGCAGTACCGTCTTCTACGTCACGTGAAAAGGAACCGTCACCTTCCTCCTTCCCCAACCATCAGTCTCATGTGAGCACCAGTGGGTGAAGCCTTTCAATGGGACAGTTGTTCCTCGATGACAGACCTTTCCTGGATGCTCGGATGCAGCTCTATTGGGCCAATCACGTTTGAAGCCTCTCCTGTTGTTTCAACCAGTGTCTGTGTCAGAGCACGTCTTCTCTGCTGTTTCTCTGTCCTTGTTTTCCTTTGCTGATTGTCATAAGCAGGTGTCTGTGTCAGACACACACGCTTGTAGTAGCTGGTGAGTCTGATGAGCCCAGAACGTGATGGCTGCAGACGTTGTGGAAGTCGTTGAGGCATCCATGCTGTGGTCTGTGTCCTCCAGCTGCTGTGGTGTCAGAGCTTCCACCCTGTTCTGGTTGTTGGTTGGCGCTTCTTCTCCTTCGGTTCTTCTGCTGATGGTGGGAAAGGAGTCCAGATCCGGATTTACCCTCATCGCGCTCAGCTCTGCATTAGGACAAAGAGCAGAAACAGTGGGAGCATTTTCTCTTGACATGATATGTGTGTGTGTGTGGCAGAGTGCAAACAATTCTTCCCCAGAGTTGCTATCTCCTTTTTTTCCCTGTTACTCTCATCCCTCTTTTGATTCTTTCAGGGGTTTAGTTTTGATAGTTTTGCTTTTTCAGATCTTTTCTTTTGTCTCTAATTTTTCTTTTAAGGTGCGTATGTCCTTTTACACTAAGCAATTCTCCTTTTGAAACCATAACCAGTTTCCCACTCGTAGAAACATGAAACACACTAATAACCATATTTACTTTAATTACGTTTAGTTTTGTATGGTTGCTGTCTGGTGGTGAAGACTCAAATTGCCCCGAACCCGTCTTTCAGAGTCCAGCGGTTTTCTGCCTTAGATTTTTTGTGTGTTCCGGCCGGAACCTTCCCAAAATGCCTTTTTATCAGATGTCTCTGTAAAAAGGGAACCAACCTGATCTGGCGACAGAGCCTTTCCCGAAGTATTTCCTCAACGTTAGGCCCCTCTAGGCCCGGGTCCCTCGTATTTTGAAAATACTTCACTCTGCAAACGCGCTCCATCTTTCAGAAGCCGTCTTTTATACTCAGTCCCCCACGTGTGGACCACGCACATATCAAAAAACCATGTCTGTATCTTCAGTACAGACGAAAGCTCGGTTCCATGAGCCAACCCTTAGCAACCGACGTCTCACCACCCAGAGCAGACTTTCACCTAATTAAGAACGTGTATTATTGGGATTTTTTTTTCCCGATCTAATTAATTTTCCTAATCAAATTTAGTGTTTCAACCAAATAGAAGATTTCTTTTCTTTTTCTTTTTTTCAACCAATTGAAATGTTTCAGTTAAATTAAAAATAAAAGTTCCAATCTTTTTGTTTTTCCCAAATCAAAGAAATCTCTCTCACCGGGCCGAGCCAAGTTAAGATTTGAGTTTGAATCTGAGTTCGTGGATCTCGTCAGAGGCGATCCAGACGGGTGAGCAGTCCTCCCAGCTCTGAATGTCTGTAGAGGTTTGGAGGCTGAGCGAACCTAGTCCTCAGGACTATCGTCCCTGGTCACACCGTCCAGACGACCTGCCGCGGGATCCTGCTGACAACGCCAATTTCTGTGGGGGAAGTTTTCCATAAAGAAGCAGATGAGAGAGTTGTCCTTTTGTGCGATTTATTGAAATAATAAAGAACATAAAAATAATGGGGAAAGCAAATAAAAAGCATGGATGTTGATCGTGCACATCAACAAACCAAAAACCAGCTGGGGAGATCAATGCACACACCACGGCGGTGTGATGCAAAGAGCCCATGATCCTCAAGTTGTTTCTGCCTTTTAGCTCCTCTGTCCGACTAGGGTGGAATGTCTTTCTAACCCAATCAAATTACATGCACCATCTCCTCCATGTCGCAGTGTGTGTGAAGATATTTACATTCTCACACCTGCATTGCTGACGTCCAACTATCTGTGAGAAAGGAGCACCAAATCTCAACAGACAGAGACACAACTCCCCGACCTTGGGTTTGGGAGCTAGAGTTGAGAGTCTATCAGGCAGAGACAACCATTGAACAATCTAGGTGAAATGTCAAATGCATACAGTAAGACAAAAAATAAGATATTAATTGCAGAACATAAGTCATAAATTGTATAATAACTGCATAGAAAAAAGGAAGAGACATAGAAATAAGGAAGAGACAATTTTTCCCATAACATTCATTATTCCCACTTTCATATCTGTCTGATAAATAAAAATGGGCGGGGCCATCCATGTCCCGTCGCAAAGGTAAGCGGTGACTGTGGGGGCTGGGCACATCTACATACAGGACAGAGACCTGTGTTCCTCTGCTACAGCCTCCTCTTACAACAGCCAGTTGCCTTGGGGCGTTATTTCTCCTTTCACATGTACCACAGAAAAGTCATCGCAGCATGAAAGGCATGTTCCTACAAAGTTGACCAGCCGGTTTCGGCCATGACACATACACAAATATTGTTCAGCCCGCTTTCATGTAGACACAAAACTCATCAATGCAGTTTACCTAACATTGCGTTTATTTCATTATTCCCCCTTTCATGTCATTCTGATGAATTAAAGTGGGCGGGGCCATCCACGTCCCGTCGCAAAAGTAAGCAGTGACTGTGGGGGTGGGCGCATTCCTCTGCTACAGCCTCCTCTTACAAAAGCCTGTTGCTTTGGGCCGTTATTCACCGAAGTACCTGTGCCACATGTTGACAAAGTTGACCAGCCGCTTTCATGTAGACACAAAACTCTTCAAAGCACATTACTTTACATTCCGTTTATTTTGTTATTTATATGCAACATGTAATTGCAATTGCTGCACTGAGCTCTCTTGCTTTGACGAGTTTTGTGTCTACATGAAAGGGGGCAGAACAACGTCCATGTATGTGTCACAGCTGAAAGCCGCTGGTGAACCTCTTGGGAACATGGCTGTAGCTCTGCAATGAGTTGAAATGAAATGAAATGAAAACGATTTCAAGCGTTACAGTGCAAACAATATGTGATCTTTATTTGATTTTTTTTGGTAAATAAACAAAGCGTCCCACCCCACCGCATGCGTCAGTGATGGCCCTCTTAACGTAACAAAAGCGGCTCTTGGCAGGGTGCCAGCTGAATGGTTTGGGTGTGAGAATGTATCTGAGAGTGCACAGGTTCACGTATGATTGACTAGTTCTTTGTGAGAGAGTTTGTGGTAGTGTGTGATGATGTATGTGTGGGTGTGGGTGTGCGTCTGTGTCTGTGTGAGTACGTATGCATGTGTTGCATTGGTTTGTTGGGGGTTTGTTGGTTTTCTGCCCGGGGTACGTGGATCCGCTGCCTGGATGGTCTCTTTTCTGCCGGCCACCACCACCACAAAGCAAAAACTCAACATGTCCACCAACACAGCGACATCACACATATTTAGGATGGACTAAATAAAACAATAAATAAACCATTAATCAAAAGAAAAAAAAATAATTGAATTGAATTGAATTGAATTGAATTGAATTGAATTGAATTGAATTGAAAAGAAAAGAGAAGAAATGAAAAGATTAGTTCATGTGAACTTTCACCCTTTCCTTGCAATCTGCCTTGAAGATAAAAAATCAATAAACACACAAACTAAATAACAACAAATGCCCCCTCACCGTTGTTTGTCATTGTTGGTATATTAAATAAATAATAGCTATACTTTAGAGCCCCGGCAGGCGCCCTTTCCTTGTGCTCTGCCTTGAAGATAAAAAATGAACAAACACACAAACTAAAAAACAAAAAATGTCCCCTCACCGTTGTTTGTCATTGTTGGTTTGGCCTGAAACTGATCTGCGTCATACAAGGTGCGCATCTCAGGCAGCAGTTTATTATTGACAGACATGACAAAGTCACTTTTGAGACAATTGCCATCATGAAAAGGTCGTCAAAGCCCTCAGGTCAGCTTTCAGAATAAGAAAAAAAGAGGAGGCGGAGGAGAAGCTGCTGCTGTAACTATAAAATTGTGTTGGATTGTGTCAATTTTAGTAATGCATAATTACAACAAGATAATATTTTATGTTAAATACTGTACATCAGGTTGTTTGCTTAAATTCCATCTTTACAATAATGGGTAAATCTGTCATAATCCTGGGCTGGCTCCAGTGTCATTCTGTTTCCCTCACCAGGCCCATGGGCCATGCCACTCCTGCTCCTTCCCTCAGTAAACTCTTGGCAATCAGTTAAATTTCTCACACCTGTGCCTGCCCACTCTGTGCTAAGTCATTGTCACTTCATCTCTCCACGCTGCTCACATTAGGTCAGCTACTGCATTGAACATTTTGTCTTCATTGCCGCCACCATTTCTCAGCACTACAGACATGGACTTTTGATGGACACTGTTGTCGGTTAGTAACGCGTTGCTTGACATGTAGGACGTGCAAAGGCACTTGTCTTTTGACTCATGCTAGCTCTCAGTCCGTTCATGCCATGTTGCTAGCTCTTAGTTCATTCATGCCATGTTGCTGGCCCTCAGGTTGTTCATGCCATGTTGCTAGTGTAGCTCTCATTTTGTTCATGCCATGTTTCTAGTTCTCGTTTTGTTCAGGCTATGCCTTAGCCACGTTGGGAGCTTTGCCTGAGCTCCACATGTTCGCTTTTGTTTTGGTTATGTTATTATGTGTTTTGCCTCCTGGTGTGTTTTGTTCGGTTTTAAAGGAGTGTTTTGTGTTGTGACAATATAAACTGTTTCCACTTATTCATGACATAGACTAAATGCAGTATTTTAACAGTGTGGATATACTGTATGTTTGAATACAGCTACAAGTCAGGTCACAAGCAGCATCATGGCTGAGACACAGCTTGAAGCAGATGAGTTCTGTAATAGTATGTTACAGTATTCATGTTTTTAATGTCAGTGTAACCAAATCACTTACACATGCAACTGATCCTGGCCTCCTCATCTGGGGCCCGTTTCAAGAAGGTGGTTTTGTGGAAACTCAGAGTTTGTTAACCCCGAAATGAGGAAAACTCAGAGTTTTTGGTTTCAGAAAGCGGGGTTACTTAAACCCGTAAAGCGAGGTAAGTTTAAGCCCATTTCAAGAAGCCAGGTAATGGAAACTCAGAGTCAGTTACTATGGCAACTTACTCTGTGAACCTAACCTGGTCAGGAGCAGGTTTTATTCGGGAAACCCAGAGTTTCCTTCGGTCTCCGCCCCTTTTTAAAGTGAACAGTGTTTAAATGCCTCGTTTAATCTTTCAGTACATTCATAGATTTCACCTGTTTCCTTCGCGCAGAGACCAAAATGTCCGTTTCTAGAGGATCCTGTAGATGAGGACGCTGTATTAATTCACACGGCATTGAATTTACGCCGCGAGAGGATTTTAACGCCACGAGTTAATTTTCTGTCATATCGCCGTGCATATTTATTTGAGCGGTACCGTTTTTATCGAGACTCCATACATATATTAATAATCTTATTCACCCATACGTCAAACACATCACCCATCATGGCCGCGCTTTTACATCCGAGCAGATTCTTTGTGTTGCGTTACGTTTTTTTTTTGCAAACGGTAGTTTTCTTTATAACATTGGAGATACTGAGCACATTAGTGAAGCCACTGTTTGTAGAAAAAATCGACCTCAAGCGCTTTCCTTGACACAAACTCCTTAAAGCCATTAAAGAGGAGTTTCACAGGATTGCAGGTATGTGGTAATTAATTTGTTTCATTGAGGCTAATCTGAAAAATGATGATCAGTTAATAATATCTTGCTGTGATCTGAAATAAACTGATAAATCTGCAGGTTCACTGACTACTCTTTCTAATGGTCACTGTAACTGACATTACATTGTTTACATCACCAAGATCATATGTGATGCTGCACATATCATAAACGTGAACTCATGAATATATAGTGAGTCAACCCTAAATAACAGGCTGCACTGTAGTAAATACATGTATGTCCTATACACTTATTTCAATGCCCCCAGCAGCGCCTTGTCACTGCAGAACAAGAGCCCGGGTGGAAATGACCATAGGCCTGTTGAAAGCACGTCTTCAGTGCCTACGTCACCTCAGGGAAACACCTGAGAGGCCTGTGACATTAATGTGACATGTGTTGTTCTCCACAATATTGCAATTATTAGAGTGGAGCAACACCCTGCCCTACAAATACAAGACCCTGAGGAAGACTCCTTCCATCACAGTGATCTGCAGAGTGGATGGACAGATTTGCTTTAATGTCTTAATCAACCATCACCACCACCACCAATAAAAGAAACTGAATAGATGTAAATCATAATTAATTTGGTTTTTTTTTTCATTTCCTACAAATACAAAGGCAATTGTTAGATTTTATGATTCTTCCAATAATTCATACAATTCACCTTTAACTATACACTCATCTCCAGCTTGTGTTTGGGAATTTCAATTTCTAGATCTGGCTTTTCAATCTTGTGGTACAAGTATAACATTTCCTTGAGATTTAGTTTATACAACTCAATAACCGGTAACTTAAAATACAGAAGATTTAGAGTTACATGACATCTTGAAATGACATGTTCCTCATTACTCTTACAGAATTGAACTCTGGCATTTACTGAACATCACTGAACTGTCTGCTGTTCTTTCACACTCTGGGGCAGAGGGGAGATAATAAAGTCACTATACTTGGAGATCAAGTTACATCCTTTAAGCTACGCAACACAAACATCAGAAATCATGTGATGTGTATAAACTGTATTAATATTACACTTTATAATACTGCTTATCATAATTTAGCTTTATTTAGTAGTATACTTACAACATCCTGGGCTTCTGTTGTGACAGGAGGATTCATATATTACCATCAGAATCTGTTAAGACCAACAAAGAACCCAACCCAGACTCTAAGAAAAGTAAAAGAAACTAAGAAATGGATATATCAAAAGTAGCCTATGTAAAAAATCAAATATATAGGTAGACCTCTTACATTTTACACATGCACTTGTATCCTGGGGAGTGACGGGTTCTCATGAATTCCTTCAGCCTCAGCCTCTCTCCAGTGTTTAGGCTGAGGGCCTTCTCCTCTGCATGCGTCAGAGGTGGAGGTGCAGGTCCTCCACCAGTTGTTCTAGCCTCTGCCTTCTTTCTGTTGGCTGAGTAGAAGTCAAATGTTTAACTGTGTGAAAACATTATAGCCATGTTGAAAATGCTGCTGAACTTCTATACTCTGCATGCTATTTAGTTATTTAATATGTCAAATATTGTAAAGTCGGGTAGTCTACACCCATGACATGATGGTGCCTTATACCTGTTTGAATTATGTTTTTACATTTCATTTTAGCCACGTTCTTCTATGTCTGCAGGATTGCGCCTACATAAAAACTGAAATTAATTTCTTATATTATTACGTGTTTTGGGTAACTTTTAAAAACCTAATTAGATTAATGTAATAATTGCTCTCCATAAAACGTATTGGATTATTGAATTATCATTACTTTACAAATCCCACATCAACCACAACAGGAATTTTAAAAATGCATAGACATAACACTGCACTTTTAATTCATACAAACGTCGGTATTTGCAATTACTGAAGTAACGCCTTAGATGAGTGAAAAAGTCCTTACTTTACGAGTGAAAAATAACAACAATACTAAAATTATTTAGTATTTAGTTACGCTGAACACTGTATGATTCAAATGTAAACTTACGCATTGACTCGAGGAGCTATTGTCTTCCAAGCAAATTCTTTCTCTTTCGCCGCTGCAGCCGTGTTGCCTTTTCTACGGATTATAGACTCGTAGTCGTTATATGCTTGGCGTATCATATCCATTTCCGGACGTCTTTTGTTGTCCTGTTGCCATGGTGACTCGTAATATCTTCACTCCATTGATCAGGGCTTTGTATCGTCGCGGTGCACGCGCTTAACTCTGAGTCAGTCAACTCAGAGTTGCTTAAACCAACTCTTTTCAGCTGTTCTGGAACCGAAAACTCCAGGTTTGCAAACTCAGAGTAGATCAACTCAGAGTTTCGTTTTAACTCAGAGTTTGTTAAACCTCCTTCTTGAAACGGGCCCCTGGAATGTTTGAATCTGTTTGTCCACACAGAGGTAATAAAAGTCTATTCTTAGTATGCTGAATTGGCAAAAACTTTAAAAATTTATAAACCTTCATTTTCTGACCAGAGAGGTGAATTATGGCTTGCACACACAGATCTCAATTTTCAATATTGCAACATACATATGCTTTATAAAGAGGAGTCTATTCGCTACATAAAAAATGTTGGTTTTTAATTTCTGTTAAGAGCCAACACCCTTAAGATGTGTTAATTACTCTATACCTCTAATTTGTTGATCTTTGTGTATCTTTAATATATATAAAAAAAACTCTCTTCTCACCCCACGCGGGTGGTCTCATCCGTTTTTCCAAGCTCGGGTCCTCTACCAGAGGCCAGGAAGCTTGAGGGTTCTTTCAATTCAATTCAATTTTATTTATATAGCGCCAAATCACAACAAAGTTATTTCAAGGCACTTTACAAAGTAAGGTTTAAAACCTCACACAACTAAACCCAACAAATCCCACATACAGCAAGCATTTAATTTGACAGCAACAGTGGAGAGGAAAAACTCCCTCTCTAACGAGGAAGAAACCTCCAGCAGAACCAGACTGGATGTGGGTGGCCATCTGCCTCGACCGGTTGGGGTGAGAGGATAGAGAGATAGAAAAGCACAGCAACAGCAACAAGCAACAACAAGCAACAACAGAGCACAGGCAGGATGGTAGGACCAGGGACTGGATGCAGGCAGGATGGTTGGATCCGCAGCTGCCCATCACAGACACCAAACTTTGAGTCCAATGATACCTGTGGGTGAGGACAGAGAGGGAGAAAGAGTGGGGGTGGGGGGGAGAGAGGAGAGAAGCACAACTACTGGACAGAAAGAGACAAGGTTAGTTAAACATGGGACAATGATGGGAGGTTATGGGACAGAGGAGGTAGAAGGAAACAGAGGAGCTCAGTGTATAAATTAAGTCCCCCAGCAGTCTATGTCTATTGCAGCTTAACTAAGAGATGGTTCCTGTGACTAACAATAATTGCCAGTGACCTGAACCATCTCTAACTATAAGCTTTATCAAAAAGGAAGGTTTTAAGCCTAATCTTAATGGTGGAGAGTGTTTCAGCTTCTCGAACCTGAAGAGGGAGCTGGTTCCAGAGGAGAGGAGCTTGGTAGCTAAAAGCTCTGCCCCCTGTTCTACATTTAAACACTCTAGGAACCGCAAGTAGCCCAGCGCTCTGAGAACGAGGTGTTCTGCTGGGAGCATAAGGAACTATAAGGTCTTTAAGATAAGAAGGAGCTTTATCATTGAGTACTTTGTATGTGAGTAGGAGAATTTTAAATTCTATCCTACATTTTACAGGCAGCCAGTGCAGAGAAGCTAATGTAGGAGAAATGTGATCTCTCTTTCTAAGTCCTGTCAGAACTCTGGCTGCAGCATTTTGAATGAGCTGTAGGCTTTTTAAGGAGCTGTTAGGACATCCTATGAGTAAGGAGTTACAGTAGTCCAGCCTAGAGGTAACAAATGCATGGATCAGTTTCTCTGCATCGCTCTGAGAGAGGATGCTTCTGATTTTAACTATATTTCTAAGGTGGAAGTAGGCGGTTCTGGAGATTTGTTTAATGTATGATGTAAAAGAGAGATCCTGGTCAAACATGACACCAAGGTTCCTCACAGTAGAATCTGAAGCTAATGTTATGCCATCCAGGGTGGCTATCTGACTTAATAGTGTCTCTCTCAGATTTTTAGGCCCAACAATAAGAATCTCGGTTTTATCTGAGTTTAGTTGAAGGAAGTTTTGGGACATCCAAGATTTGATGTCTTTTAAACAACCCTGAATTTTGACTAGTTGATCTGTTTCATTTGGTTCCAAGGACATGTATAGCTGAGTATCATCTGCGTAAAAATGAAAATTAATAGAATGCTTTCTAATAATCTCACCTAGAGGAGACATGTATAAGCTAAACAGAATTGGACCCAGCACAGAACCCTGTGGAACTCCATAGCTAATCCTTGTGCGTGTGGAGAATTTATCATTAACATGAACAAACTGGAATCTGTTCAACAAATAGGATTTAAACCATCCCAATGCTGTTCCATTAATCCTGATTCTATGTTCTAGTGTCTGTAATAGAATGTGATGATCAATTGTATCAAATGCAGCACTAAGATCTAACAGGACAAGGACAGAAACTAGACCATTGTCCGAAGCTAATAGAAGATCATTAGTGACTCTAACCAGAGCTGTTTCTGTGCTATGATGTTTTCTAAATCCTGACTGAAAATCTTCATACAGGTTATTCCCACTAAGGTGGTCAGATAATTGTTTAGCCACGATTTTTTCCAGAATCTTGGAAATAAAGGGTAAATTTGAAATGGGCCTATAGTTGGCTAGTTGTCCAGGGTCAAGGGTTGGTTTTTTCAATAGAGGTTTGACCACAGCCACCTTAAAAGCCTGTGGTACATAGCCTAGTTGTAAAGATTGGTTGATTTGATTTAATATGGATGAGCTGATTAAAGGTAGAGCTTCTTTGAGTAATCTGGTTGGGATTGGATCTAAAAGACAAGTGGACGACTTGGAAGAGTTAATTATTGAGGTTAACTCCATATGAGTTATGGGGGAGAAGCTGTCTAGGTAAGACAGAGGATTTAATAAATTTAAAGTTGATGGATCTAGACAGTGCTTTCTGTCATTTGGAAGAAGTCGCTGCTGAATGTTTTTTCTAATGATGATAATTTTATTAGTAAAGTAGTTCATAAAGTCATTGCTGCTGAGATTTAAGGGGATAGTAGACTCAATACAGCTATGACTCTTTGTCAGCCTGGCTACAGTGCTGAAAAGAAACCTGGGGTTGTTTTTGTTTTCCTCAATTAGGGAGGAATAATATGTTTTTCTAGCAGCACAAAGTGCTTTTTTATATTTCATTAGACTGTCCTTCCATGCAATGCAGTTTACATTTATTTTGTTGGAACGCCACTGTCTTTCTAGTTGTCTAGTCCTTTGCTTTAGACTGCGGATGTCTGAGTTATACCACGGAGCTAACCTCCTCTGATTCACTGTCTTCTTCTTCAGAGGAGCCACTGTGTCTAACATTGTACGTAGAGAAGCTGCAGCATCATCTACAAGACAGTCAACCTGTTCATAAGGATTAAGGTGACTGTTCTCTGTGTATCTGCAAGACATTGAGGCAAAAGATGATGGAATCATCTGCTTGAATCTGGCAACAGCATTGTCAGATAAACATCTGCTATAGTAACATTTCTTTCCAGCTGTTATAGGGTCAGTTGTGCTAAATTCAAAAGTTAATAAGAAATGGTCAGATAACAGAGGGTTTTGGGGAAGAACTATTAAATTATCAATTTCAACTCCATATGTCAGGACAAGATCTAGGGTGTGGTTAAAACGATGAGTGGGTTCATTTACCTGCTGTGTAAAACCAATAGTGTCTATTAAGGAGTTAAAAGCAGTGCTGAGACAGTTGCTGTCAACATCTACATGAATGTTAAAGTCTCCCACTACAATGACTTTATCTGTGCTAAGAACTAAGTCAGATAAGAATTCAGAGAATTCAGTTAAGAACTCTGAATATGGAGCAGGAGGACGGTAAACAATACAAAACACAACTGGTTTCTGAGTTTTAGAGTCTGGGTGAGAAAGGCTCAGAGTGAGGCTCTCAAATGAGTTATAACTATGTTTAGGTTTAGGAGTAATTAATAAATCTGATTTATAAACTGCTGCTACTCCTCCACCTCTACCTGTACTTCTTGGAACATGATAGTTGATGTGACTCATTGGAGTCGACTCATTTAAAGTAACATATTCATCCTGCTGCAGCCAGGTTTCAGTGAGACAGAACAGATCTATGTGATGGTCACTTATCAAGTCATTTATTAAAAAGGATTTAGATGAGAGAGATCTGATATTTAATAAACCACACTTTATTAGCTTACTATTACTTTGTTCCGTAAGAGGAACTGTTTTGATGTTTATTAAATTCTGGTAAGTCACTCCTCTTTGATTTGTTTGTGACTTGTATAGTTTAGGTGGTCGAGAAGCAGACACAGTCTCTATGCGATAACTAAGACTAAGAGTGGGTCGCGGCTGTAGAGAACATGCAGAGAGGCGTGTAAGACTGCGACTCTGCGTCCTGGGCTCCACTCTGAGTTGTCAAGCAGTGGGGGGACTAAGCAACATGGCCATGTTACTAGAGAGCAGAGAGGCTCCGTTCAACGTGGGATGGACGCCGTCTCTTCTAATCAGCCCAGGTTTTCCCCAAAAAGTGCTCCAATTAGCCACAAAGCCCACATCGTTTGCAGGACACCACCTAGACAACCAGCGGTGGAGCGATGACAGCCGGCTATACATGTCATCGCTGGTCACATTGGGGAGGGGTCCAGAGAAAACTACGGAGTCCGACATTGTTTTGGCGAACGAACACACCGACTCAATGTTAGTTCTAGTGACTTCCGATTGGCGTAACCGGGCGTCATTAGCTCCTGCGTGTATTACGATCTTAGCGTACTTACGTTTATCCTTAGACAGGAGCTTAAGATAAGACTCAATGTCGCCCGCTCTGGCCCCAGGCAAACACCTAACTGTGACCGCTGGATTCTCTAACTTCACGTTTCGGACTATGGAGTCACCAATGATCAGAGTGGGTTTCTCAGCGGGTGTGTCGCTGAGTGGGGAAAATCTGTTTGAAACGTGAAGCGGTTGGTGGTGCACCGTGGGCGCCTGCCTAAAGCTACGTTTCTTACGAGCCGTGACCCAGTCGTTGCCCAGCTGCCTGGGACCTGCCGGGGGACTGGTAGCAGCTACGCTAGGAGGCTCCGCACCGGCTAAAGGGACCTGGCTAGCTGGCCTGTTTTCTAAAGTGCGAAGCCGAGACTCTAAGTCTAACAACCTCGCCTCCAACCCTGCAACTAGCGTACACCTATTACAGATACCATTACCATCACTAAAGGAGGCGGAGGATAAGCTAAACATAAGACACACCGAGCACCGAACAGAGCGAGAGGGAGAGGAAAAGGGGGAAGCCATAGCAGGAAAGTAAGCTAGGAGCTACGCTAGCGGAGAAAACACTTAGATAACAGTGTAAATTAGCAGGACGTTTAATGAAAGGAAAAGATGCTTGAGTGTTACAAGCTTGTTTTGAAACTTTTAGCAGTCGCTATCGGATATAAAACGATAATATTTAGAAAAGAGCGGAGAGTAACGCTGTACACACACAGCGGCAGCAAACCTCAGTAACCGGAAGTGACGCGATACGCTTACCGTCAGGGATACGCTTACCGTCAGTGCCACTGGTTCTGCGCAGTATC
Source organism: Betta splendens (assembly GCF_900634795.4). Classification (NCBI taxonomy): domain Eukaryota; kingdom Metazoa; phylum Chordata; class Actinopteri; order Anabantiformes; family Osphronemidae; genus Betta; species Betta splendens. The sequence continues at coordinate 15,840,085 of NC_040900.2, read as the reverse complement.
CTTGCTGTTCCTAGGACTGCACTTTTCTGGACTGAGATTTCGGATGTTATTCCAGGGATCTGTTGTAGCCACTCCTCCAATTTGGGGGTCACTGCCCTCAGTGCTCCGATCACCACAGGCACCAGTGTGGCCTTCACCTTCCAAGCCTTCTCCAGTTCTTCTCTGAGCCCTTGGTATTTCTCTAGTTTCTCATGTTCCTTTTTCCTGATGTTGCCATCGCTTGGTATTGCCACATCCACCACTACGGCTTTCCTCTGCTCTTTGTCCACCACCACAATGTCTGGTTGGTTCGCCATTACCCTTCTGTCTGTCTGTATCTAGAAGTCCCACAGGATCTTGGCTTGCTCGTTCTCTACCACCTTGGGAGGTGTTTCCCACTTTGACCTTGAGGTCTTCAGTCCGTACTCCGCGCAGATGTTCCTGTATACTATGCCAGCCACTTGGTTATGGCGTTCCATGTATGCTTTCCCTGCCAGCATCTTACACCCTGCAGTTATGTGCTGGACCGTCTCAGGGGCCTCTTTGCACAGTCTACACTTTGGGTCTTGTCTGGTGTGGTGGATCTGGGCCTCTATGGCTCTGGTGCTCAGGGCCTGCTCCTGTGCAGCCAGGATGAGTGCCTCTGTGCTGTCCTTCAGCCCAGCCCTTTCAAGCCATTGGTAGGATTTGTTGAGATCAGCCACTTCAGATATGTTCCGGTGGTACATCCCGTGTAAGGGCTCGTCCTCCCATGATGGTCCCTCTTCCAGCATCTCATTCTCTGTTCCCCACAGCCTGAAACATTCACTCAGCACGTCATCTGTCGGAGCCTTATCCTTAAAGTACTTATGGATCTTGGATGTTTCATCCTGGATAGTGGCTCTCACGCTCACTAATCCTCGGCCTCCTTCCTTGCGGCTAGCGTATAGTCTCAGGGTGCTGGATTTGGGGTGGAACCCTCCATGCATGGTGAGGAGCTTTCGTGTCTTAACATCTGTGGTCTGTATCTCTTCCTTTGGCCACCTTATTATTCCTGCAGGGTATCTGATCACTGGCAGGGCGTAGCTGTTTATTGCCTGGGATTTGTTCTTGCCATTGAGCTGGCTTCTTAGGACTTGCCTTACTCGTTGGAGGTATTTGGCTGTTGCCGCATTCCTTGTCTCCTGTTCAAGGTTGCCATTCGCCTGTGGTATTCCAAGGTACTTGTAACTGTCCTCAATGTCTGCTATTGTTCCTTCTGGGAGTGAGACCCCTTCTGTGTGGATAACCTTGCCTCTCTTTGTCACCATCCTCATTTCTCGAGTCCGAATGACATCCCAATGTCCGAGCTGTAGATCCTGGTGGTGTGGATCAGCGAGTCGATGTCTCGCTCATTCTTGGCGTACAGCTTGATGTCATCCATGTAGAGGAGGTGACTTACGGTGGCCCCGTTCCGGAGTCGGTATCCATAGCCAGTCTTGTTTATTATTTGGCTGAGGGGGTTCAGACCTATGCAGAACAGCAGTGGGGACAGTGCATCTCCTTGGTATATGCCACATTTGATGGATACTTGGGCAAGTGGCTTCCCATTGGCTTCAAGGGTGGTTCTCCACAACCTCATCGAGTTTGCAATGAAGGCCCTTAGAGTCCTATTGATGTTGTACAGCTCCAAGCATTCGGTGATCCATGTGTGTGGCATTGAGTCATAGGCTTTCTTGTAGTTGATCCAGGCTGTGCACAGGTTGGTGTGTCGCATTCTGCAGTCTTGGGCGACTGTTCTGTCAACCAGGAGTTGGTGTTTGGCTCCTCTGGTATCCTTACCATTGCCCTTCTGTGCTTTGCTCATGTATTGACCCATGTGCCCACTTATCTTAGCTGCGATGATGCCTGACATGAGCTTCCATGTTGTGGAGAGACAGGTTATTGGCCGGTAGTTGGATGGGACTGTACCCTTTTGAGGGATCCTTCATTATCAGAATTGTTCGCCCTTCGGTTAGCCATTCAGGGTGAGTCCCATCCCTTAGTAGCTGGTTCATTTGGGCTGCCAGGCGCTCATGGATTGCAGTGAGCTTCTTTAGCCAGTAGGCGTGGATCATGTCAGGGCCAGGTGCTGTCCAGTTTTTCATACCTTTTGTTGGATGTCTGCCACTGTGATAGTCACTGGATTCTGTTCAGTGAGGTTGCTGTGGTCTTCCATCAGATCCACCAGCCACTGTGCATCACTGTTGTGTGATGCCTCCCTTTCCCATATGCCTTTCCAGTACTGTTCAGTTTCCAGCCTTGGTGGGTCTGCTCTTCTGTTATTACCCTGCCATTGAGAGTACACTTTCGCAGGTTGTGTTGCGAACAGGCTGTTTATTCGTCTGGCTTCGTTATCTCTGGTGTATCTCTTTAGGCGGCTGGCCAAGGCTTGTAGCCTTTGCTTGGCAGTTTCGAGTGCTTCAGGTATGGGCATCTGACTGTACCTCTTGGGCATCGGCCTTTTCATTGCACCTCTATGGGCCTCTGTCATTTGGCTCACTTCCCTCCGAGCTGCCTTGATTTTTGCCTCCAACCTTCGTTTCCATGGTGGGTATTGTTTCTCATGGCTCCCATGGTTGCTCTTATAGCCAAGCACCTCTAGGATCACTGATGCTGAAGCGTATATCAGCTCATTGGTTTCTGTGATTGTTGTGGTAGGGATCACTCTCATTGCTGCATTCACATTTTCCATGAGACTTTCTGATGGTACTTCACTTAATCGTTGTAGTGGGGTCGGGGTTGCCTGTTCAATCTCGCCATGATCTTATCTTTCAGGTCAGTCGATGCATCTATGTTTTATTTGCTTACAGGTAAAGGCACTAGCAGAGCATTTGCTGTTAGTATTCAACCGCCTGAGGACATTCTATCAACCTCAACATATCTAGATGTACTTGAGTTCCCTGCTGACTGGCCAGCTCTGTCTGATACAGTGAGGACTGAATTAATCTGCAGAGGACTTTATCAGGTGAAATCTGACTTCAAGTTTCCAAAAAAAGAGGACCAGAGAAGTGGCCATCATCACTACGTCTACAGACAATTGGTGAATGGAGAGAAATCAAGAGAAGTTGTATTCCAGAATAGTTTATACTGCTTCTATTGCAAGCTCTTCTCCCTAAAAACATTCAAATTAATCACTCATGGACTTAATGACTGGAAGAATTGCAGTGAAATACTCAAAACGCATAAGAACAGTCCTGAACATTGGAGGCACATGGCATCATGGAGGGAACTGGAATCGCACATTTACAAAAACCAAACAATAGACAAAATGGCAATATATAGGCTGAATGGAGGAGGTGGCGGCGTAAAGTCCTAACCAGGTTTGTGGCCATCATTATGTCACTGACAGAGGAAAATATTTCCCTCAGGGGGACCACAGATACACTACACCAAATAATAGCAACTTTTTTAAGGAGGTGGCGCTCATGGCCCAGTTTGATCCAGTACTGGGACAGCATGTTGCTAAGGTGGAAGGAGGAGCCAACCAGACATCCTACCTAGGTAAGATTATTCAAAATTAACCGATAGATTGCATCAGTGGAAAGATTGTGGAGTGTAGGGTTGAAGAGATTAAGCAATTTAAATATTTCTCAGTCATTTTAGATTGAGAGATCTGAGAGATTAGATTAGATTGAGAGATTAAGAGATAGATAGAAAGCAACTATCAATAATAATTCGAGTTGTTTCAGTTGAGGACATCCCACAAATAAAAGAACACTTTATGGGGTTTCTTGAGGCTGAATAAACCACTGGAGAAAGCCTTTTAACCCTGATTCTAAACAAACTTAAAGGTCCATGCACACGCTTTTTTCATGCTCCACAATGCTAAAGAATTGGACCTTGATGTCTCAGTAAGGTGTCTGTAACTTTTAATGCCAAAAAGCTCTGTAGATCGCCCACACTGCCCGTCTGAAAAAGTGTGTTTTAAAGGAGACTGATCATACTTTTCATTCTAAAGAATATTGGACTTCAATGTCTCAGTAAGGTCTCTGTAAATTTTCATCCCATAAAACCCTTTAGATCGTCCACACTGCCCCTGTCAATATGTGGTTTTCACTCCCCATCAGCAAACGCTGTGTTTATTGGGCGTGTCGCAAGCGAAGCTGCTCGCCACACCTCTGTGCGGAAGCGCATATCTTTTTTTTTTTTTTAATTGGCTTCATGGATACGAGCCACCGCACGGTTAGGATACAATAGGTGGCAGTAGTGCGACTTTGAGAATGCAATCCACCGCAATCCTCCATAGAAGAAGAAGGTAGCGTAGTAGAACCATGCATCTACGATCCGAATCTGACCCGGAAGCTGAAGAGGAGGCTGTTGAAGTCACCACATTTCGTCTGATGCAAGATGTGTGTCATTGGTAATGTCGCATTTACTTCAATTTATTTGATTTATGTAATTTGCAAAGCGAGTAGCGGTTGCTAATGCGTATGCTAAATGGCCTATGCAGCTTGAATATTCACAACACGACTTACCTGGAAAACTCTCGTTAATAGAAAACACTACTTTAGCTTACATTATACAAATAAATAAAAGTTTGAGAGCGTAGCTGAAATAATATAAATATATTTTACATTTACACATTTCACTGTTTTTGTCTTACTTGTGCTGCTGCTCTGACATAATTTTATTTGAAAACTGTGCCTTAATATTTAGAGCAATCACTGCATGACCTACCTGTGAACAAAAAGCATTGTATTGTAAGCATGTATTTTTACTGCTTTTAATTGTGTTTTTTCGATCCTTCTTAAATCTGACAGTATAATGTGTAATGGCTAGTGAGCTGGTGCTGGGGATTCCTGGGTTTTTTTTCCTGGGTTGAAGAATCTGAGTTGCCATCTCTTCATGCTTGGGTTGTAGATGAAGGCAGAGTTTCCTGATAGATAAAACACTCATGTTACGATACGAAACGTTCAATGCATAGATAAATATATCTAACAATTAGTTTTTCAAGAAGAGCTGTATGTGCACAAAGCAAACAAAAATGGTTGAATTTAAGCTAAAGAACTACTATTTATTAGTACACAAACATTTCATTTGAGGTTTATGTTGCTGTGAAGAATGTAGTTTCACATCTTGCAGTTGCCCCAATTGGGAATTGAACCTGAGACTGCAGGATTTGGAGTCAAGGACCTTATCCACAGGGCCAAAGGAACTACTTCCATTGCTTCACATGGCGGGATTACATATCCTAGAGTCAATGGTAAAATCCTGTTTGTTTTAATAGCGAGAAGAAAATTCTTAATTTTTCCAAAAGTATAAAAGATATGACTAAGAAAACTAATAGCACACTTCTCCTCAAAAAGCTGAACATTTTGATATTCGAACGGTTTCTGTAGCTCAAAGCCTGTAGGAGTTAGGTGCCGACGATTTTAGAAAGGATGTAAAAAGGAGATATCAATGCTAACACTAGATAAAGCATTTCCATAAGAAAATGCACAGTGAATGCTTCCAAGCTGAATGTATTCCTGAAGAATTGCTGAAAGTAGCTTAAGCACTTGAAACAGCTAGAATCATATATATATATATATATATATATATGTATATATATATATATATATATATATATATATATATGTGTGTGTATATATATACATATATATATATATAACCGGGGTTCCCGGTGGTTCGAATCCCCGTTGGGGCGAATAGGCATCCAGTGTGGGTCCTTGGGCAAGACCCTTCAAGCTACCGCCTACCTCATATCATGAGAGACAATGAACCACATGAGATACCGGCTCAGACGTCGCCCGGTCTAACAAGGTCTGCGCCAGGTGTTGGGGAACCAGAGCACCTTGGCGAGAAGTGGGCTACTGGAACAAGAAAGAAATGGCTGAGATGCGAGAACAAGGCTCTGTTGGAATGCTACTACTCAAGTAACCCTAGTCAGAGGGGCTACATGCAAAGAATGTGCGGTGAATGGGAACGGAGAAACCCACATTCAAGGCTGACGGCGAAGCAACTAGTAGCTCAGTGTTCCAACATCCACAAACGGCAACTGCTATCACAACTTGAGATTGACGAGATACAACACAAATGCTACGGCAAGGGGGAGCCAGGACGCCAGGTCAGAGGGGAGATTTCACCATCTCCCCAACCGGAAATTGGGTACGAAGCCCCAATAAGCACAGATACGCTGAGCGAGGCAGCGACTGACCTGAAAAATAAGATCATGGCAAGATTGAACAGGCAACCCCGAACCCCACTACAACGGCTAAGTGAAGTACCATCAGAAAGTCTCATGGAAGATGTGAATGCAGCATTGAGAGCGATCCCTACCACAACAATCACAGAAACCAATGAGCTGATATACGCTTCAGCATCAGTGATCCTAGAGATGCTTGGCTATAAGAGCAACCATGGGAGCCATGAGAAACAATACCCACCATGGAAACGAAGGTTGGAGGCAAAAATCAAGGCAGCTCGGAGGGAAGTGAGCCAAATGACAGAGGCCCAGAGAGGTGCAATGAAAAGACCAATGCCTAAGAGGTACAGTCAGATGCCCATACCTGAAGCACTCGAAACTGCCAAGCAAAGGCTACAAGCCTTGGCCAGCCGCCTAAAGAGATACACCAGAGATAACGAAGCCAGACGAATAAACCGGCTGTTCGCAACACAACCTGCGAAAGTGTACTCTCAATGGCAGGGTAATAACAACAGAGCAGACCCACCAAGGCTGGAAACTGAACAGTACTGGAAGGGTATATGGGAAAGGGAGGCATCACACAACAGTGATGCACAGTGGCTGGTGGATCTGAGGGAAGACCACAGCAACCTCCCTGAACAGAATCCAGTGACTATCACAGTGGCAGACATCCAACATAGAGTCTCAGGTATGAAAAACTGGACAGCACCTGGCCCTGACATGATCCACGCCTACTGGCTAAAGAAGCTCACTGCAATCCATGAGCGCCTGGCAGCACAAATGAACCAGCTGCTAAGGGATGGGACTCACCCTGAATGGCTAACCTAAGGGCGAACGATCCTGATAATGAAGGATCCCTCAAAGGGCACAGTCCCATCCAACTACCGGCCAATAACCTGTCTCTCCACAACATGGAAGCTCATGTCAGGCATCATCGCAGCTAAGATAAGTGGGCACATGAGTCAATACATGAGCGAAGCACAGAAGGGCATTGGTAAAGATACCAGAGGAGCCAAACACCAACTCCTGGTAGACAGAACAGTCGCCCAAGACTGCAGAATGCGACACACCAACCTGTGCACAGCCTGGATCGACTACAAGAAAGCCTATGACTCAATGCCACACACATGGATCACTGAATGCTTGGAGCTGTACAACATCAACAGAACTCTAAGGGCCTTCATTGCAAACTCGATGAGGTTGTGGAGAACCACCCTTGAAACCAATGGGAAGCCACTTGCCCAAGTATCCATCAAATGTGGCATATACCAAGGAGATGCACTGTCCCCACTGCTGTTCTGCATAGGTCTGAACCCCCTCAGCCAAATAATAAACAAGACTGGCTATGGATACCGACTCCGGAACGGGGCCACCATAAGTCACCTCCTCTACATGGATGACATCAAGCTGTACGCCAAGAGTGAGCGAGACATCGACTCGCTGATCCACACCACCAGGATCTACAGCTCGGACATCGGGATGTCATTCGGACTCGAGAAATGTGGGAGGATGGTGACAAAGAGAGGCAAGGTAACCCACACAGAAGGGGTCTCACTCCCAGAAGGAACAATAGCAGACATTGAGGACAATTACAAGTACCTTGGAATACCACAGGCAAACGGCAACCTTGAACAGGCAACAAGGAATGCGGCAACAGCCAAATACCTCCAACGAGTAAGGCAAGTCCTAAGAAGCCAGCTCAATGGCAAGAACAAATCCCGGGCAATAAACAGTTACGCTCTGCCAGTGATCAGATACCCTGCAGGAATAATAAGGTGGCCAAAGGAAGAGATACAGACCACAGATGTTAAGACACGAAAGCTCCTCACCATGCACGGAGGGTTCCACCCCAAATCCAGCACCCTGAGACTGTACGCTAGCCGCAAGGAAGGAGGCCGAGGACTAGTGAGCGTGAGAGCCACTATCCAGGATGAAACATCCAAGATCCATAAGTACATCAAGGATAAGGCCCCGACAGATGACGTGCTGAGTGAATGTCTCAGGCAGTGGAGAACAGAGGATGAGATGCTGGAAGAGGGACCATCATGGGAGGACAAGCCCTTGCACGGGATGTACCACCGGAACATAACTGAAGTGGCTGATCTCAACAAATCCTACCAATGGCTTGAAAGGGCTGGGCTGAAGGACAGCACAGAGGCACTCATCCTGGCTGCACAGGAGCAGGCCCTGAGCACCAGAGCCATAGAGGCCCAGATCTACCACACCAGACAAGACCCAAGGTGTAGACTGTGCAAAGAGGCCCCAGAGACGGTCCAGCACATAACTGCAGGGTGTAAGATGCTGGCAGGCAAAGCATACATGGAACGCCATAACCAAGTGGCTGGCATAGTATACAGGAACATCTGCGCGGAGTATGGACTGGAAACCCCAAGGTCAAAGTGGGAAACACCTCCCAAGGTGGTAGAGAACGAGCGAGCCAAGATCCTGTGGGACTTCCAGATCCAGACTGACAGAATGGTAATGGCGAACCAACCAGACATTGTGGTGGTGGATAAAGAGCAGAGGAAAGCCGTAGTGGTGGATGTGGCAATACCAAGCGATGGCAACATCAGGAAAAAGGAACATGAGAAACTAGAGAAATACCAAGGGCTCAGAGAAGAACTGGAGAAGGCTTGGAAGGTGAAGGCCACAGTGGTGCCTGTGGTGATCGGAGCACTAGGGGCTGTGACCCCCAAACTAGAGGAGTGGCTACGACAGATCCCTGGAAAAACATCCGAAATCTCAGTCCAGAAAAGTGCAGTCCTAGGAACAGCAAAGATACTGCGCAGAACCCTCAAGCTCCCTGGCCTCTGGTAGAGGACCCGAGCTTGGAAAGTGGATGAGACCACCCGCGGAGGGTGAGAATAGAGTGTGTATATGATTTCACTGCTGCCTTAGGCAAGAGTTAAACCAGTGTCTACAACATCCAAATCAAACACTTAACCACTGAGCCACAGTATCTACTGACAATGCAGGTCTAAGCAGCACTATGCATACTATTTGAAAATCTACTAAACTGAATGTTTTGCTGAAGGACTGCTAAAATTAGCTGAAGCATTGAAAACATAGTTTGAAATAGCTCAAAAGGTGAATGCATAGATAAATATATCTAATGATTAGTTTTTTTAAAAAGCTGTATGTGCACAAAGGAAACAAAAATGGTTGAATTAAAAGTAAAGAAGTAGTATTTATTACTACAAGACCATTGCATTTGAGGTTTATGGCGCTGTGAACAACTTAGTTTCACATTTTGCAGTTGCCCCAATTTGGAATTGTACCTGAAACTGCAGGCGCCAGAGTCAAGGACCTTGTCCATTCAGCCAAAGGAGCTATTGCCATCAATTCACGTGGCTGCATTATACACTCTAGTATCAGTAGTAATACACCTGTTTATTTAAATAATGAGAAGAAAAAAGCGTCTTATTTCCAAAATCATACAAGATATGACTAAGAAAACTAATAGTACACTTCTCCTCAAAAAGCTGAACATTTTGATATTCAAACCGTTTCTGTAGCTCAAAGCGTGTAGGAGGAGTTAGATGCCGACGATTGTAGATAGGACGTAAAAAGGAAATATCAATGCTAACACTAGATAAAGCATTTCCATAAGAAAATGCACGGTGAATGCTTCCATGCTGAAAGTATTGCTAAAGAATTGCTGGAAATAGCTAAAAATTTTAAAACATATGAAAGTAGCTTAAACACAAAGTATAGACAAATGCGTCTGAACAGAACTGGGTGTTGTTTAAACAGAGCTGAATATTTTCAGAAGAAGCTGAAGCAGTTGAATTAAAGTTGAATCAAATTAAGGATAGTTCAAAGAGATCTGTTGAAATTCAAGAAACACAAATGAAGAAAGTATGTAAAGGATTGCTGAACTTGTTGAGAAATAGTTGAATGTATCAAAATAGGTAAATAGAGTCTGAGAGCTGAAAGAATAGTTGACTGCTGTGGAAGCATTTAAAACAGCTGACAGTAGCTGCAGAAGAAGTAGCTGAAATTTAGCTTTGGATAAGTTGGAAGATTTCATGACGCATGTGCAGGGAATTGCTAAAATTTATAACTCAAATAATTTAAAGGAAATCAATATAGTTATATTAAGAAGTGAACGCATAAACAAGCCTATTATACCGTAAAATATACTAATTAACAATTTGTAATCAATCAGTTGAAACATTACTGAAACTACCCAATGAGTTGAATGTATAGCTGATCAGATCTGCAAAGAAGTTGCAGAGCTGAATGTTCTGAATGTTTAAAACAAAAGCAGTTTTATTTTACTAAAAACTATTGTTTTACACATGACAACAGTGCTGTAAATCTTTCTTTTGAGGAAAGTTAAAAGACGTGATCCAGCAGGGATTCAAACCACTAATTTCAGTATTAGGGTCCTGCATTTTTGCCACTGTGCCAAACTAGCTGCTCATGTTGTTCCTTAGAGTGGCTGTATAGATCCTACTCTGAAAACTAAAACTTTATAAAAATTCTTCATATATGATATAGCTTACTAATATAATGATACATCAAGGATATTACTCACTTCATCTGGGACATACAAATATTTATACAATTACATGATTGCATACACTTGCCTCAGACAGGAATCAAACCCAGATTTCCAACTTCAGAGTCAAGGACTTAAACCACTGTGCTACCAGATATAACAGCTTCTGGATGACATGGCTGAAGAGTTTCCTCAAATGAAAACAAATCCTTAGTCATTTTACCATGTTTATTTAAATAAACAAACACTTGAAATCTGCAACAGTGCCAAAACGCTAAACCTAAAGCAAATGAGAATATTTTAATACAAAATCATGCATCAATCATTGCAATTTCAATTTTAACATATTGCAGTGGCTCACAGCAGTTAGTCCCGCCCTGAACCGCTAAGGCTTCTGGGTAAAACAACCTTTCTTGTGTTTGTAGTCTTATAGTTAAAGTTAGGATTTAAAAAAATGTATAACTTTGGTGAAATTAAATTAGCATCTTGTTCATTTATGGTTGTAATGTGTTCTTTTTGTTTTTGTTCGTTTTTGTATGGTACACCGCGAGTCAGGGTATTGTGTGTGGGAGTGACCATCAATGAGCAGTGCTTTGTGGGGTGTGTGAAAAGTAAATGGTGCTTGCTTTCTACAAAGGAAGTGCACCAACAGGTGCAGTTAATTTGTGTCTCATTACCTGCACAGTCTAATCTGAGCAGTAGAGACATGAATGATATGGCCTGTAAATTTTTTTTTTTTGTCCAGCAGTTTAGCAAGCAGCATACATTACACTGAATGCCATATTGTGATGGACAGCTTTGGTTTAACAAGAAGAGTATATATAGAATGTATATACTCCTCCTGATTTATGGTTTATTTAATGGTTTATTTAGCTAATCCAAAATGTGTGTGATGTTGCTGTGTTGGTGGACAGGTTAGGTTTCTGCTTTAGGGTGTGTATGCAGGAGGGTAAGGGGTGCAACCAGCTGCTGAAACCAAGCAAATCTGTTAAGTAAACAATCGGAGCAAAAAAAATAATAAAATAAACCTTAGGCTAACACATTCATAACTAAACAATTTTTGTACTGTGGTTTACCTTGGAGATTAATACTAATAGCAATAATAGTGTTAAGGTATGTGCACATACTAATACAAACATATACATACAATATACATACATATGTGCATTATTATACATATCCCATACTACTTAATAAAAGTCATGACATACAACACCACAAATTCCATATTCACACATTATTCATATTGGTAGTCATAAGTATCAATAATACTTACAGTTGGATTTGGAAAGTGTCCCACTGCAAGGTTAGTAAGGCTGTAGCTTAACATTATTCACCCAAAGGGTGAGGCAGACGTTGGTGCATGAACAATGCCACTTGTGGAAGCCAGGGTGATGTGAGGGGCTCGGCCACTACGCCCATCCAGCAAGCAGAGGAAGGAATCCCAGCAGCCAGGGAGCCCACACACCTTCAGTTCCAGGAGGGCAGATGTTGCGACCCAAGCCGCCCACACAGAGCCCCCCAGGCAGAGCTGCAGCAGCCACAGAGACAGCACCCGAGACCAGAGCGGGCCACCAGGGGTCAACGCTGTCCGCCCCATGGGAACCAGGGGCAAACACTCCCCCCGGCGGGAGGGTCGGCCTGAAAGAGTAGAGCCCGAGGACCCATGGTCCGTAGAGAGCCCGCCAGAAGATGCCCCCGCGCGCAGAGTGGGGCCCGCCCCCAGTCCACCACCCCCACACGAGCGGAGCGGGGCCTACCCCATCGGCCCGACCTCATCCCCTGGCGCCACTGCGGCCTTATGGCCTGTAAAGAGCTGGAGTGAGGCTGATTTCCACCCCAGGTTAACAGGCTTGTTACACCAAAACCATAAAGATTATCACAAAAATAACTTCACTTTATGAATCCCAAGGCTTCAATGAGCACCTGGTGTGCGTTTTATGCTTGAGGAATGAAAATTGTGGCCACAGTCGCGATTTAAAAATGCCTGTCCCTCTGTGATTTTACCCAGAAGTCAGAGAGTTTTTTCCATTGGGGTGAATGGGAGGATTTCTGGAACTCTCTGTGCTTTGAGGCAGATACAGATTAAAGTGTAGTTTTGATGGCTTAGCCAGGCACATCATTGGAAAGAAGACAAGTATGACTACAAACGAGTGAAGAAAATACGTTGATAGAGTGAAAACTGTGGCTGTAGTGACGAGTTAAAGAGAAAAGTTCTGGCGTAAAAAAGCGTCTCTCTTCACTCTAGCTGTGGCATCCCCACTCAATTAGACGCAATACACACTAATTGAAAAGCTGAGAATTCCTCAAAAACCACCCTATGCTTAAACTGCTATAATTCAGAATCTGTTAAAGATATTAACAAGTTGAACAATACATTAATAGTTGAATAGTTGAAGATTGTTTTGTAGTTTAAATGGTGTCTGTAGCCTAAAGTGTGTTGAAGTAGTTAAAGCTGAAAGCAGACAAAGCTGAAGAGGATTTGAAATCCTTCTTCCATTCATTTCAATGGGGAAAAAAGTTGAAAAAAGCTTAATAACTTGAAAAATATGAAACATATGAATGAGAAAAATAATAGCACACTTCTACCTAAAAAGCTGAACATTTTGATACTGGAATGGTTTCTGTAGCTCAAAGGATGCGGCAAAGTTAGGTGCAGAAAAACGTACGGAAGAACTACAAATAATAACTAGATAAAGCATTTCCATAAGAAAATGCACAGTGAATGCTTCCATGCTGAATGTTTTGCTAAAGAATTGCTGGAAATAGCTAAAAAATTTTAACATATGAGGGTTAGGATTCAAACATTTTTAAAACTTTGGTCAAATATATTAATTTATTATTTTGGTCAAATAAATTAACATTTTGTTTATTTATGGTTGTAATGTGTTCTTTTTGTTTTTCTTCCTTTTTGTGTGGTACACCGCGAGTCGGGGATTGAGTGTGGGAGTGACCATCAACGAGCAGTAATTTGTTTGGGTGTGTGTGAATAACAATTATGCCTTGCTTTCTACAAAGGGAGCTTACCAGTTGCAACTGCTCCTTGTCTGCGCAGTCTAATCTGAGCAAGTGAGATGTGAATGATTTCACCAATAGGTAAATGCAAGATTAACTGGCATTCGGTTAATTGGCTTTGCTTGCAATAAAGGCTCTTAATTTATTTCTTTGCGCATTGGTATGGTATAGAAAGTCTTCACCTGAGCCAAATGTGCATAGTTTAATAAAAAATAATGCGATAATACTTTTTCTACTATATAAGCAGAAGAATAGAACATCATTTTGTGATTAAAAATAATTTATTTAAAAATGGAAAGAAATTAAAAAATATTGTACTTAAATATAAAGATTACTCTTATGTCAATATTAAGAGCCTAATGAAATATTAGTTCATTATTCATTGCAAGGCTCACTTCTTGTAACACCATGTTCTGTTATGGTGCATTACCCACAATGCATTGAAACACTTTTCCATTCATTTCAATGGGACAAAAAAGTTGAAAAAAGCTTAATTACTTAAACAATATGAAACATATGAATGAGAAAAATAATAGCACACTTCTCCTTAAAAAGCTGAACATTTTGATATTGGAATGGTTTCTGTAGCTCGAACAATGCGAGCGGAGTTAGATACAGAAAAACGTACGGAGGAACAAAAATAATAATAACTAGAAAAAGCATTTCCATAAGAAAATGCACAGTGAATGCTTCCAAGCTGAAAATATTCCTGAAGAGTTGCTGAAAGTAACTGAAACATTTAAAACAGATGAAATAGCTCAATCATGTAAATCATAGTTGAATGTATCTAAGGATAAATAGGAATTGATTAAACAGTGCAATATTTGCAGAAGAAGCTGAAGTAGTTCAATTTCATATGGAGAAAACACGAAAAAGATTTGCTGAAATTAACAAACTGCTGAAAATCAATTAATTAATTTGTTGAAATATAGCTAAACGTTTTGAAAATATTTAATACGGCTTAAATTTGCTTCAAAACAAGTATTTGGATTTGAATTGATAAAAGTTGAAGCTTTGAAGGAAGTGTGTGCAGATAATTGATGAACAGTAAAATAGTTTCATTAACTGGTTAAAATTAACTAGTCAAATTCACAAAAGCGATATTTAGGCTAAATAATTAGATTGGTGCTTTTATTTTGAAAGTAATTTGAGGAAGTGTGTGTCCTAACTTGGTAAACTGGAAAAAGCGCTCATTAAGTTGTCCTAAATAACAAAAAAGCAGTCAAAAGCAGAAATTAAAAAGGTTTAGAGCTTAGTTAGTTGCATTAAAAGTTTAGTATTCTTATTTTGAAATGACTTACAGGAAGCTTCTGTGAGTAATTGTTAAATTGTTTCATTAACTAGTAATAATAAACCAGTAATTACTGGTATAGACTTGTTGCTGAATTTGAATTGACCATTCAAAAGCAGAATTTATTCTATTAAAGCAAAAAAAATTGGTTTAATGCTTTTATTTTAAAACGATTTAGAGATGTGTGTGTTTATAGCTAAACTTTAAAATAGTCTCATTACTTGTCACAATTAACCATTCAAAAACAGAGTTTTTGCTATTAAAGCTAAAAATTTGGATTGGTACTTTTATTTTGAAAGGATATTGAGGACACCTGAACAGGCAATTACTAAACATTAAGATTGTCTTATCATCTAGTAACAATACACCAGCTGAACGCAGAAATATTGCCCTTTTTAGCTAAAGATCTGGAATGGGGCTTTTATTTTGAAAGAATTTGGAGAAACTGTGTGCAGTATTTTATACTGCATTTTATATTTGCACTTTATATTGCCCTTTTTAGCTAAAGATCAGGATTTGGGCTTTTATTTTGAAAGGATGTAGAGGGGCTGGGTGTGCTTAATAGCTAAACTGTATAACAGTTACACTAACCAGTCATGATTACCCATTCAAAAGCACAAATAGTGCTATTAAAGCTAAAAATCTGGATTGGTGCTCTTATTTTGAGAGGATCTGGAAAAGGCCTGTGCGGGTATTTGTTAAACAGTATATTAGTCTAATTAACTAGTCATAATAAACCTGTTCAAAGCAGAATTATTGCTATCTTTACCGAAAGAGCAGGATTTGGGCTTTTATTTTGAAAGGATGTGGAGAAGCTGTGTGTGCTTAATAGCTAAAATATAAAATACTCTCATTAACTAGTCACAATTGTCCATTCAAAAGCATAAATAGTCCTATTAAAGCTAAAAGTTGGATTGGTGCTTTTATTTTGAAAGATTCAGAGGAAGTGTCTGATTAATTACTAAAAAATCAAACAGTGTAATGAAGTAATCAATAATATGCATAGAGCTGAGTAAAAACTGTGTCTGTAGTGATGAGTTAAAGACAAAAGTTCTATGCTTAAAAAGTGTGCCCTCGCACTCTGGCTGTGACATAACGCACTCTAGCTCACGTAATACACACTAATGGACAAGCTGAGAAACAAACCAGTTGAAAGCAGAAATATTGCTATATTATACCTAATTAACAATTTGTAATAATCAGTTGAAACATTACTTAAACAAGCTAATAAGTTGAATGTATAGCTGATTGGATCTGCAAAACAAAAGGTGCAAGCCAAGGACTGAAGCCATTGAACCACAGTATATACTGTACTTGAAAAAGGACCCACTGTAGCTGAAGAGCTGTCTCCACATGGAGAGAGATGTGTGTGTGTGTGTGTGTGTGTGTGTGTGTGTGTGTGTGTGAATATAACATATTTATTGGTTCAGTAAACGACTTGAGAGTTGCATCAGTCCCAAAACGGTGGACCTAAAGCAAATGAGAATATTTTATTACAAACTCATGCATCAATGATTGCAATTTCAAGTTTACCATATTGTAGTGGCTCACAGGTGTAAGTCCCACCCTGTTTTACGCATCACGCATAACAGGCGCAATAGGTGGCAGTAGTGCGACATTGAGAATGCAATCCACTGCAATCCTCCACATAAGAAGACGACCCACTACACGACTGCACGACATTAGCCAGCTGGTTCGTAGCGTAGTAGAACCATACGTCTACAATCCCGAATCTGACCCTGAAGCTGAAGAGGAGGCTGTTGAAGTCGCCTCATTTCGGCTGATGCAAGATGTGTCTCTTTGGTAATGTCGCATTTACTTCAATTTAATTGATTTATGTAATTTGCAAAGTGACTAGCAGTTGCAAATGCATATGCTAAATGGCCTGTGCAGCTTCAATATTCACAACACGACTTACCTGGAAAACTCTTGTTAATAGAAAACAGTACTTTAGCTTACATTATACAAATATATAAAAGTTTGAGAGCATAGCTGAAATAATATAAATACAATTTACATTTACACATTTCACTGTTTTTATATTAATTGTGCTGCTGCTCTGACAATTTTATTTAAAAAATGTGCATTAATATTTAAAGCAATCACTGCATGACCTACCTGGGAAAAAAAGCATTGGTTCAAATTATATATTGACCTAACGTATTTTTACTGCTTTTAATTATGTTTTTGTCATTTTTGATAAATCTGACAGTAATATGTTTCTGTATCTGAAGTTGTTACAGGTATCTAGTCTACAGAGGCTAGTGAGCTGGTGCTGAGGATTCCTGGGGTGAAGAATCTGAGGTACCATCTCTTCATGCTTGGGTTGTAGATGAAGGCAGAGTTTCCTGATGGATAAAACACTAAAACACTCATTGTATGATGGATGTAGACCACCTGTGGAGTAACCCCTTTACCATTTGAGTAAAAATGTGTTTTTTGTGAGTGCAATACTCATTAAAAATTTTTTTTATTTTATTTATATATAATTTATATGCTTTTTATTTATGGCCGCTTCAACTTCATAGCTTACCATATTAGAGAAAAACATATAATTTCAATGCTATAATTTCCTGAATAAAAGTGTTTTCCCTTCAGAAACAGAGTTCAGTGAAATACATAATAGTTAAAGCCAACTTTATTGTGAACCAAAAAAATGCACCACTACTCCAAAGCTAGAACAAACTGTTACCTTCACACTCCAATGTGCAATGTATAGGTTACTGAGTTAATTAAGAAGTCTGGGGGTTTGAGGACAGAAGCTTTTGCAGACAAAATGATTCTGAAAACGGCTGATCAACTTTGCAGGAACACATTTCATATGGTACAGGTGAAAGGGAGACTAACAACCCAACGCAGCCGAGGCTGTAGCAGAGAAACGCAGATCTTTGTCCTGCGTTTTGATGCGTGTTTCCCCTTCCCCCAGTGTCCCTGCTCTGGGACGTGGATGGCCCCGCCCACTTTCATTCAACAGACTGACATGAAAGAGGGAATAACGAAATAAACAGCTGGTTAACTTTGTAGGAACATGGCTGTAGCTCTGCAATGACTTTATGTGGTACAGGTGAAATGAGTAATAACAAAATAAATGGAATACAAAACGGAAACGCTTTCAAGCGTTTTCTGTTTATATTCTTTTATTGCACATTTGTTAAAACTTGATGGGTGTCTCTCTTTTGAGTTTTGTCTTCGGCTAAATAAGTGTAAAACAGTCCTTATTACTCATGCAGAATCAGTATATGCAGAACAAACAACTTGCTGCAATAATGAGTCGGAGATCTACTGAGTCCGGGCGTTCTGGCATACCATAGAGAGAGTTTATTATAATTTATTTATTTTTATATATAATATTCTCTACAAGTTAGCAGTGGTAGTCTGCCAGACTTGTGTGAAATACCATAAGAAGAGCGTTTTAAAAAAGTCAAGTGAAAGGTTTTGGCGTCTCATAGCTACGTAGGTGCAGTGATCACGCGCCCGATCTCCCATGGAGCTTTTCTTTGTCTCGGAGCTAAAGTATTTTACTCCTATTGACCGAGTGGAGACAATATGTTAAAGTCTCTGTACCAATACGTAGTAGGGGATGGGGTTTGAAGTTTGCTTTTGGAACTGAATCAGCATCAGACGCTGTAACTAGCGCGAAGCAAGTTCCAAATCCACTGTGTTGCCTGTGTAATAAAACATTGTTTTTCTGCAGATATTGTGGTAAATGTCATTACGGTAAAGTATAATAATGCAGCTTCCAACTGTTTAACTTGACCACCTTAAAAGTGGTCAAAGTGGTTTATGCTGCGAAGCAGGAGTTTTTTTCGTTTTCATTCAGTAAAAAACGTTAACATTTATTGTGCATAATAAGCACATGTAAAACAAACAAGCTGCTGCATTAATGTGTTGTTGATCTGCTGAGTCCTGACGTTCTGACGCGCCATAGAGAAAGATTTATTTACAATGTATTTATTTATATTAAATAAAATCCTCTTACAGATTTTATGTGCGTCCATAGGAACTGCGTTTAAAAGCAGTGAAGTGAAAGGTTTTTAATGTCAGGAGTATAAGAAAAGGACCATTGATTTTAGAAGCCAGATGTTGTTTAATTAGTAGGGGATCAGATCATTCCCCAAACGTGGAGTTTGAGGGGATGTTTAGGTCGACACTTGGAAACCAAGTGTCCTTTCTTTGCAAAGCTCATTCTGGCAAAATGCTCCAATGCCACAGTCGTTTCGTCCGTAAACAGCACATTGTGAAAGAGTTAGTTAGTCTCAATCCACTGCTGAGCCTGTCGCAGTCGCGCTTCTTTATTGTGCTCGCGAAGCATTGGACAAAACTCTGTTTTGGTGAACTTCCATCCCAACCTTCTGCGGGCATAGCGTATGGAGGTCTGGCTGACGTTCACTTCGTAATCTGATTGCAGGATCTTTTGCAAATCTTTGGCCACTAACTCTGTATTCTTCTTAGTGAGGTCATCTATGACAGCCATAACATGGCTAGAAAGACAAAGAGCACGCATGTCAATAAAAACAGTTTTTAATGCTAAACATAAATTAACATCGTCATATACTAAGCACAAAAAGACATTTGACTTGACTTACCTCAACATTTTTCTCGGACGTACACGCCTTGGCTGACGCGCCTTATAGTGTCTGCGTACAGTCCGCTCGGACACGTTGACTCCAGCAGACGCAAGATGAGCCCTGATCTCACGGAGAGTCTTTCCCTTCTTACGCAGAACACGGACATCTTTAGAGTGTGATTTTGAAATCTTGGTCATTTTCTTGATCTTCGCAACGAACAAAAACGGAACAGGCCAGAAGTAAACACTACTGTGATGTATACAGTGGAGGAAGTAGGTGTGGGGGCGTGGTTAGATCAGCTGATCAACTGGCCACGGTGAGAGACGCCACTTACGTCCTCACAAGTGATATAAAAACGCTTATTCTCCTCTGCAGTTCATTCTTGGACCTCAACGTGTCTACAGATCCTTAAAAAATGCCTGGACAGATGGATTCACGGACCTTCTACGGGAAAACCACCGGCGTTAAAAGAAAGGTACATTTCAGCCAAACGTACTTACTGAGTGTTGTAATTCAATTTTCCTTATTATTCCGTAATTTAATATTATCTTGTCTTTCTGCATTCCCAGCGGGCTGTGTCAGCAGCAAAAGCAGTCTCAAAAGTCCGGCTTGTGAAAAAAAAATCGGTAAGTTTGATACATTATTTCCGTTTCACTTGTTTCACTTAAGTTATTAATCTAGCGTGATGCTCCAAAATTATGTGCTAATATGTGCTCTTCTAATTGATAGGCCACCATATGTGAAGAAGAGATCCCTGCACCATCAGCGGTGATGGATACAGTGGAAGGGCTGCTGAAGCGGACGTCGAAAGCAGAGAAACAGACCGCGATGCAGACAGTGGAGGAGCTGCTTAAGAAGGGCTTGGAAACGGAGCGACAAGCCACAAAGCAGATGATAGAAGGTCTGCTGAGGCAGATCTTGGAGGAAGAGCGACAAGCCACTACGCAGTTTATTCTGGAGCAATTTTCAAGGTTGAGGGAGGAGTACGTTGCATCTTCCACCAAGTGCACCTGTGACCATCGCCAAAGCAGGAGGCAACTTTGGAGTGACAGCCATCCTCAGGATGAGTTTTCTGCCCTTCAGCCGTCATTGTCAACCATGGCATCTGGTTCGCATCTGCCCATCACTACCCCAACCCAAAGAATTCGTTCTTCCACGCCAGCACGAGCGGCCACTGCCAGCCCAACAATTCTCCCGGACATAGTCCTGCAAACAGTGGAACCTTACGTGGAAAAAAAGATTTTTAATGAGGCTAAACACAAAGACGGCCGTCCAAGTCCGGACGACTATGCGGCCAGAATGTTTATGCAGCTTGTGGACTTCACCACGTACTCTTCCTGGGTCCACAAGGTGAACTGCAAAGGCTCAGATGGGAAGCAAGGAGTCCCAAAGAACGTTCTGCGGAAGGTCAAGGAGCATGTTATGATCCGGTACTCCTCAATTACGGAGAAGGATTGGAGAGACATAAGAGACCGCATAAACGAAAGGCTGCGGAACCCACGGAAATCGAATCCCAGGAGTGGTGAAGGCTGCTTTTAGATTTTTTAAATTGTTGTTAAAAATGCAAATAAAAATTCACTGGTGAAATTCTTGTTTTAATTACTCTTTTTTGTGAAAATGTCTACATATAAGATGAGGATATTCAGAGTCATTGATTGGATGTTTATGCAAATTATCGGCCATTAAGCCAAACTATCGGCCATTAAG
The DNA here is from genome assembly GCF_900634795.4 of Betta splendens. Classification (NCBI taxonomy): domain Eukaryota; kingdom Metazoa; phylum Chordata; class Actinopteri; order Anabantiformes; family Osphronemidae; genus Betta; species Betta splendens. Next base: position 15,818,876 of record NC_040900.2, on the reverse strand, counting down.
CCAAACTATCGGCCATTAAGCCAAACTATCGGCCATTAAGCCAAACTATACTGTAGGACATTAAGCCACCCCAGCCTATGAATAAGTGGTTCCTCAGCACCAAATCGTTGAAACCAAATGAGAAAACGGAAAGCGGCTTTAAATCTTTTCAGCTCGTTTTTTTTTTAACACGCTGCTTTGAATAAATGCCATTTGTTCCTTTTTAAACGAGAAACGGAAAACGGTCCGTGTATGTTCCAACTGTTTGATTTGTCCCCCAGAATAAAATCTTTTTTTCCACAAAACGAGAAAACGGGAAACAGCTTCAAATCTAATTCCAGGTCTAGTTTTGAAAACAGCTCGTTTATTTGGTTTTAACACGGTGCTGTGATTAAATTCTGTTTTTCGCTTATATCAAGGGAAATAAGGAAGCGAATGTTCTTTGTATTTAATTTTCTGGACAATTTACCTAGAAAACGGCTTGATTTATTCTAGTGGGGGAAATCAAACGTAGAACGTACACAGACCCGACACAGTACTTACACACGAGGACATACTGTATAAAGGCAGCAGCGAGATCAGCATTTGACAACAAACACTAGCGCGCATTGACAACTTGATCCAAGTCATCTGCCTATGAATAGGTGGCTCCTCAGCACCATCGTTGGAACGTCACATCACTGTCTGCATATCAATTTAAAACACATCAAATGTCATTCGGTTTCTGTCCTACGTTTTATTCAGAGTAATTGATTGGTCGTTTATGCAAACTATAGGCTATTAAGCCATCCCAGCCCCCCATTCAGTTGCAATGACACGCACAGTCAAAATAACTTGGAAACACACTGTGTGTCTCCTTTTTTATTGTGCGCAATCAACAAAGACGAGGCCACAGGGCGACACAGTACTTAAACACGAGGACATACTGTATGAAGACAGCAGCAACTTCAGCAGTTGACAACAAACACTAGCGCGCATTGACAACTTGATCCAAGTCATCTGCCTATGAATAAGTGGCTCCTCAGCACCATCAATGGAACGTCACATCACTGTCTGCTTCAGACGGTGACGCCACTTTCTCTCGTTGCCTGCATTATCACATGCATACATTTCTGGTTAAGCTCTACCTGGACACATCATCTGTCATTCGGGCTTTTCATTCAGATTCAGAGCAAACTATAGGTCATTGCGGTCGAAGTAAATTTTAAGCATTTGGTTAACCTTAAAAGCTGCTATAACGAGAGAACGACTTAGTTTTTCGTTCTCTGCTTTTTTCTCAAAACGAAAAAACAGCTTTAAATCTAACTCCGTGCCTTGTGTCGAAAAAACAACAACACTTGAATTCCGCTTGTCACTCGTTTGCTCCTCCAAGAGAGGACGAAACGAAACGAATCCAGTTTGTTTTGTATTTTTTCCTCATGATCAACAAACCAGAAGACGATTACAGATATACATATAAAATACATTTATAACACAGATTGATGAATAAATATAGATTCCTATTTTATGTTATTATACTTATATTATTCTATTGGATTGGCTGGAGGAGGGACTGTGTCTCTCGGCTGGCCTGGAAACTGTGTAAAAACATCAGCAGCTTCGGCAATTGACAACAAACACTAGCCCACACTAGCGAGCAAAGACGCATAATAATCTATACTATTTAAAAATGAACTACTCTACATTTAATGATACAAAACAATGACATCGTTTTTGTGCTTAATGTGCAGACACAGATAGAAATGAACAGTCGGACCTCACATCTTTGCGCCACCTGGTGGTTAAAACGAGCCTAGCACCCGCTGCAGGATTAAAAATCCTTAGTCAGGGACGCACCCATGGCGCGCTGGCGACGCGAACGTACTGCGGTAAAAAAGGTGGTCGCTTTGAAGTGCTACGACTGTATGTGCCTGGATCACACATCACTGCTCCACCTGGTGGATCAACGTGTCATTGCTACACATTTCTCAAGAGAGGCTTAGGGGGCGTTACCAAGGCAGCTACTCATTGAATATGACACAGTGGGGGGTCAGGGGCTTTGCATGGGTATTAGTGAGACCACACTGAAGTCATGCTGAAACCCTGCTGAAATCAGTCAGTGATTCTGAGATGCTCCTACTGTAGCTGATTAGATAAGCAACACTTACAAGAAGACAGTAACAACATACATGCTAGACTTTGATGGAACTTGCCATAACAATTCACAGGTCTACTTGGTCTACAACATATACATGACAGGCTTGGTAGTAATTAGAAACACAGCTGACTCTCCCAACTTACTATTGCAGCCGAATCCAAGTTGTACTGAACGTCATGTGGAGGGCTAGCGCCAGCTGCTAACGCTGCACTAGCAACACGCTAGCGGCTAACATGGTGCTAGCAGCTAACATGGCGCTAACAGCTGAAATGTGAGCGGAGTGAATGACCTCTGTGCCATTTATCACCTGATTCAAACCAGAAAAATACTGGAGAGACTTGGATTCATTCAAATTGCGTAGCAGCACCTTGCAACACTTTCTCTCTCTGTCGCTGTAGCTATTAGCATCAAGTGTTCTAGCCATTAGCATTTCTCACACAGGAGGGAAGCTAGATTATAAAAAAAGAACCTTCTGGAGTACATACATCAAATAAGAATCAAGCATGTACTTATGTTTGGGAAGGCAACAGAGCCCTTCTTCAACCTTAAGCCCAGTAATAAAAATACCATCGTTTTCATAGCAGTCGGAGGTGAAATGGTGTCCATATACGAACGAAATGAAAAAGCACTTTCTGAACCCTAATGTGGTCATGTGAGTTCGTATCATAGTGAGTGACTGAAACGCAATGTTGCAGGTAAATTTAGGGGTCCAGGTTTGTCTTGGCGGTGCCAGAGCTGGTTCTGTGAGTAGTCTAAAGACTGGAGACATAGACAGTCCGCCAAATTTGAAACTGATGGCTCTTGGACCGGATTGGATAGTCGCTAAATCTGAAATAAGTAGGGAGTGTACTTCTAACACACCAGGAGTGTTTTAACACGAACCAGGGAGTCATATAAATGTACGTGAATGTCCAAAAAGTGAATTTTGCATGTGCAGGTGTCGTGTATTTAATGTTCCGACCTTACTAGAGATTTCACATGGACTCAACTTTGAAGTTTATATCAACAACGTATGAATTTATTACATAGGATGAAATAGCACTCAAAAAACCTGGGAAAAACCCATCTCCCAAGGCCCACTTTTAAAGCTCCATGTTCACGCAGCCAGCAAGAGCCTACGTGTCCATCGAAAGTCCATGTTTACTCAGCGGCAACAGTTTATTTTTTTGTGATCAACCTGACACTGACCGTAGACTTAGGTCAACTTGACATTAGTTGCAACTCAAAAACAACCTAATTTCCCACGGTCACTAAGGACAGACATAACCCCATGACAGGATCAGAATTTACCACAAACCTTCCCCCTCAATGGACAGATAAATGTCCATTAAAACCAAGCCAAATTTACTTTACCGCCTACAACCAGTGATAAGCACTAGGAAGGTCCTTACCCTTTTTTATAACTGTTATCCTTAGCAAGGTGGACACATAAATCAAATCTAATCAAAATGGTCAAATTCATCATACTGCTCGCACAGGACCTCTCAGGGCGGCCATCTTGATGATCTCCAAACGTTACACAGGTGAATCCGGTCCCTGCCTTAAAAATAAACACACACAAATTACTGACAATTTTACAAACACACTTGGACCCTCAATTAGATACATTATAACCCACGACATAGCAGATCAGGGGATATATGTGATTCAATTTTGGTCACTGAGGTATCATTACTCATACAACGATTAACCTGACTATCATAAACCTTTTTTACCAAACATAAATCTTAGGGTTCCCTGTTTCCCCCTCTAATACTTTAACACAGTGGTTCAGATGATACCAGGTGGGCGAGCCTTTAACTTGAACTGCTCTCAAGGTCGCCTTGACCACCATGTAGGGGGACCTTCTTGTCGGGCGTGGTCCCACTTTCTCCTGAACCCCTTGACGTACACCAGATCACCTTGTTTCAACTTAGGCTCCGGCTCGTCCTGAGTCTCCTTTGCCTAGGCTCTTCTTTCAGCTCCAACAGGTGATCCTCACACTCTGCACAGTCAATCATGGAAGGTCTGTGCTCCCACGTCATTCAGCATCTGCAATTCAGCTCATGCACTTGCAAATTCAAACATCACAGTTGTACTTGAACCAAACATATGTATAGTGTTAAATATTAGGATACCAACTCAAGTATTGATATCAATCGATTTATTTTAGTTTTTACTCCTCCGCACTGCTGCTGTTTTTTTCAAGGACACAACCCACCTAACTATCTTGTCTGTCTGCATGTCTAAGTGTGTATAAGCGGGGTGCATGTGCGTCGTATGCCAGCAACTCGGGCCAACAAAAAAAAAGCAGGCGGAAGACACAGACGAAGAAGGATGGAAGCAAGAAAGAGGCGCAGTATGTGGTTACATTTTTAAGCCGAAAATGAAACAATAGCAACCTGTTCAATCTGCAAAAAGGATGCTTAATACAGTGGCAACCCCACCAATTTATATTATGTATTTATATTTACTGTTGTCAAACGTTGTCTGGGCTTTATTAAATGAATACAATTTAAAACAAAACACCTGAAAGTCATGAAAATGTGGGTATATTTGATAATGCATTAATGCATTAATTGTCAGAAAGTATCGGTATTGGTATTGATATTGACGATACTACAATATTTAGTATAAAGTATTTACCTGGTATCAGATCGACTACAAAGTTTGCAGTATCACCCACCCCTGGTGCTCGCCCCCTTTGAGGATTCTTCCTAAACTACCTTCACTGTTTTTTTTCTGTGAGCTGCATAACAAGAAGCAAGAACATTTCCCCAATGTAGGAAATACTATTATATAATAAACAATTTTAATACAAAGTACAAAAACTATAGCTGTTAATTTTTTCTTTAAACAGACTGACATACACTGGAGTGAAAGATAATCTAAACTCACAGCTCATTGAGAACAGGACTGTGAATCACTAATACGGAAGTGGATTAATGTTGAAGTTTAGCATTGTTTTAATAACATAAAATAGATTATCTGGTTAAACTGTAACTCCATCATTGATTTAGTATTGAAGATCATCAAGTACTCAGCTCCTGAACTTCTCCGGCTTTTCAGAGCCGTCATGTTGCCTGACATCGTTGTCCTACCGGGCCTGAGGTACACTCATAGAGGGTCTCGCCAGACTTTCAACCAGGACAACTCAACAAATATAAAGTCCATATGGTCTACGTCTCGGCACACTAAGTTGATTCATTTAAAATCATTCACATCTCACTGGTGTGCCCCAAGGTTCTGTCCTGGGGCCCCTTCTTTTTATCATTTACATACTCCCTTTTGGTCACATATACAGTAGTTTAGTTACTTTCAGTGTTTTGCGGAAGACACCCAGCTCTACATTTTCTCCCAACCAAATTCCACCCTCCCTCCCTCTTACCTCACGGATTGCCTCCTTGATAAAAAATCCTGGCTCTCTGGCAATTTTCTAAAATTAAAAAATGATAAAACAGAAATGTTACTTATTGGCACAAAATCTACTTTAACCAAACCCTTTGCTTCCCACATTGATAACATTACACACTCAGCGTACTTTCATCTTTGCAGCATTAACCGCCTACATCCCTCCCTCACTCCTTATACTGCTGCCATACTGGTTCACAGTCTTGTCACTTCTCGGCTGGACTACTGCACCTCCCTCCTGTTTGGTCTTCCCTAGAAAACTCTTTGCAAACTCCAACTTGAACAGAATTCGACAACACGTATCGTCTTCCTGCCATTTGTTCCTCTTCCTGTCATATTACACCCATTCTACAGCAACTTCACTGGCTTTGTATTACATATCGCATTCATTACAAAATACTGTTATTTACTTATAAGGCCATTCATAACCTTGTACCTATATATATTGCTTACCTCCTCCATATCATCATACCTGCTCCCCAACTCTGGAATTCCCTTCCCTCTGACCTTCGTATTATCAACTCACTCCCACACTTCAAATCCCAGCTCAAAACACATATGTTTAAAATTTCTTATTCTCACCTGCTGATCGAGTAGTAGCCACACATTAGCATGTCACCTCTACAGAGTAGGGGGAAAGGATGTGAAGTTTGCCTTTGTCACTGTGAGCAAACATGAGACAAACAATAGCTTGGTCGAACTCAGATCCAAGTCATCTGAGTACGAAACACATCACATATCATTTGGTCTTGTGTTTCATTCTAGAGGCAGTCTGGAGCTCTCTGCTAAGACTACTGCCCCAGGACCCATCCCCGGATTAGCTTTGATTAAAAATTAAAAGCAGAGTTTTTTTGTTTTTTGTTTTTATCTAAACAAAAAATCAGTTTTAAATCCAATTCCGTGTGTATTTGTTAAAGAAATTATTTTTGCTCAGTGTATTGGTTTGTAAGGTAGGGTTTTGTAAGTGCTTTGATTCAAATCTGTTTGCCGCCCATAGCAAGAGAAACATGAAAGCCGGTGAAGGTGGATGGATGGACGGTTGGGAAATCAAAGTGTTGAAACAGGCGGAATACGTCATTTCATTCAGTTACAATGACACGCGCAGTCAAAACAAATTCCCCACTCCCCTGTTTCTCTTGTAGCCTGCATTTTCACATGCATACATTTGTGTTCTGGTCACGCTTTGTCTGGACACATGACTCCGTAACACGTCATATAACATCCGGTGTCTTGCGTTTTACTCAATGATTGGTCATGTATGCAAACTATAAGCCTTTAAGTTTTGTGTAACTTTAAAGAGTTTGATGTCTCCACCAAATTATATGCAGAGGTAACGAGAGAATGACTTCTTTTGTTTTCCCTTTTTCTCCAAACAAAAAAAACAGGCCGAATAAGTCAAGTCAAACTGCAGTTCTGCAGACACAAAGTAAACACGTACGAACAAACATGTTGCCGTAATGCGTCGCTGTAGAGTTCTGGCGTCTGGTCAAAGTTACAATCGACAACTGCTTTAAAACAAATTCCTATGATTAATACGGTTAATTACGTAAAATCTACGACTATTGGAAAACATTCATTAACAAGTTGTGGAAGTGTAACACCTAAATAAGCGGCTGTAGTCGCAGATGAACTGCGCTCTACGTCTTTACTTGGCCTATGCGCATTCAAATTATATTAATTAAACCGCAACCCATAATCACGGAATTATGTAAAGCCAATATATTGTATCAGATGTTAGAGCGGAAGGTACATATGAGATGCCTGCTGTTTAAAAGTCCCCACACAAAATTCAATGCAAAATTCACTTTTTGGACGTTCTGGTACATTTATATGACTCCCTGGTTCATTAAAACACTCCAGGTCTTTTAGAAGTACACTCCCTACTTATTTCACATTTTGTGAGTTTATCCAATCTGGTTTAAGAACCATCGATTTTAAATTTCCCAGACTGTGTATGTTTGCACTCTTTTAACCACTCACAGAACTAGCTTTGGCCCTGCCCAGACAAACCTGGACCCCTAAATGTACCTGCAACATTGCGTTTCAGTCACTCACTGTGCACTCTAGCGTAGTAGGTGGCGGTAAAAAGACAAAAAGAAGAAGAGGAAGTCACTCACTGTGACACAAATTGACATGGGGCCATTAAGTTCTCCGTTGTTGGTTGTTCCGACCAACCTCGCAGCCTTTTGAATTTACCAGCGGCGCAAGAAATGAGAACTTTACGGATCAATTTTATTGTAAATGGACCAGTGCGGCACCGCTGCCTAAATGCTTGTTTGTGTGTGGAGACCATTTCACCCCTGACTGCTTATAAAACAAGGTTATATTTATTACTGGGCTTGAGGTTGAAGAAGGGCTCTGTTCCTACAGGGCGTGATCCACTTGCTGCTTCCCCAAATGTAAGTACATGCTTGATGCATGAATGATACGTATGTACTATGTTGATGCTAACAGCTACAGCGACAGAGAGAGACAGTGTTGCTAGGTCCTGCAACGCAATTTGGATGAATCCAAACTTCTCCAGCATTTGTCCGGTTCGAATCGTGTTATATATGGTACAAGTCATTCATTTAACTCACATTTTAGCTGTTAGCGCAATGCTAGCATTAGCAGCTAGCGCTAGCCCTCCACATGACATTCAGTACAACTTGGGTTTGGCTGCAATAGTAAGTTGTGAGAGTCAGCTGTGTTTCTAATTACTCCAGAGCCTATCGTGTGTATGCCGTAGCCCAAGTAGACCTGTGAATTTGGGTTATGGCAAGTTCTATCAAAGTTTAACATGTATGATGTAGTAGCTGTAATTGTTTTTTTTTATACAGGCTGGCACATCCCAGCTACCTAAACGCAAGGAGGTTGCTTCTCAAACTGACACGCCACTACAGTCTGTGGACACACTGCTACCTTGTAGAAGAGTTGTTGCTCACCTCAGGAGCAAAGGTATGTTCATTTAACAGCAGTATGATAATTTGTTGGCCAATAGGCAGTTTTATATGACAGAGATTTTGGATTTCACATTTGAGCAGTTGTAGTATTCATAATCTGATCTATAATATTGTCTATATATTTACTCTGTATGCAGTTGGTCAACTTATTTTGATATTTTAGTCTGTTTATGTGTAATTTGTAATTCTCATTATGGTGCAGATTATGTGGAAAATTTGAGCAGCCTGACAGAAAGGAGGTCATTAATGCCATGCCGAGATTTAACAAACCATCATTATAAAAGCTAAGTTGAAAACGTATTTGCTTCAAACACTATAACAACTGATCTAACTACCTCTACATATTATTTACATTAGTTAAGGTTGTGAGATAGCTGCACTGCTTCCAATCAAAATGTCTTCCAAAACGTGATGAGCACAACAAAGATCTTCACATCTCCCAGCCAACTGCCCATGACTGTACCTGTTCCACTCCAGAAACTATGCTTTCACCATAACTATGAATCCTACCCATTAGTTCCTTGGTCTGCACATTGAACTGTGAAGGTAACTTATCCAGCAGTGCTGGTGCATTGGTTGACAATAAAGTTGGCTTTGACCATTTCTGTTTCAATGAACTCTTTTTTATGAGGGAAAACAGACAAATGTTTTTTTAATATTTCAACTTTTATTCAGGTATGGCAACGAAAACAGTATTTTAGTTATTTCAGAGGTGGTCTAAGTTTAACATAGGTGCCTTGTCCCTCAGGAAACACTGCCCTAATCCCCAAGACCAGGGAAAATGGGATGACAACTTAGACTCTTTACCCTAGAAGTGCCCAGCACCAAAACTTCTCTAGGCTAGATACCTGCAACGACTTGAGATACACACAGACATAGTACTGTCAAATTTATGACGGACAGAAACAATAATTACATTTCTATTAGTTATATATTAGCACTTGATATATCATACACCTTACTAAAAGCAATTAAAATATGTTAGGTAAATATGTATTTAGAACCAAAGCTATGTTTGTAAACCAGAGTTCCCAGGTAGGTTATGCAGTGATTAATCTGTAAATAGTAAAATGTTCTAAAATTCTGAGATACTGATTTATTCCATGCATGTGTAATTGTCTGATATAATGCATATTAAATGCGTTCTGTAATGAATACACATTCAGACATACTGGCTCCAGTCCTGGATCATCAACCATACATGACAGTAGGTTTGGCAACTAGTTCAGGCGTCTTGAGGTAAGGTTTATTAAAATTTAACTTCAAATACCATGTCACATTAATAAAAGTATTAAACACAAGCAATATCTTGACAGCAACAGTTGCTGTCACACCATGCATTGGTAGGCATTGACTGTCCCAACATTGGCACTTACAGACAAATACGGCAATATATAAGCTGCAGCTGAAGATCCCATTATGGAGAAATTATTTTGACACAGCAGCAGCACGAGAAAAAAAAACGCGTAAAAATGAGTTTATATTAATTTATCAAGCTATGCTCCCAAACAAGCTGTAGTCATGTTATGAATATTCTGTTGTATTAATTCAGGCTGCATATTGGCAACCAGCGTGCAGGCAATAATACTGCATACTGATAAATACCCAGTAACTGATAAACACCCAGAAGGAATTTTGGCAGCTGTGGCAGCATGCTATTCTTATGCTCATAACTGATAAATAGAGTAAGTACAATACTCAACTCTGACATGTATTCAAATTTTTAAAGTTATAAAGCAATTTCTCAGCTTTTCATTTGAGGCTGTAAGTTGTCATTTAGCTGTCTGTCTGCTTGCCTACCAAACAGCGTGTATATAATCAAGAACTGTTCTCAGACCTGTTTTTTTTTTTACTTAATACTTGACCCTGACTATACGGGTCAGACAGTACGTTTTTGTGAAAGCTCCACCTTTTGGTTTTACCGTGGAATTGCGTCATTTGTTCCTAAAATAGGCACAGGGGCTGGTGCAGGCTGAAGCACAGGGGCTAGAGCATGACGTGGCTAAGCTGGAGCTTGAGCACAACGAGGCTGAGCTGGAGCTTGAGCGCGACGAGGCTGAGCTGGAGCTTGAGCACGACGTGGCTGAGCTGGAGCTTGAGGGGAACTTGAAGTCTGGGCTAGAACCTGAACAAGACTGATGACAGGGCGGCAACAGATTTTGGGGCTGACTGCTGCAACAGGGCTAGGGCTGGAAACAGATGTGGATACCAGCCTGGTGCTTTAGTCGACTGTGGAGGTTAAACCGGCTCATTCACTGTGCATTTTCTGATGGTGCGATGGCACCATTAGAAAATGCACAGTTAATGTAGTTAAAACATTTAAAACATAACTGCTAAACTGCATAACTTTTGCAGAAGAAGCTCAAGTAGTTTAATTTCAAATTGAGGAAGCTTGAAAGAGATTTGCTGAAATTGAAGAACTGCTGAAAATGAAGGAAGTGTGTAAAGGTTTGCTTACTTTGATGGAATTTAACTTAATATATTAAGCAGCTATATATTAAGATTAAAAGGTATTAATTATAATTTAATATAGGTTTAAGAGCTAAAAGAATAGCTCAAAGTTGTGGAAATATTCAATACACCTTAAAGTGTCAAGAACTGTAAAAGAGGCAGGGAATGCAGGACCCAAATGTACAGCTCGGAGACAGGGCTTAAATAAAATTTTCCTTAATTGTAGTAGGTCCAAAAACATCAAGCAAGCACAGGGTTAGACAGGCGATGATCAAACACCAGTAATCCAATAATCCAGGCAATAATCAAAATATGTTTGAACAAAAACCTGATATTTACTGTATAACATATTTTAAAGTGCAACTCCGATTTAAATTTTTTACTTTATGTAAATCTTTTGATTAAAACATCACGGACATCCTGGAGTCCATAGAGAAAAAAATACCAAGCTTTGACGCGCGTCTGGCGCTAGTGGAACTAGCCACAAAGAGTTTATGGCCCTCCACGACTCCCTGGAATTCATCCAGCAGTAGGTGGTTTCTCTCGCCACCGAGAACGAGGCCCTGAAGGGAACGGTGCAGTCCCTGACGGAGGATGTGGCTCAGCTAGTGGCCGAAAATAAAAAAATAAAAGAAGGCATCATCGATCTGCAGGCCCGCAGCATGAGGGACAACCTGATGTTCTCAGGGATTCCAGGGCAGGCGGAGGAAAATGCGGAAGCCACCGTTAAACCTTCCTTAAACAATAGATGAAGCTTCCAGCGGACGTAATGGACAACATGGCGTTTCACCGTTCCCACCGACTCGGAGAGCGACGACCGGATGGCCAGCGCCCTCGCCCATTGTTTCCAAGTGTCATGACTTCAAGCAGAAGAAACTCGTTAAGAGCCGGGGCCGACAGCTGAAAAGAACCGACTACAGCGTCAACGACCAGTTCCCCAAGGAGGTCCTCGACCACCGCCGACGACTGTTCCCCATCCGTAAAAAGTTCATGGCAGAAGGCTGCAGGGCTGTCAACAGCGTCGACAAACTGTACGTCAACGGAGAGCTCTACCGGGACCAGGAAACAACTCCGTGGCTGTACTAGCAGGTGGTATGTAAAAAAATGGTTTAATATAAAAGGTTTGTTAAAAAATAATAGACGCAATGCAACTAAGTGTTAGAACTTTACACCCAAAATTCAAACTCGTTCTCTCGCAGATGTTTCATGTAAATGGTAATTGTCATTCTAATGTCACTCACTCACTTTGCAAATTGCTCATCATGCTTAATCACTCACTTTCCTTTCACTTTAATTTTCCTTCCCTTTACTCCTTTTTCTTCACCTACTTTCACTCCACACTGTTTACATCCTTCTTTTCTCTATTCTTCTCCCACGTAGTCAGCCAGCTATGTAGCCCTCCAGCAGCCACACACAAACATCTACTGCACAGGGGAAACACGTGCACATACATAGATAACACACAACTCAGAATACACAGGTACTTAAGGTTAGACACACACCTAAAGTCTGTCGCACTACATACACACAAGACTAGTGATCCACAGCAGTCAGGTAAGATATGACACCACTGAAGATTGTCACTTGGGATGTACGTGGAATCAATAAGAAGGAGAAACGATTTAAAATATTTAATCATCTGAAAACCCTACAAGCAGACATTGTTTTACTACAGGAAACTCATTCCCAAAATTATAAATTACACTCTGGCATCAGCAGAGTTCCCACATGCTTACTTAGCTGGTAACAATTCTAAACAAAGAGGGGTCGCCATCCTGATAAATAAAAAGATTAACTTTACTCATAACGATACCATTGTAGATCCAGAAGGGAGATATATAATCATTAATTTCATGATAGGTAAGATTGAATATTGCATAGCTAATGTTTATGGCCCTAATGTTGGCGACCCCTCTTTCTTTCACAGCTTCTTCACATCACTGTCTGCTCACTCTGGTTCCAAACTTATAGTAGGAGGGGACTTTAATTTAGTATTTAACCCAGAGTTGGACAGGCTATGCAAAGCTGTGAGCAACAGGAACTGTCAATCAGAACAGACCCTAAAACAGTAAATGGATGACTTCTGTTTCTGTGACACATGGCGTTCTCTTCATCCTACATCCAGGGGATAAACATTTTTCTCGCCAGTTCACCACTCTCACTCCCGTATAGATTATATTTTAGTAAATAACTAAGTCTTACAAGATGTCTCTGACACCAATATTCACTCTATCACAATCAGTGATCACGCACCAATGTCCATTTCGTTGATTAGGACAGTCAAACCATCAACCAGGAATTGGAGGTTTAATACATCATTACTCAATGATCAAGACTTCATCAGTTATGTCAGGAGAGAATGGAAAACCTTTATAGAAATCAACGATACACCGGGAACCTCACCCTGTGTTCTTTGGGAGACTGGGAAGGCAGTTATGCGTGGTAGAATTATTTCATATTCATCGCACAAGAAAAAAAAGGACATGCTACTTGAATTAGAATTAGAGCAAAAAATAAAATCTCTAGAGATTAAATATGCTTCCTCTCCAACCAATGATGTCCTAGAAGACCTAAGGAATCTAAAGCTGAAATTAAATAATATAATTGATTGCAGAACTCAGCATGGTCAAAGTTCTCCCAGCGTAACTGATCTATCTAAAACTAACAAATGTGGTAGATTTTTAGCTAACCAATTAAAATAAATAGATCCATCCACCTCAGCCATAGAGGAGTTTCTGAATAAACTAGAACTGCCAGAGCTAAAGGAAGAACAATTCACAACTCTAGTCTCATTGTTATCTTTGGCAGAACTACATGAAGCTCTGCAGGAGATGCCCAATAAAAAAGCTTCAGGACCAGATGGATTCCCAACTGAATTTTATGAAGAGTTCTGGTCCATGCTGGCACCCAGCTTTTACAAAATGGTAGCTGAAATTAAACAACAACATTCATTACCCACAAATATGAATTCTGCCTTCATAAGCCTGCTCCAAAAACCAGGAAAAGACCCTACACTCCCATCGAGTTATAGACCAATTTCACTAATAAATGTAGATCTAAAAATAGTGTGTAAAGCACTTGCTAGAAGATTAGAAAAAATCACTCCATATATAATTCACTCTGATCAAACAGGCTTCATTAAAGGTAGACAGTCAACAAACAATATGAAAAGATTAATCAACTTAATTGATTATGTCACCACCCATAAACTAGAGTCAGCCATCGTCTCCTCAGATGCAGAAAAAGCTTGTGATAGAGTAAACTGGAAGCTTCTTTTAGCCACTCTGCACAAATTCGGCATTGGGAAATCATTTATAGACTGGATCCAAATATCATACAGCTCAGCAAACGCCGCAGACAGAATAAACAACCAGATCTCACCAAGGTTTAATCTGCATAGAGGGACAAGACAGGGCTGCCCACTTTCTCCATCACTATTTGCAATATTTATTGAACTTCTAGCCGCAGCAATAAGACAGCATGAAGGAATCACTGGAATATCGACCAAATCAGCAAATCATAAAATAAGTTTATATGCTGACGATGTGTTACTGTTTCTCCTGGAGCCACAGACGTCTCTTCCTATAATTATCAGCCTCATAGATGAATTCTCAGGACTTTCAGGTGACTAACATCTCTTCTACCACACTCCATTCAGGGAACATTAAATACTTGGGCACTGAATTGTCATCTAGGCTATCAGAGCTTATTAATCTAAACTAAAATCCATTATTAAAACAAATAGAAGCCAACCTCAAAAGATGGCAGTCCTTACCCATTTCACTTATGGGAAGAATTGCCACCATAAAAATGATGATCCTGCCAAAAATTAATTACATACTCTCAATGTTTCCAACTCAGCCAGCCCAGGCGTGGTTTAAGACATTAGACTCCTACATCTCACAGTTTCTGTGGAAAACCAAGCCACCACAAATTAGTTTAAAAACTCTTCAAAAATACAGATGTTGCGGTGGCCTAGAACTACCTAACTTCCACCACTATTCTTTTGCCAATAGACTGAACCATGTCCACAAAGGGATAGAACCCATGCCAGCAGACTCCTCCTGGATAGACATTGAACAAACATTTTGTGGAAATATTAAAGTTGCATATCTGCCCTTTATCAGCACCAAAATCAAACACCATAGTTGTTACCACAGCATTAGCATAAAAACATCTCTAACAACCTGGTGGGATTTTCTTAAAATTAATGGGTCTTCGCTTACTCTTTGCCAAAACACACCTCTCTGGAACAACCCAGACATCATACAAAACAAAAAGGCAATACACTTTCCAACTTGGCATACCAAAGGGATAACACATCTGAAACATGTTTTCACATGAGACAAGTTTACCTCTTTTGAAGAATTAGTGTCCCACTATGAAATTTACTGGTGCCAGTTTCTTAGAATACCAACAACTAAAGTCAATACTTAATTCAAAAAGTAAGAATACTCCCATCCACATGCAACCACCACCAGTAATAGAGCGATTTATTGATATATCAGGGAAAAGGATAGTATCCAGATTCTATATCTTAATTTCCAATGTAGACCAGACAGTGAGCCTTCCTATATCTAAATGGGAAGCTGATCTCAACATCACCACTAATTACATGTTCTGGAATAATGTATGTTCTAATTTATTCAAAAAAAAATACAAATTTACAACTAATACAATATAAAATTTTTCATAGAACACGTTAAACAGGACAAAGGATGTTCCAAATGGGTCTCACAAACTCAAATCTTTGCCCTCATTGTACAGATAACACAGCAGATAGATTGCTACATGCATGCTGGTCATGTTCACCTGTGCAGCAATTTTGGCAATGTGAACACCTGTCAACCCGGTTAAGCTGTCCAATCCCAGCGACCCCTGCACTTTGTCTTCTAGAAGATCTAAGTGGGCTTGACCTAGAGACAAACTCATCACACACACTTCTTTCTGCCCTCTGTGTCGCAAAGAAAATCATCCTTATCAACTGGAAAACTAAAAAAAATGAAGCATTATTCAGTACCTGAACAGCTTGTTAGATTACACCACCTTAGACAGATTGTCTGCTTTGTCAAATCAATGACCAAAACCCCAACCACCAACCAGGTTGGTGGTTGGTGGATTCCAGCCCAGAATCCACCAACCCCAAAACGGGGTTGGTGGATTCTGGGCTGGCCGCATGGGTCCCCTGCGGTGGGGGTGTGGTGGCTGCTGAGACCGGCAGTCCTGTGCCGGAGTAGGGCCATTTTGAGGGTTGGCGTGTGCCTGTCCCCAGGGAGCGGAGGCGGGCCTCCCTGCTGGTGTGCGGACCTGGGGGTGAAGACCTGGGTGACCTGTGCCTGGAGGGGTCCATCTGGGGGTGTCTACCTGTATCTGGAGGGGTGTCTCTCCCCTGAGGGCGCTGCCCTTGCTCAGGTGGGTCGCTGCCTGCCCTAGCGGTCCGACGCCCTCTGGTAACTGCTCGGGCCTGTTGGGGGGGGTTTAGCGGACTACTCGGGCTGCGACCTTCATTGGGCCCTGGGCGGACGTTGGTCCTCAATGCACAACTGCAAAGTATGTGTGTAGGTTTGAGTGTAGCACTACACGGGGCGAGCATGGGCATACCTGAGCGAGAGAATAGGTAAGTGTGAAAGAAGGGTGAGGATGGCTCTGGCTGTGCTGCGTGTGGTGCCTGGGCAGTATTACTGCGGTCCCCGGGTCTAGGCTATCTCTTCCTGGTTGGAGTTGTGGGGGGGCGGTGGGATGGGTAGCAGAGCTAGTTGGCCATCTGGCTCTGCAGACCCTGTTGCTTTGCTTCTCAACTACATTCATCCACTTAGGTCTGCAAGGGGCGTCCTCCTGCTGGAGGGACTGGGGCTACCGGAATGTGGTCCCGTACATCCCAAGTGGAATACTCTGCAGTTTTAATTGCATTAGTAATACACACTCGTTCAGGAATCTGGGGGCTCGGAGAACTGGGGATCTCCCAAAGTTCCTCATACTTAGCCACTTACACATACATTTAGGGCCGGGGGTGGGCTCTTTCACTGGGGCCTGGGGCTGAGGCCAGTTGTGGCCTTGCCCAATGGCCTGGTGGAGAGATCAACACCCAGTTTTAACTGCAAAAAGACATTTAGGGTGGGGGGGGGGGCACTGTCCGCGGGACACACCGTGGTGTCACCCACTTTCAGTGCACTCTAGTTCCACACACTCACGTCCAAGCTGGGTTGTGTGTGTGTGTGTGTGTGTGTGTGTGTGTGTGTGTGTGTGTGTGTGTGTGTGTTTGAGTCTGTATGTGTGTGGTGCGGTTGAAGTGTGGGGGGTCCGGTTTTCCGCCCGGGGTACGTTGATCGTCCGCCTGGGTGGTCTCTTTTCTGCTGACACCCACCAATTGCTGGCCTTGTGCTGCAGGCCGGTGTGGTGGCAGGGGATGAGGTCGGGCCGATGGGGTAAGCCCCGCTCCGCTCGTGTAGGGGTGGTGGACTGGGGGTGGGCCCACTCTGGGCGCGGGGGCATCACCGTGGGTCCTCGGGCTCCATTCTCACAGGCCGACTGGACTGAGCCCCTGGTTCTCATGGGGCGGACAGCGTTGACCCACGGTGGCCCACTCTGACCTCGGTGCTGTCTCTGTGGCTGCTGCAGCTCTGCCTAGGGGGCTCTGTGTGGGCGGCTTGGGTCGCAACACCTGTCCTCCTGGAACTGAAGGTGTGTGGGCTCCCTGGCTGCTAGGATTCTTTCCTCTGCTTGTTGGATGGGCGTAGTGGCTGAGCTCCTTACATCACCCTGGCTTTCACAAGTGGCATTGTTCATGCACCAACGTCTGCCTCACCCTTTGGGTGAACAATGTTAAGCTACAACTTACTAACATTGTAGTGGGACACTCAACACCTGAGCTGATAAACAGGCTTTCCAAACCCAACTGTAATGTAATTACTGATACTTATTACTACCAATATTAATATTGAGTGAATATGGAAATTGTGGTATTGTATGTCATGACTATTATTAAGTATAATAACAATATATAGGATATGTATAACAATGCATATGTGTATGTTTGTATGAGTATGTGCACAGACCTTAACACTATTATTGGTATTAGTATTAATCTCCAAGGTAAACCAAAGTACAAAAGTTGTTTAGTTATAAATGTATTAGCCTAAGGTACATCCCTGCTTATTTATTTTGCACCGATTGTTTACCTAACAGATTTGCTTGGTTTCAGCAGCTGGTTGCACAACCACCCCCCCTCCCGCACACACACCCCAAAGCAGAAACCTAACCTGTCCACCAACACAGAACATCACACCTATTTGGGATTAGCTAAATAAAACATTAAATAAAACATTAATTAGGAAGAGTATATATATTTTATATATACCCCTCTTGTTAAAGCAAAGCTGTCCATCACAATATGGCATTCAGCGTAATATATGCTTCTTGTTAAACTGCTGGACAGAATAAACTGCTGTTCTGTCCAGCAGTTTAGCAAGCAGCATATCTTACGCTGAATGCCATATTGTGATGGCACACGCAGCACAGCCAGAGCCATCCTCACCCTTCTTTCATACTTACCCATTCTCTCGCTCAAGTATGCCCATGCTCGCCCCATGTAGTGCTACACTCAAACCCACACACATACTCTGCGGTTGTGCATTGAGGGCCAACCTCCGCCCAGGGCCCAATGAAGATTGTAGCCTGAGTAGTCCACCAACCCCTCCTGCAACAGGCCCGAGCAGTCAGTAGGCAATATTGGCATCACTTCTGCCAATTTCTCTTGGCTGAAGGGTTTTGGCTAAATTATGAATCTGTGGCTTTCTAAAAGTGTCTGCTTTGATTTAAAATAAAAGGCTGCTAAACGACTTAGAAACAATGTCTTTACTCAAAATATTATAAAATTAATTAATATATCATTAAAATATAACCTTTCTGTTAAAAACGTAAAGCAATGTTCCAACGTTTGTCTGTAAACCGAAGGAGTTACAATATGTTGAAACACACGCTCTGTCTCTGTCACGTTTCTTGTTACATCCTGCTTTTACTTTGAAAGTACTTCCCGTCCTTGTCTCAGCTGTCTCACTCCCCGGTTCCCATTATCCACACCTGTCCATAATTAGTTAATCAACACCAGTACTTAGTCTCCACCTCGCACACACTCTAGCTGCCACATTGTCATCTGTCCTGTCGACCTCCAGTAGGGGGTCGTTCCTGTCGCAGCTCCCGCTGCAGTCATAGCACTTCTATCCAGCATTCTAGTATCGTCTCTTGTTTTTTGATCCTGCTTATTCCTGACCACTGAATCCTGCCTGACCCTTGCCTGTACCTTTGCTCGGATATCGAACCTTGCTTGACCATTTGACCCGTGAGTTTGTCTAGTCCTTACCTGTACCGTCGCTGTGATCTCCTGTGTACCATCTCACGTTCCTGTCGCCGCTCCGGCATTTCACATCTCCGTTCCTGCCGCCAATCCAGCGGATCATGTTCACGTTCCTGTCGCCGTTCCGGCGGTTCACGTTCCTGTCACCGCTTCAGCGCCTCCAACCCAGGCTCCCAATGCCGCTGCCTCTGTTCGCCACTCGGACACAGCTACAGAGACCCAGCCCCCGCCGCTCTCAGCGCCTCCAACGACGGTCAGCCGCAGGCGCCCCAGACGGCGTCGGCGAGGGCACGGTTCCGGGGTCCAGGGCCCAGAGACCTCGGTCGCGGTGACCGAGCAGCTCTCCTCTCCGGCAGAGGATTCTCTCGGTGGGGAACCGAGAGAATGCCTGTGTCATGTCAATTGCAGGCATCCCCGATAGCGTTGCACAATGGATCCACCTCCACTGTTCTCCCCCGGTTGCGTTCCTCTTTTCCCACCTAATGGACACTGCGGATTCGACAGCAGACCAGGGCACGAGGGAGCAACTATTTGAGGAGGCAGCTGCCCTCATCCTGAGGGAACCTGCCCTGCGTGCGACCCTGCAACTCCCAGGCCTGCAGCCAGCAGCCACGCCAGATCCCACGTCTCAGCCACGTCAGTCTTGTCACACTCAGGTTCCAGTGCAGCCCTGTCACACTCAGGTTCCAGTGCAGCCCTGTCATGCTCAGGTTCCAGTGCAGCCCTGCCACGCTCAGGTTCCAGTGCACCCCTGCCACGCTCAGGTTCCAGTGCAGCCCTGCCACGCTCAGGTTTCAGTGCCGCCCTGCCACGCTCAGGCCCCAGCCCCAGTTCAGTCGTGCTCTGCTCAGGCTTTAGCCCCAGTTCAGTCGTGCTCTGCTCAGGCTTTAGCCCCAGTTCAGTCGAGCTCCGTTCAGGCTTTAGCCCCAGTTCAGTCGAGCTCCTTTCAGGTCCCAGTCCAGTCGGGTCAAGTCCAGGTCCCAGTCCAGTCGAGTCAAGTCCAGGTCCCAGTCGAGTCGAGTCCAGGTCCCAGTCTAGTCGAGTCAAGTCCAGGTCCCAGTCCAGTCAAGTCCAGGTCCCAGTCCAGTCGAGTCACGCTCAGGCCTTGTCCCAGCCAGAGGGCACCATCCGTCAAACAAGTGCTAGTCACACCCAATCAGGCCGACGTCTACTCCGTCGAGCTCGGCAGCTGCAAGCAGTCATGCCGGCTCCAGAGAGGACGCCGTTCTAGTTCCTGTTGGCTCCAGTAAGGACGCCGTTCTAGTTCCTGTCGGCTCCAGTAAGGACGCCGTTTTAGTTCCTGTCGGCTCCAGTAAGGACGCCGTTCCAGTTCCTGTCGGCTCCAGTAAGGACGCCGTTCCTGTTCCTGTCGGCTCCAGTAAGGACGCCGTTCCAGTTCCTGTCGGCCCTGTATTGGTCGTTCCAGTCCCCGTTCCTGTCGGCCCTGTATTGGTCGTTCCAGTCCCCGTTCCCGTCGGCCCTGTATTGGTCGTTTCAGTCCCCGTTCCCGCCGGCCCTGTAAAGGTCGTTCCAGTCCCCTTTCCTGTCGGCTCCCGCGAGGACGCCGCTCTAGCTCCCGTTCCTGTCGGCTCCCGCGAGGACGCCGCTCTAGTCCCTGTCAGCCTCGGAGGGGCAGTCCCCGCTGACCTCCAGGAGGAGGTCGCCGGCCGCAGCTCCCGCCGCAGCTCCCGCCGCAGCTCCCGCCGACCTCCAGGAGGAGGTAGCGCCGGCCGCAGATCCTGCCGCAGCTCCCGCCGACCTCCAGGAGGAGGTTGCGCCGGCTGCAGATCCTGCCGCAGCTCCCGCCGCAGCTCCCGCCGACCTCCAGGAGAAGGTCGCGCCTGCCGCAGTTCCTGTCGACCTCCAGGAGGAGGTTGCGCCTGTCGCAGCTCCCGCTGCAGTTCCTGTCGACCTCCAGGAGGGGGTCGTTCCTGTCGCAGCTCCCGCTGCAGTTCCTGTCGACCTCCAGGAGGGGGTCGTTCCTGTCGCAGCTCCCGCTGCAGTTCCTGTCGCCCTCCAGGAGGGGGTCGTTCCTGTCGCAGCTCCCGCTGCAGTTCCTGTTAACCTCCAGGAGGGGGTCGTTCCTGTCACAGCTCCCGCTGCAGCTCCTGTCGACCTCCAGGAGGAGGCCGTGCCTGTCGCAGCTCCCGCATCGGTTCCTGGCGGCTCCGGCCGCACCTGCATTGGTTTCTGGCGGCTCGGCTCCGGCCGCACCTTCATCGGTTGCTGGTGGTCCAGCGCCGACCACGTCTCCATGCCTGTCCTCGTTTCCGGTTCTGGCCTCACCTCCACATCTGTCCTCTTTTCTGGTTCGTCTGCCGGACTGGTGGCCTCGCCCTCGTCACCTCCTGCCGGTTGGGTGGCGCTGCCTCCTGCGGCGCCGTCCGCCGCGGCTCTCACCTGGGGAGCGTCCCCTCCTGCCACGACGATGGCTCGGCCTCTGCCGTCGTCGTCCACCGCGACTCTGGGGTCCTCGGTTCACCTCCGTCGGGAGGAGGATGGATTTGGCTCCGCCCTCCCGGACTCCGCCAGCCTGGCTCTTGGGCATGGGGAGTGCCGTCTCGGCCTGGTGGCCGCGCAACCTGCCCTCCCTCGCCACCATCCCCCGTGAAGGGACAGTCTGGACCTTGTTTTTGTGTTTTGGACTCATCATGGACTCCCATTCCTGCCCTGTCTTGTATCATTGTTGTTTTTGTTTTGACCCTCCTCCGGTCCTCCCTCCGCCCACCTTGCTTGTCTGCCTTGTCGGGGAGGGATTCGGTCCCTCCTCCTGAAACCACCCTCCGCCCGCCCTGGTTTGGGGGGGGGGGGGGGCTTCCGTGGGCGTCGTGGTAGACGCCCTGGGGGGGGTACTGTCACGTTTCTTGTCACATCCTGCTTTTACTCTGAAAGTACTTCCCGTCCTCGTCTCAGCTGTCTCACTTCCCGGTTCCCATTATCCACACCTGTCCGTAATTAGTTAATCAACACCAGTACTTAGTCTCCACCTCGCACACACTCTAGCTGCCAGATTGTCAAGTCATAGCACTTCTATCCAGCATTCTAGTATTGTCTCTTGTTTTTTGATCCTGCTTATTCCTGACCACTGAATCCTGCCTGACCCTTGCCTGTACCTTTGCTCGGATATCGAACCTTGCTTGACCATTTGACCCGTGAGTTTGTCTAGTCCTTACCTGTACCGTCGCTGTGATCTCCTGTGTACCGAACCTTTGCCTGTCTGCTGGACCTGATATTGTTTGCTCCTTGCCTGTGCTTAAAAACCGTGCCTCTCTGTGTATGACCTGGATCGACTGATTACGATTGTGCTAATAAACCCTGATTTCTTCCTCACCACAGCTGTGCGCTGTGCATTTGGGTCCTCCTCCGTGTGTTCTGACAGTCTCAGGTAAATCGAAGCTCTGAAGCTTGGGACATTCGTCATAGTGCAATGCATACTGGGTGTTGTAGGATATGACCAGTTTCATACACAAAATATATTACTTTAGTTTTCTCTGTTTTCTCTGGACATAGACTATCAATGTTAAATGTTGTTGCACATTTTTGCTGAGAAAATATAAAATTGGTATAACAATTTGCTTTTTAGCGGTGAAGTATTGCTTTAAGAACTCTCAATATGGAGCAGGAGAATGGTAAACAATACAAAACACAACTGGCTTATGAGTTTTAAAGTCTGGGTGAGAAAGGCTCAGAGTGAGCTCTGGATTATTTATGATACAGCAAATTCTACAGTGTATTACCACAGTCTGATATTTGTGGTTACTTGTATGGGTTAAAGTGCAGGTCAGATGAGTTACGCCGCAGCAGTGGAGAGCATCCGGTATCTGTGGGCCAAGAACCGGCAGCTGAAAGTAGCAGCAGTGAGTCTACCGCTGTCGGTTTCTCTGATTCTACTACTAATGGTAACGTGTGTTACAGATCATTAGTTTTGGGGTGCATGTAAACAAAGTAGCATTTGAAACAAGCTTCAGGAGAATACCAAAAATGGTCGAATGAGTAATAATAATAAGTAACATATTCGTTATAGCTTGTGCTGTCTCTGACAGGAAGTCATTTCTTTCTGTGGCCATTAATCTTTATAACTCCTCCCTCTAAGATCACTGTGATCAGACACTGCTATTCATTCATAACCATATTGGTTTCTTATTTGTAACTCTTATTTGGTTTCTATATATGTATATATTTTAATCTATTTCTATATCTATGTTAAATCTTTATATGGTCTATCTAAATAGACATCTATCAGCTGTCTATGAGGGCAACACACACAGTGTAACCAATGAACCTAATGCATGTTTTTTACTGCATTCAGGCAATTACTGGTGCACCAATGGGAGGGAGTTAAGCCACGTTAACTAAAATTTTATTTCACTTTGCCATCTTAGGGACAGTTCAGCACACATAAGATTTATTGATAAAAATAGTACAAAACCTTTTGAAAAAACATAAATAACATATTTCAAAACATATATTTGGAAATAACAATTGTCAAATATTGCTACACCAGCTTTAAATCGAAATCACAGCACAATCACTTGTGGTGGAAAATTCCCATAAAGAAGCAAATGAAAGAGTTGCTTTTTGTGTGATTTATTATACAAACAACAACAAAAGAGGAAAATAAAAATAATGGGGAAAGCAAATTAAAAGCATGGATGTTGATCGTGCACATCAACAAACCAAAAACCAGCTGGGGAGATCAGTGCATAAACCACAAAGATGTGATGCAAAGAGCCCATGATCCTCTAGTTGCTCCTGCCTTTTAACCCCTCTGGCTCTGTTGGAATGTCTCTCTGCACCAATGGAATTGTTTGTGCCACCTTATCTCGCCATGAGTGAGAATGCAAACATTCTCACTTCTGTATCATCATGTCTTGTTATCCAAGGGAAGGAACACCAAGCTTCAAAGGCAATATGCATTCGCTTTAACAGCCTTGGGTCTGGTGGGGAGTCAGATAGGATAGAGCCAGAGACTACGGTATAAAAGACAAACATATATCATATACTATTAGTTAGTCAAATGGAACATCAGATGATGATCAGAACTTGATGTACGACAGGGCACAGGAGATTAGTTGTTTGTGTAAGAATGTTCAGCGTTGCATCTAACCAGCACATGCCGACTGGGCTGGAGAAGAAAAAGCACAAAGGCACAATTTTTCCATTACATTACCGAGCGAGGGTCGTCCTTCTCAGTTCTTTTTCGTTAGTAGTGGTTTTCTCCGTGTGGTGTAGATGGAGGGTCGTCTGTTGGATCCGGGACCTTCCTGCAGTGGATGGAGGGGATCCAAGTCGCTCTCTCTGCGATCTTTACAGCCGTGTGGGTCGTCAGAAGGACCTGGAAGGGGCCTCGCCACCGTTTGGAGTTCCACTGCTTCCTCCTGAACTCCTTAACGGTCGCCCAGTCCCCTGGTTGGATGGTGTGCAGTGGTCCTGTCACCTGTTTTTACCTGTTGGAAAATTGTGAATTGTGGAGAGAAAAAGTGTTTGGGCAGCACAGCTTGCCCTCACGCCCAAACCAGACTCCATGGCTACAGGTGGAACCATTAGTCTGCCAGAGTCTGCGTTACTGTAAGGTAGAACATGTTTAAAGCACAGGGAGATGAGAAAGGAGAGGATAGAGAGAGCAGCGTCTGCAGCTGCATGTCGGCAGAAACAAAGTTGTCACTGATGGTGTGAGTTGGACAGTTCCAAACAGCAATAGCTGTAGGCAGCAGAACTACATCCAGCAAAGCAGCAACCTTATCATGATGTAAGACAGGTTTGTAATCAAACTTCAAAACTTCCTATGCTTCCACAGAGCACCAAAGTGTTACACCAAAAGCATCTGTGGAGAACTTCAAGACGGCCTCTTGATAGTAATGTTCAGCATGTTAAGCAAGGTGGTGTTGTATCTAAGCTATCGGGCTGTAGAAAGATGTGATGTTTTCTATTCCTAAAGGGTCAAAGACAGCATGAGGAACCAACAAGGTGACGTCAGAATAGCCAACAATGTCACATGATGCCAGCACGGCTCTCTGTCACAGCCACTACTTATAGACACCGTGGACGTTCAGCAGTAGCTGGATGAAGCAGGAAAATAGGCTACAAGACAAAAGAACAGAAGTCATACAACCAGATTTCTCATCCACTGGTTGAGTGAAAGGTCGTGTAGGGTCAGATCAGGTAGACCCAAAGTAGGAGCCCATTGAAGAGCAAGCTTGAGGTCAGTGAACGTTGTTCAGCCTCAGACATCCATGTGAGAGAAGAAGTGGACGATGAAGACGTCTGCATCAGAACCCTGAGTGGGGCCTCAAAGACAGTAAAGTTAGGAATGAAGTTCGCACAAAAAGAACAAATACCTAGAAAAGATATAAGCTGTTTATATGTGCACGGTTTAGGCAGGTTTCAAATTGCTTAAACTCTGTTGGGTGAGATGGATTTGTCATCAACTGTAATTACAATGACCCAAAAAAATAACCTTAGTCTGAACAAACTGTAATTTAGACAGGCTTGCTTTGTGGCCTGTAGCATCCAATGTTTCAGTAGCAGTACTGTCTGCAGTAATGTCATCTATGACTTCCTTTCAGAGGTAGGTGAATACGTCACATGGGGTCAGAAGTCGTTCACCAGTCTCCACCCCGTTGACATCTGTTCAAAAAAGGACCCACGTCCTGCATCTGTCTCCATCATGTTTTCACAGAGGAATGTGTGGAACTGTAGAGAAAAGAAATCGCAAGCGCAGACCTGTGTTCATACCAAAGGAGGGAAGTTGAGGTCAGTTTGTCAGTGTGTGTGTGTGAAATCATAACTATTCAAACTTATCATCAGAACCAGAAGACACGTGTGCTGTACAGCCACACAAAGAGGTAAGTGGCAATGTCGCACACGATTCCACATGTGCTACCGTGGTCCACTGCAACCACACACATGGGGGTGAGCTAGTAGCTAGTGCCCTGCTAACGGCTGAGCGTGGTAGACTGAGTTTTTGTGCTTCCAATCACGCACACCCAGAGGAAGGTAAAGGCTATACCCAGTCCGTCGTGGCCGCGTAGGTTTGCTCCTGTATTTTCTATAGCTGTTAGCGCGCCATTACCTCACCATTATCAGCTTAACAGACAACTAATCGTGCTACTGCCGTGTTGCAGTTACTGCTAATTACTACAGCCACACAGAGAGGTTAGTGGCAATGTCGCACACGATTCCACATGTGCTACAGTCTGCTACTGTCTGCTGCAACCACACACACCTGGGGGTGAGCTAGTAGCTAGTGCCCTGCAACCGGCTAATGGCTGAGCGCGGTGGATCGAGCTTTTGTCTGGTTGAAATGTCACAGTAGAATTCTAACAATTTAATTTAGTTACTTTGTGGTTCAATATGTTTTGCTTATCCGGTCAGCTACTGTGTAAGATGTGAGGGAGCAATAAATATAACGGCGTTTTTCGGACACATCACAGGTACGCAAACGCAAGGCGGTGGGCTGTCAAACCCAGACAGCACTGTGGGCTGTTGGGGCACAGCTGTCTCGCAGAACATTAGAAGCTCACCACAGGAGTAAAGGTATGTACAATATGATGATTGTTTTTATATTTTGATTGTTACAACAGTATGGCACTATTCAGTATTCTGTATACTATTCTACATTTGATTTAGAAGATTTTCTTTGCTAGGTAAACAGGCCCCAGTTGAAAGCAGAGACTATGGTGTCAGCACAGTTGGTGCTTTTCAATTACCTGTCCTGTCATCCACACCTATTAAAAGACCATCTAAGCGAGCATGTTTGGAGCTGGAGGAGGATGATGGCTATAATATATATAATATCCCTTTAGAGGGATCCTCAGTCACTGAGCCTTCCCTTCAGTATGATGAAACCTATGAATCTGGAGATACTACGACATCCAGATCTGAAATTGAAACCTCATAAGTTCATCTAAAAAATGGCTGTTGATTATTATAACTGTTGTACAAATATATTAGGGATATATGTATCATATATTATGTCAATGTGATCCATGTGCTCTTGTTTTTCAGTGCTGTACAAAGTACCTCACTCCACAACCAGGCAAAATACATTGTTTATGAGTCTTGTCTAACGGAACTGTTTGAGTATTGTCCTGTAGGCAAACAGAGGTGTGAGGTCAAGACAAGGAGGTTGGGGACCTTCCTGGCTGTGGAACAGCTCTGCGCACACTGTCTGTTTTTCAAAAGATAGAATAGCCAACCTTAACCGCTTACTCCCTAGTGCGGGGTCACGGGGGTGCGGTGGGTAGCACTGTCGCCTCACAGCAAGAAGGTTCTGGGTTCGATTCCTGGAGGCGGCCCTGGTGCCTTTCTGTGTGGAGTTTGCACGTTCTCCCCGTGTTTGCGTGGGTTCTCTCCGGGTTCTCCGGCTTGTCCAGGGTGTACCCTGCCTCTCGCCCGTAGCCAGCTGGGTTAGGCTCCAGCACCCCCGTGACCCCGCACTAGGGAGTAAGCGGTTAAGAAAATGGATGGATGGATGGATGGATGGAATAGCCAACCTTTAGTTGGTAGTACCCCAGCAGGCAACATTCATCTGTCTGCTGCAATTTACATCAGTGGCGCTTTATATTTCAAATTTCAAAAGGTCAGTAATTTTTATGTATTTTTTTCAACAACTAAACCCAACTTTTCATATTTATTGTACAAGTCATTGTGGTTTGTGCTATTTACTGATTGCAAGGGCGATGAAGCTCTATATGTTCGAATTCAACACTTTCCGGCAACATTCCAGGAGCTTTGTGGAACCTGCTATCATCAGTGTCTGGAAAACCTGGCAGTGTCTGGAAAACCTGGCAGAATTCCATACTCCATACTCAGAAGGACAAGGTTATTGTTGGAGGTGATGTGAGGGCTGACTCGCCAGGTAATAACTGATCAGTGTTTGATGGACTGTATGTCATTTGATAAAAAGTACCACAACTTTAGCAATAACCACATTTTAATCCTGAAAAAAATCAGTACTTCTCACCCTTTGCCACACCAAACATAGGTGTCTATAGGTGTGTAATAGGAATACCAAGTCCGTGAGAGAAAATAGCATTTCCTTTTTATGTGCCAGGGCACTCGGCTAAATATGGAAGCTACACCATGGTGGACCTCACGACCAACAAAGTGTTGGATTTGCAGTTGGTTCAGGTCAGTTGACAGTCAATGTAATAATGAACTCGTGATTTGTGTCACATGGAACATGTATATGTAGGGCAGTTATTTTGTAACAACCACTAGGTGGCGCCGCAGCTGTAGTAGGGCTGGGAGCGCGGATTGTCCCTCGCTGGACACCGTACTCCCGGACCCGTTGTATTCTGGGTGCCGCGGGAGTTTTTTTTATGTTTTCTTGCTTTTGTGGAAAGAATAAAAGCGTAGCTGTAGGTCCCGGCCGCAACTTTGAATACTCAGCGTCTGGTGTGCTTGTGCTGCCCACACCCCTCAACAAATCACGACCAGAACACAGCGCAGACAGCCGGAATGGTCTGGACGTTCCAAGCACGACGCACGACAGAGACCGAGAGGGCGGGTTACATATACATCATGTTTATTTACCTTTAATTTGATATTTCTTTAGAGTAATGAGGTTGGTGGAAGCCACAATATGGAGAAAGAGGGACTAAGGCGGAGCTTGGCTTAAATGTCACAGCATGGAGTCAAATTGGATTCCATAGTAACTGATTGCCATTCAGCCATTCAGAAATTTTTGAGAGAGAAGATAATGCAACTCTACGATGTGTGGCACATAGAGAAATGTATATGTATTACTCCAGACATATCTATTTTTTGTGTCCTTTTGGAATAACTTGTGCTGCCATCACAAATTGCCTTACTTTTACAGGAATCACTAAGAAGTTGGAGAATGCCTCAAAAACTAAAAAATGTGAAAAGCTACAGACGTGGAAAAAGGTCAGATCAGAAATCACATTTATTGGACTGCTGCCACATCATCAACAGGACCAGAGAGAATAGCCAAATGGATGTCTCTCATAAATCATGTCCAGGATGTACATACACATGAGGATCCGATTTTCCTAAATTGCCTTCATCCTGTGAAGCACACTCGGGACAAACATAAATGGCTGTCAAAAGGTAATTAAAAATTAGAACATACAGTACTTTTTTCCTAAAATGTTTGTTTGGTTACAAATGCATTTTTTATGCTGTTGTAGGTTCCCCATCTCTTCAAAAGTTGGAGAAAATTATGACTAATAAAAGAATACTAAAGGACGCAGAGAAGCTGAGCCCCCTTCACTAGACCTCATCGTTAGAAGCATTCCACAATGTAATAATTCGATTTGCCCCGAAGAGTGTGGTTTTTTCCTATATTGGAATGCTATGCAGGTATTTACCAGTTTAAAAATCTTTAGTTATTATAATGTGGACACCAAAGCATTGAGTGATATAATATTGTGTGTGTCCTCATAGACTCTACCTTGCCGCATTGCACTTCAATGAAAATGCAGACCGATCACAGGCTACCTCTTCTGCTGGAGACCTGCTGAACAAGATTTCATTTCCAAAGGCAAATAGGGGCGAGTGTGTTGCTAAACCACTCAAAGCAGCACCGACATTTTGTTAGTTCACCTCTTTTACGTAGTGTTTGTATGTGTGTATATATAATATTTTACCGTGAACCAATAATAAAAGAAAAAGCGAATAACAGTCCTTAAAAACGGATACAATATCAATTACTGTAATGCTTTGGCTTCTTTCATATACTTTGGTCTAGATTACGTTGAAAATCTGCTTGACACTATCTTCGAGAAAGTCCTGCTGGACCCGGGAAGGTATATGGAGGACCTTTGGAACATTCTGGTCCCAGCGCCCCTTTGTGCAGATTTTGAGCGGCCTGACAGAAGGTTTCACGATTCAACAACCCACAGCAAAGCTAGGTTGAAAACTTACTTCACACCCCATTACGGCTCTTCCTTTTTTGCCATTTGTTATAAAAGCTATAGAAAGTTGTAACCTAAATATGACACAAGAGACACTTCAGTAATGTACCATTTTGTTTCCTACCTTCTACAGTGATGCCATGAAGAAGACCTGGAGACTTAATCTGCTAGAGCTTCTGCACAGCTTCCAAGTGTGATGAGAGCAACAAAGAACATGACATCTCCCCAACCATCTGTGGTCTTTCTAGCTTACTTTTACCAAGCTCTACAAACGTTCCTTTCATTAGTCTATCAGAATGCTCCCTTCACTCACCAACTTGGACAATAAACATTGGACTGTTCTGACAGTGTCACGATCTGGTTTCTTGTTTCTTGTTCTGGTATTATTTTGAAAGGACTTTGTTGTCACCCAGGTTTTGTTCCAGTTTCATTTCCTGTTTTATGTTGAAAGGACTTCCTGCTAAACGTCATATCATCAGCTGTTCCCTGTCAGTATCGGCTCTCATTATCCACACCTGCACTTCATTTGCAATCAGTCCACCCTGTATATAAGCTCCACCTCTCACCCGTGTAACTTGCCGGATTGTTAGATCGTGTTTGCGTGTTCTTCCACCACTTTCCAGCGTCTTTGTGTTCTACCGTGAATTCTGATTCTGACTGATACCGACCTTGCTTGCCTGCATGACCACGATTTACGCCTAACGGAACGGTATTGTAACCCAGCCTGTTGTGTATGAACTTTGCCTGTCTTTGACACCGAGCCTGCCTGATCCTGTGCATAGTGCCGTATGAACTGTCCGTGTATGACCCTGCCTGATCCTGACTCCGAGTTGGAATAAATCCTTTTGTTATATATCCCAGCTTGTCCGTGCCGTGCATGTGGGTCCACTGCCTTGGACGTTCTGACAGACAGGACTTAGAAAGAGATCACATTTCTCCTACATTAGCTTCTCTGCACTGGCTGCCTGTAAAATGTAGGATAGTGATCCTCTCCCCCTCTCTGTCTTCACCTACAGGTATCATAGGACTCAAAGTTTGGTGTCTGTGATGGGCAGCTGCAGATCCAACCATTCTGCCTGTATCCAGTCCCTGGTCCAACCATCCTGCCTGTGCTCTGTTGTAGCTTGTTGTTGTTGTTGCTGTGCTTTTCTCTCTCTCTATCCCCTCACCCCAACCGGTTGAGGCAGATGGCCGCCCACATCCAGCCTGGTTCTGCTGGAGGTTTCTTCCTCGTTAGAGAGGGAGTTCTTCCTCTCCACTGTTGCTGTCAAATTAAATGCTTGCTGTATGTGGGATTTGTTGGGTTTAGTTGTGTAAGGTCTTAAACCTTACTTTGTAATGTGCCTTGAGATAACTTTGTTGTAATTTGGCGCTATATAAATAAAATTAAATTGAATTGAACTGTAAAAATAATATTGTTTGATTAACAATAAAATTAGCTTGGACTAAGATTGGACTGACTTCACTGAACTCTTTCTATGAACGGGGCAATTGAAGACATATAGCTTAACAACTTAACAACTTTTTTTGATGAAAATATAGTATTTAAACTGCACATTCTGCATGTGAACCAAGCATCAGAGGATAACCACAAAAAACGGGAATAAATAGTAAAAATAAAATTGTTGCAAAGAAAAAAAAGCTTTGTCCCTAATGAAAAAGGTACTTCCACTGGTGGTCTGAATCCAACATAGTTCCCTTGTCCGTTGGGGAACTCGGCTCTGATGCGCAACACCACGCATGAGGGGATGACTACTCTGACTCTTCGTCCCAGAAACCCCCACCACCAACTCACAAAACTTCTGTATGACAGAAACCTGTAACGACTTGACACAGACAAACATGTCAGGTTTATCAAAAACATCTAATCCAGGAAATTGCTATATTTATTAGTTTTATGTTAGTACTTGGCTACTAAACATGCTCTTGAATTGTAGCAAGAATTTAATAACAGAATTTTTAACATGTCATATACATTATAAAAGGATGTAAAAACTGTTAGGTCAATGGGTAATTTAAACCTACGCCTTGTCAAGTAGGTCATGCTTTGATTCATCTGTAATTAATAAAGTGTTTTTTTATAAAATGATGTGACACTAACTGGTTTATTCCACACACAGGCAACCGTCTATAATCTGCCCGATAAATATTGAATTATCTCTGTAAAGAATAAACATTCAGGCATACTGGCTCCAGTCCTTGATGGTCAACCATACATGATGGTGGGTTTGGCAACTGATTCAGACATCTCTGAACCTTATTTTTAAAACATGTGGTAAGGTTAATCTAAAGATTGATATCAAACCCCACTTTATATTAATAAAAGTGTTATACATACCTGTGCAATCTCTTGACAGCAACAGTTTTCAGCCTCTGTAGGCATAGACTGGCACTTTCCACATTGGCACCTATTTAAAACACAAATATGGGAATATATAATCTTCAGATAAAACTATAATAATCCCATTTTAGATAAACTTTCAGTCACAGCAGCAGAACGTGCAAGACAAACGTTTAACCAATGTTTTTAGATTATTTAGTTGAGCTCTGCTTCCAAACATGCTTTTATATAAATACACGTATAATTAAAACCTAAGCAGTGTTTTCTATGAACCACTTTTAGTAAGTCATGTCAACACAGTCTTGTTCAGGTAATTCCAGCTGCATCGGCCATTAGCAACCTAATACTAGCAACTGCTGGCATAAACATTAGCAACAGGTAACTGCAAGAACCACTAATGGCGCTAACCCTAACCCTTGTATAACTGAAATAAATTGATGTAAGTGAGAAATTACCATTGTGACACATCTTGTATCATCCGAAATGTGGTGACTTCAACAGCCTCCTCTTAAGCGTCAGGGTCAGATTCGGGATCATAGATGTATGGCCGTACTATACTACTGGACCAGCTAGCCATTGTCTGTTAGAATGTATTCAATTACCGTGCATGCCGTGAGTCCTGTAGTGGGTCTTCTTCTTCTGTGGAGGATTGCGGTGGATTGAACTCTCAATGTCGTGCTACTGCCACCTATCGTATCCTAACCCTGCGGTGGCTTGTACCAATAAAGCCAAGAAAAAAAGGGGTATGCGCTTCTGCACAGAGGTGTGGCGAGCAGCTTCTCTTGCGACACCCCCAGAAAACAGCCTGTTCACTGAGTGTGACTGAAAACCACACGTTGACAAGGGCTGTGTGGACGATCTATAGGGTTTTATAGAATGAAAAGGTACAGAGACCTTGCTGAGACATTGAAGTCCAATATTCTTTAGAGTGAAAAGCTGTATGATCAGTCACCTTTAATAGTCTGGTACGTACATATTTTTTATTACTTCTCTCTAATAGTCGTTTTCCCTTTAATAGTCATTAATAGTCTGTTTCATTCGGTTTCAGTCTTCCTATAGTCTGTTTTTTATTTTTTTCTTCTGTAGTCTGGTTTTGTTTCCCTATAGTCTGGCCAGACAAACCTATAGTGTGCACAAATCATTTTAGAAACATGGAGGATTTTATTACTGAATTTGTTGCAAATTGAAACAGTAAAACCCACCAGACTGTAAAGTCATGCAGCAGTTGTCATCATTTTAAAATAAGATTTTTTTGAGCAAAAAGCGATCACTTCATTGCAAGCATATAAGCATGAACATGAATTTGAGCGTGTATCAGCTGTAAGCGTGTTTCTTTATTGCGTGCGTAGAAATGTGTGTTTGTGTTTGCGGTACTGTCTTCTACGTCACGTGAAATGGAACCCTCACCTTCCTCCTTCCCCAACCAACAGTCTGATGTGAACGCCAGTGGGTGGAGCCTGATGCTGTGGTGGAAATTTTCCATAAAGAAGTAGATGAGAGAGAGTTGTCCTTTTGTGCGATTTATTGAAATAATAAAGAAAATAAAAATAATGGGGAAAGCAAATAAAAAGCATGGATGTTGATCGTGCACATCAACAAACCAAAAACCAGCTGGGGAGATCAGTGCACACACCACGAAGGTGTGATGAGAGCCCACGATCCTCAAGTTGCTTCTGCCTTTTAGCTTCTCTGTCCGACTAGGGTGGAATGTCTTTCTAACCCAATCAAATTACATGCACCATCTCCTCCCTGTCGCAGTGTGTGTGAAGATATTTACATTCTCACACCTGCATTGCTGACGTCCAACTATCTGTGAGAAAGGAGCACCAAGTCTCAACAGACAGAGACACAACTCCCCGACCTTGGGTTTGGGAGCTAGAGTTGAGAGTCTATCAGGCAGAGACAACCATTGAACAATGTAGGTGAAATGTCAAATGCATACAGTAAGACAAAACTTAAATAAATAATTGCAGAACATAAATCATAAATCATATAATAACTGCATAGAAGTAAGGAAGAGACATAGAAATAAGGAAGAGACAATTTTTCCCATAACAGATGCAGATGGGACAGGCTCAAGGTCTGTCATCGAAAAAAAATTGTTCTCATTCATCGCTTACAACTCAGGCTCTGTGCCGAGCAGCAATTTCTTTTGAGATTTGTTCATATGGATCTTAATGGATCGTTCGTTTGTCCATATGTCACACGACAGCAGAGGCTCTGTAGCAAGCATCAAGCACTCCAGTTTGTTCCTGATTCGTTCATACAAATTTTTATGGATCATTCGTTTGTTCGTTCATTTGTCATGTGACCGCTACCAAGCGACTGTCGCTCTCTTAAACAACAATGGCAGGGAAGATGCAGTAAATGAACGAAATAAAAAAAAAAAAAACTCGAAACGATTTGTTCACTTTACGATTCGAGAGTTAGAGATCCAAGTCAGTTGAAAAAATTGAACTTCCCATCTCTATATTTTGGTAATCAGTTTTGACCTAATCTGAGTACTTTAGTGACAGTGTTTCTGCACTGTGGTTTAGGAGTGGTTGAGCTGGTC
This sequence comes from Betta splendens, assembly GCF_900634795.4. NCBI lineage: Eukaryota > Metazoa > Chordata > Actinopteri > Anabantiformes > Osphronemidae > Betta > Betta splendens. The sequence continues at coordinate 15,783,849 of NC_040900.2, read as the reverse complement.
ATGCTGTGTGTGCAGACCGCGGCCTCCGCTATTCAATAACCATGCCAAAATGTTAGGACAAAAAACATTGAGTATGTGGAGCAGCAGACTGAGCAGAAGAAAAAAGAAATGAAGAAAGGAACAAAAGCTACTCCATATGCTCAAATGCCCTGCATGATAAAATAATGCAGGAAATAAAACAATCAGAGTGTGCAGGGGATGGCAGCGATGCTGAGGAGGAATGTGATGAAGAAAATGCAACGAGGGAAAGTGAAAGAGTCCGGAGGTCCCTAGCAGGTGGGGAATATTCTAAATACCCAGATCCAAGCCTGGTGTCCACCCCCCTACCATTCACAGGCAGGAGCTAAGCCCAAGCTGCCTGTGGCGAAGAAAAAGATAAATAGATGCTCCCGGGAGTGAGGTGTTAGAGGACCACGGAAAGATGGATGGGATCATAACACTTAGCTCCAAGGGACATCCAGTGTCATCACAGGTGGTACAGAAGGTGCCAATCTGCAGTATGTTCCCTGGCCAACCATGGATCTGGAGGGGTCTGTGCCAGAGTTTACCATGTCTACATGATGTTGCTGGAAAGTGGATTGCAGCTTTTGAAGAGGAGGCTATTGCCACTATCTGGCAATGGTTGACCTCAAGGCCCTTCTGTGAAAAATGTGTTGTGAAAACAGGAAATGGAGAAGACTCTGCATTATCCATCCCACTCAGAGTAAGCTGGGTGATGCTGTGGGGCTATACACCATGTCCTTTGAGCAATTCACACATCATGTGATAGGTGCTGTAACCAAAGTTAGCCTTGCTGCCAGAGGCACCACGATGAACAGACAGCTAAAAACTGACTCAGCAGCAGCTGACAGAAGGAAAAAGAAACTTCAGGCTGTGGTTGAGCCCACTGCTGCAGCAGTCGTCCAGCCACAAGTGATTTATGTCCAGCCAAGAGCATGGAAAGGAGGCGAATTCAAGCCCTTTGGTACTTCCTAAGATCTTTCCTCATGTCCAAATAAGGACGTGTAGATGTTTACTTCGAGGGAGAAAGAGCCTACGTGGCTACTAAGAAAAGACCTGGCAATTGGCCGTGTTATCTGTCCAGCTCCAGGATCCATCTGGAACACCATCATCCTCCTGGTTCCTGGGAAAGGAAACAGAGACTCCTAGTTCCTTTCCCAGGTTGGCGTGACATTTTTAATGTTTCCTTAGGAACAGCTCGGATAAACATCATTAGGCAACACCCGACTCTGCAAACCCAGTTTAAGCAAACTCTTTAACCCCAGTAACTGAGGACACACATGAACCCATCTACTCTCTGCATTTTCCCATAAGCAATGATCAAATTTACTACAAACTTTCCCCCTCAATGAACAGATAAATGTCAGTTTAAATTAAAGCAAATTAAACTGCTACGTCTAGTCAGCTGACTGCTAAACGACCATCGGTCAACTAATTTTAACAAAACTCCTTACCCTCCTTTTGTTTTATCCTTAGCATGGTGACAGCAGTGATTAACTATGCAATTTAGACCACACGCTTTAGCTCACACCCAAATTACTTTAGAAGACTGCCATTTTAGGTGAATCCGGTACCCCGTCGCAAAACAACATAAAAAAACATACATCATGTTGTACAAACATCTGCTATATAGTGTCAGATTAATTCAGATACATTGTGGTAAACAATACTACACACCACAGTATATGTGACCAGCGATGACATGTATAGTCATCGCTCCAACGCTGGTTGTCTAGGTGGTGTCCTGCAAACGGTGTGGGCTTTGTGGCTAATTGGATCACTTTTTGGGGTCAAACCTGGGCTGATTAGAAGAGACGGTGTCCATCTCACGTTGAACGGAGCCTCTCTGCTCTCTAGTAACATGGCCATGTTGCTTAGCCTCCCCACTCCGTGACAACTCAGAGTGGAGCCCAGGACACAGAGTCGCAGTCTTACACGCCTTTCTGCATGTTCTCTACAGCCGCCACCCACTCCTACTCTTAGTCATCGCATAGAGACTGTGTCTGCTTCTCGACTAACTAAACTATACAAGATAATAAATCAAAGAGGAGTGACTTACCAGAATTTAATAAACATCAAAACAGTTCCTCTTTTGGAACAAAGTAACAGTAAATAAAGTGTGGTTTATTAAATATCAGATCTCTATCAACTAAATCCTTTTTAATAAATGACTTGATAAGTGACCATCACATAGATCTGTTCTGTCTCACCTGGCTGCAGCAGGATATGTTACTTTAAATGAGTCGACTCCAATGAGTCACATCAACTATCATGTTCCAAGAAGTACAGGTAGAGGTGGAGGAGTAGCAGCAATTTATAAATCAGATTTATTAATTACTCCTAAACCTAAACATAGATATAACTCATTTGAGAGCCTCACTCTGAGCCTTTCTCACCCAGACTCTAAAACTCAGAAGCCAGTTGTGTTTTGTATTGTTTACCGTCCTCCTGCTCCATATTCGGAGTTCTTAACTGAATTCTCTGAATTCTTATCTGACTTAGTTCTTAGCACAGATAAAGTCATTGTAGTGGTATACTTTAACATTCATGTAGATGTTGACAGTAATTATCTCAGCATTGCTTTTAACTCCTTAATAGACACTATTGGTTTTACACAGCAGGTAAATGAACCCACTCATCGTTTTAACCACACCCTAGATCTTGTCCTGACATATGGGGTTAAAATTGATAATCTAATAGTTCTTCCCCAAAACCCTCTGTTATCTGACCATTTCCCATTAACTTTTGAATTTAGCACAATTGACCCTACAATAGCTGGAAAGAAATGTTACTATAGCAGATGTTTATCTGACAACGCTGTTGCCAGATTCAAGCAGATGATTCCATCATCTTTTGCCTCAGTGTCTTGTAGATACACAGAGAACAGTCACCTTAATCCTTATGAACAGGTTGACTGTCTTGTGAATGATGCTGCAGCTTCTCTACATACAATGTTAGACACAGTGGCTCTTCTGAAGAAGAAGGCAGTAACTCAGAGGAGGTTAGCTCCGTGGTATAACTCAGAGATCCGCAGCCTAAAGAAAAGGACTAGACAACTAGAAAGACAGTGGCGTTCCAACAAAATAAATGTAAACTGCATTGCATGGAAGGACAGTCTAATGAAATATATGAAAAAGACCTTTGTGCTGCTAGAAAAACATATTATTCCTCCCTAATTGAGGAAAACAAAAACAACCCCAGGTTTCTTTTCAGCACTGTAGCCAGGCTGACAAAGAGTCATAGCTGTATTGAGTCTACTATCCCCTTAAATCTCAGCAGCAATTACTTTATGAACTACTTTACTAATAAAAATATCATCATTAGAAAAAACATTCAGCAGTGACTTCTTCCAAATGACAGAAAGCACTGTCTAGATCCATCAACTTTAAATTTATTAAATCCTCTGTCTTACCTAGACAGCTTCTTCCCCATAACTCAACCCATAACCTCAATAATCAACTCTTCCAAATCGTCCACTTGTCTTTTTGATCCAATCCCAACCAGATTACTCAAAGAAGTTCTACCTTTAATCAGCTCGTCCATATTAAATCAAATCAACCAATCTTTACAACTAGGCTATGTACCACAGGCTTTTAAGGAGGCTGTGGTCAAACCTCTATAGAAAAAACCAACCCTGGACCCTGGACAACTAGCCAACTATACAGTCGTAGCACTTAAAAGTGTCAGCCTTTACGGCAATCTGTTTGCATTTTCAGCGCGTTATCACCGGGTTTTTAGCACGTTGAAGCTGTGTTACGTCTATTTGGCCTATAGGTGGCGATCAGCCCCCACACTGGCCTTTATGACGCTGTCCTATACATATGTTATATAGGCCCATGTAGAGCCCCGGATCAACGCCTCCGTGGTGTAATGGTTTGTTTATTGTTTAACAGCCTTGATGTGTCAATTTTTTACCCTGGGTTCAACATTTTTATATTTTGGCATACAAGAAAATAACAAATGATTAATAGGGCTGGCTGCCTGTATTATTTAGCAGAGCTACAGCCATGTTCACAAGAGGTTCACCAGCCGCTTTCGGCAGTGAGTCATAGCGGACGTTGTTCTGCCCGCTTTCATGTAAACACGGAACTCTTCACAGTTTTTTTCCAAACATAGATTTTGTTAATTTCGTTATTCATATACAACAACATGCAAATGCTAAAAATTACTGAAAAGATGACAGTACACCCATCTAGTTTGGGTGAACAGAAAACGCTTGAAAGCGTTTTCGTTTTATATTTCGTTTATTTTGTTATTACTCCTTTCACCTGTACCACATAAAGTCATTGCAAAGTTACAGCCATGTTCCTACAAAGTTAACAAGCTGTTTATTTCGTATTCCCTCTTTCATGTCCGTCTGGTGAATGAAAGTGGGCGGGGCCATCCACGTCCCAGAGCAGGGACACTGGGGGAAGGGGAAACACGCATCAACATGCAGGACAAAGATCTGCGTTTCTCTGCTGCTACAGCCTCGGCTGCGTTGGGTTGTTAGTGTCCCTTTCACCTCTACCATATGAAATGTGTTCCTACAAAGTTGATCAGCTGCTTTCAGAATCAGAATCGTTTTTATTCCCCAGGTTTATTTTTATTTACAAAAAAAATCCCATACGGTTTGCACTGTAACGTCACCAAAAATTACGAAAAAACGACAGTACAGTTTTAATAAATGTGCAATAAAAATATAAACAGAAAACGCTTGAAAGCGTTTCCGTTTTATATTCCGTTTCTTTCGTTATTTTCCCTTTCACCTGTACCACATAAAGTCATTGCAGAGCTAGAGCCATGCTCCCCAAGAGGTTCACCAGCCGCTTTCAGCGTGACACACGCATTGACGTTGTTCTGCCCGCTTTCATGTAGACACAAAAGCCATCAAAGTAAAAGAGAACTCAGTGCAGCATTTGCAATTAGAACAGGCAGAAAGAGGAGGCTGTAGCAGAAGAACAGGTCTTTGTCCTGTATGTTGATGCGCCCAGCCCCCACAGTCAGCGCTTACCTTTGCTACGGGACTGATAGCCCCGCCCACTTTTATTTATCAGACAGACTTGAAAGTGGGAATAACAAAATAAACGGAATGTAAAGTAAAACGCTTTGACAGGTTTTGTCTACATCAAAGCGGGCAAATCACATGTGAACGTTTTAATTTTTTTTTTGTAAATAAAAATAATGTTTGCCCTGTTCAAACCTGGGGAATAAAAACGATTCTGATTGTGAAAGCGGCTGATCAACTTCGCAGGAACACATTTCATATGGTACAGGTGAAAGGGACACTAACAACCCAACGCAGCCGAGGCTGTAGCAGGCAGAGAAACGCAAATCTTTGTCCTGAGTGTTGATGCGTGTTTCCCCTTCCCCCAGTGTCCCTGCTCTGGGACGTGGATGGCCCCGCCCACTTTCATTCAACAGACGGACATGAAAGAAGGAATAATGAAATAAACAGCTGGTTAACTTTATAGGAACATGGCTGTAGCTCTGCAATGACTTTATGTGGTACAGGTGAAAGCAGTAATAACGAAATAAACGGAATATAAAACGGAAACGCTTTCAAGCGTTTTCTGTTTATATTCTTTTATTGCACATTTGTTAAAACTTGATGGGTGTCTCTCTTTTGAGTTTTGTCTTCGGCTAAATAAGTGTAAAACAGTCCTTATTACTCATGCAGAATCAATATATGCAGAACAAACAACTTGCTGCATTAATTAGTCAGAGATCTACTGAGTCCTGGCGTTCTGGCATACCACAGAGAGTTTATTACAATTTATTTATTTTTATTATATGATATTCTCTACAAGTTAGCAGTGGTAGTCTGCCAGACCTGTGTGAAATACGATAAGAAGAGCGTTTAAAAAAGTCAAGTGAAAGGTTTTGGCGTCTCACAGGTTTTCTTTGTCTCGGAGCTAAAGTATTTTACACCTATTGACCGAGTGGAGACAATATGTTAATGTTTCTGTGCCAATACGTAGTAGGGGATGGGGTTTGAAGTTTGCTTTTGCAACTAAATCAACATCAGACGCTGTAACTTGCGCGAAGCGAGTTCCAAATCCACTGTGTTGCCTGTGTAATAAAACATTGTTTTTCTGCAGATATTGTGGTAAATGTCATTATGGTAAAGTATGATAATGCAGCTTCCAACTGTTTAATTTCACCACCTTAAAAGTGGTCAAAGTGGTTTATGCTGCAGAGCAGGAGTTATTTTCGTTTTTATTCAGTGAAAAACGTTTATCGTGCGTAATAAGCACATGTAAAACAAACAAGCTGCTGCATTAATGCGTTGTTGATCTGCTGAGTCCTGACGTTCTAACGCGCCATAGAGAAAGATTTAATACAATGTATTTATATCAAATAAAATCCTCTTACAGATTTTATGTGAACGTCCATAGGAACTGCGTTTAAAGCAGTGAAGTGAAAGGTTATTGATGTCAGGAGTATAAGAAAAAGACCATTGGTTTTAGAAGCAAGTTGTTGTTTAATTAGTAGGGGATCAGATCAGGGGACTCTGCCGGTGTGCGCACTCAGCTGATTCCTTCCGCCTCCAGACAGGCTCTTGCAGCGACATGTTTGGGGTCATTGTCCTGGAAAAAACGATGCCGTGTTTCAATGTATTTTCTAATATATGGCCCCACTGTGCGTTTGATTATGGACTCCTCGAAAAACTGTCTATCTATATTCCCCTCGAAAATAATCATCGGTCCTGGTCCCCACCTAGAAATCATTCCCCAAACGTGGCGTTTGAGGGGACGCTTAGGTCGCGGTTTGGAAACCAAGTGTCCTTTCTTTGCAAAGCTCATTCTGGCAAAATGCTCCAATGCCACAGTCGATTCGTTTTTTTTCCCGATACGAGAAAACAGGAAACGACTTTAAATCCATTAATGTGTCTGGTTTTGAAAACACCGTTTTCAGATCGTTTATTCGTTTTTAACACGCTGCTTTGAATAAATGCCGTTTGTCCTTTTGGGACAGATGGTGGGGCTTTCCCGTTACAATACAAAGTTACTGGACTTACTGGGAGCGTGTCCAAACACATTAACAGGTCCTCCGGGTTTAAAATGTTCTAAAACAACGTGTTTTCTCGTCTTCCCAGTATTTATTCTGGAGGGAAAATCAAACCGTTAAAACGTACACGGACCCGACACTTAAACACGAGGACATACTGTATAAAGACAGCAGCGACATCAGCAACTGACATCAAACACTAGCGCGTATTGACAACTTGATCCAAGTCATCTGCCTATGAATAAGCGGCTCGTCAGCACCATCGTTGGAACGTCACATCACTGTCTGCTTCAGACGGTGACGCCACTTCCCCGATTCTCTTGTTGCCTGCATTTGACAAGCATACATTTCCGGTTAAGCTCTACCTGGACACATCATCTGTCATTCAGGCTCTTACGTTTTATTCAGAATCAGAGCAAACTATAGGTCATTATAGAATTAGTTTTTCGTTTTTTGCTTTTTTCTCAAAACGAAAAATCAGCTTTAAATCCAACTCCGTGCGTTGTGTCGAAAAAAACAACACTTGAATTCCGTTAATTAATATTACGAGCTGAAACGAAAACCAAGTTTGTTTTTTATTTTTTCCTCATGATCAACAAACCAGAAGACGAGTATAAATATACATATAAAATACATTTATAACACAAATTGATGAATAAATATAGATTCCTATTTTATGTTATTAAACTTATATTTTTCTATTGGATTGGCTGGAGGAGGGACTGTGTCTCTCGGCTGGCCTGGAAACTGTAAAAACATCAGCAGCTTCGGCAATTGGCAACAAACACTAGCCCACACTAGCGAGCAAAGACGCATAATAATCTATAATATTTAAAAATGAACTACTCTACATTTAATGATACAATACCATGACATCGTTTTTTGTGCTTAATGTGCAGACACAGATAGAAACGAACAGTCGGACCTCCCATCTTTGCGCCACCTGGTGGTTAACACGAGACTAGCACCCTGATTTTTTTCAGCTGGCTGCAGGATTAAAAATCCTTAGTCGGGGACGCACCCGTGGCGCGCTGGCGACGCGCACGTACTGCGGTAAAAAAGGTGCTCGCTTTGAAGTGCTACGACTGTAGGCCCATTTCATATTTACCCTTTATTTCCAAGATTCTGGAAAAAATCGTGTCTAATCAATTATCTGACCACCTGAGTGGGATTAACCTGTACGAAGATTTTCAGTCACGATTTAGAAAACATCATAGCACAGAAACAGCTCTGGTTAGAGTCACTAATGATCTTCTATTAGCTTCAGACAATGGTCTAGTTTTTGTCCTTGTCCTGTTAGATCTTAGTGCTGCATTTGATACAGTTGATCATAACATTCTATTACAGACAATAGAACATAGAATCGGGATTAATGGAACAGCATTGGAATGGTTTAAATCCTATTTGTTGAACAGATTCCAGTTTGTTCATGTTAATGATGAATTCTCCACATGCACAAGGATTAGCTATGGAGTACCACAGGGTTCTGTGCTGGGTCCAATTCTGTTTAGCCTATAAAGTTCTCCTCGAGGTGAGATTATTAGAAAGCATTCTATTAATTTTCATTTTTACACAGATGATACTCAGCTATATATCTCCTTGGAACCAAATGAAACAGATCAACTAGTCAAAATTCAGGGTTGTTTAAAAGACATCAAATCCTGGATGTCCCAAAACTTCCTTCAACTAAACTCAGATAGAACCGAGATTCTTATTGTTGGGCCTAAAAATCTGAGAGAGACACTATTGAGTCAGATAGCCACCCTGGATGGCATAACATTAGCTTCAGATTCTACTGTGAGAAACCTTGGTGTCATCTTTGACCAGGATCTCTCTTTTACATCATGCATTAAACAAATCTCCAAAACCGCCTACTTCCATCTTAGAAATATAGTTAAAATCAGATGCATCCTCTCTCAGAGCGATGCAGAGGAACTGATCCATGCATTTGTTACCTCTAGACCTGACTACTGTAACTCCTTACTCATAGGATGTCCTAACAGCTCCTTAAAAAGCCTACAGCTTATTCAAAATGCTGCAGCCAGAGTCCTGACAGGACTTAGAAAGAGAGATCACATTTCTCCTACATTAGCTTCTCTGCACTGGCTGCCTGTAAAATGTAGGATAGAATTTAAAATTCTCCTACTCACCTACAAAGTACTCAATGATAAAGCTCCTTCTTATCTTAAAGACCTCATAGTTCCTTATGCTCCCAGCAGAACACTTCGTTCTCAGAGCGCTGAGCTACTTGTGGTTCCTAGAGTGTTTAAATGTAGAACGGGGGGCAGAGCTTTTAGCTACCAAGCTCCTCTCCTCTGGAACCAGCTCCCTCTTCAGGTTCGAGAAGCTGACACACCCTCCACTATTAAGATTAGGCTTAAAACCTTCCTTTTTGATAAAGCTTATAGTTAGAGATGGTTCAGGTCACTGGCAATGATTGTTAGTCACAGGAACCATCTCTTAGTTTAGCTGCAGTAGACATAGACTGCTGGGGGACTTAATTTATACACTGAGCTCCTCTGTTTCCTTCTACCTCCTCTGTCCAATAACCTCCCATCATTGTCCCATGTTTAACTAACCTTACCTTGTCTCTTTCTCTCCAGTAGTTGTGCTTCTCTCTCCCCCCCACGCTCTCTCCCTCTCTGTCCTCACCTACAGGTATCATAGGACTCAAAGTTTGGTGTCTGTGATGGGCAGCTGCGGATCCAACCATTCTGCCTGTATCCAGTCCCTGGTCCAACCATCCTGCCTGTGCTCTGTTGTTGCTTGTTGTTGTTGCCGTGCTTTTCTCTCTCTCTATCCTCTCACCCCAACCGGTCGAGGCAGATGGCCACCCACATCCAGTCTGGTTCTGCTGGAGGTTTCTTTCCGTTAGAGAGGGAGTTTTTCCTCTCCACTGTTGCTGTCAAATTAAATGCTTGCTGTATGTGGGATTTGTTGGGTTTAGTTGTGTGAGGTTTTAAACCTTACTTTGTAAAGTGCCTTGAAATAACTTTGTTGTGATTTGGCGCTATATAAATATATAATTAAATAAAAATTGAATTGAAGTATATATGTGTCATTTTTCTGGTTACAAGAACGTGAATGCAATACATGAACAATGTGAGTAATCAGTGTCACTTTATATAATAGTAGTGTGCCTTTATCCAGTCAAGAACTGGAAAGAGGTCGCCTCCTTCGCTACCTATACTACTTTGACTGCTCACTTCACTGCTTAATAACTGCCATCTGCATCGTCTGCTTGCCACCTCCACCACCAGTGCAAATGACCTCATTCAAGGAATGCAACAACAAAAGCTGAGTCCTAGCACAACTACTCCTACAGTAATCATTATTCCCAGTTTAATGTTTTCAGACCCCAGCCATGTTTTCTAGCCAATTTGTCCAACTCAAATCTGACCCACTGCCAGCAGCCTCTTTTACCTCAACTCTGAGCACTCTGAGTTTCTTAATTGCTTTAAGTGAAGGCTCCATCCGGGGCTGTGTGTCCTGGAATGTAAGTACAGCACACATCGCCTATGAGAGCACACACTGCTCCCTTCTCTGCTAAGATCCAGTCTAGTGCTTGCCTATTCTGCCAAGCTACTGCACCCACCTGTTCTCCCAGAGCCTCTAGCACATTGTCTGTGTAATTAATGTATCTTTGCAGTGAAACGAAAACGTAGTTTATCCAGTCCATGTTTTTATTGGCAATGATCCAAGGCAGGATAGATTCAAAACCTGAGGCAATCTCATTCGCCTTAAACTAATTTGGGATCCCCCGGGGTTGTCCAATTGAATCAATGTAAACTCTGGGATTTGGCTGATAACCTTGCTTAGTTCTGATGCTGACATTCTTGTTCTGCTCTTCTCCTTTAAATGTAATTTCCTCTTGTGCCAATTGCACCCGAGCACACTGTTAGGGAAATTGTTAGTTCCCTTTGTAAATCTTAAATAAAGCAGACACAATCAGTTAAGACCTTCTTCAGGATTTTACTTGCAAGGAGTGAGCAGTTTACAGCAAAGGCAACTTCCTCTCACTGAAGAGAAGACAAGGATTCAGCTCATAATATGTATTGCATTCTGGGAGGTGCATAGTCACACACTACGTGGGAAATATTTCCTGCACAAAGCAAGCATTGGTCACATTAGATAAGGATGCTACACACCGGTACTCCCTATTTCTTGCAGAGCAGAAGGGAGAAAACTTCAAGGCTATAGCACAGCTAACGAGGCTTCAGCAAAATATGTTTCAATGATTAAATGCAGTATTTTTCCAACACACACCTACCTTCCCATCCTACAGGTAAGACTCCATAGAGGTGTTCAATTCAATTCAATTCAATTCAATTTTATTTATATAGCGCCAAATCACAACAAAGTTATTTCAAGGCACTTTACAAAGTAAGGTTTAAAACCTCACACAACTAAACCCAACAAATCCCACATACAGCAAGCATTTAATTTGACAGCAACAGTGGAGAGGAAAAACTCCCTCTCTAACGAGGAAGAAACCTCCAGCAGAACCAGACTGGATGTGGGCGGCCATCTGCCTCGACCGGTTGGGGTGAGAGGATAGAGAGATAGAAAATCACAGCAACAGCAACAAGCAACAACAAGCAACAACAGAGCACAGGCAGGATGGTAGGACCAGGGACTGGATGCAGGCAGGATGGTTGGATCCGCAGCTGCCCATCACAGACACCAAACTTTGAGTCCAATGATACCTGTGGGTGAGGACAGAGAGGGAGAAAGAGTGGGGGTGGGGGGGGAGAGGAGAGAAGCACAACTACTGGACAGAAAGAGACAAGGTTAGTTAAACATGGGACAATGATGGGAGGTTATGGGACAGAGGAGGTAGAAGGAAACAGAGGAGCTCAGTGTATAAATTAAGTCCCCCAGCAGTCTATGTCTATTGCAGCTTAACTAAGAGATGGTTCCTGTGACTAACAATAATTGCCAGTGACCTGAACCATCTCTAACTATAAGCTTTATCAAAAAGGATGGTTTTAAGCCTAATCTTAAAGGTGGAGAGTGTGTCAGCTTCTCGAACCTGAAGAGGGAGCTGGTTCCAGAGGAGAGGAGCTTGGTAGCTAAAAGCTCTGCCCCCTGTTCTACATTTAAACACTCTAGGAACCGCAAGTAGCCCAGCGCTCTGAGAACGAAGTGTTCTGCTGGGAGCATAAGGAACTATAAGGTCTTTAAGATAAGAAGGAGCTTTATCATTGAGTACTTTGTATGTGAGTAGGAGAATTTTAAATTCTATCCTACATTTTACAGGCAGCCAGTGCAGAGAAGCTAATGTAGGAGAAATGTGATCTCTCTTTCTAAGTCCTGTCAGAACTCTGGCTGCAGCATTTTGAATGAGCTGTAGGCTTTTTAAGGAGCTGTTAGGACATCCTATGAGTAAGGAGTTACAGTAGTCCAGCCTAGACAAATGCATGGATCAGTTTCTCTGCATCGCTCTGAGAGAGGATGCTTCTGATTTTAACTATATTTCTAAGGTGGAAGTAGGCGGTTCTGGAGATTTGTTTAACGTATGATGTAAAAGAGAGATCCTGGTCAAACATGACACCAAGGTTCCTCACAGTAGAATCTGAAGCTAATGTTATGCCATCCAGGGTGGCTATCTGACTCAATAGTGTCTCTCTCAGATTGAAATAAAGGTGTTGACCTCAACACCACCAGAAATCGTTAGCTAACGCCATAGTTTGATCTAAATAGGGGCATCCCGCAACGAGTATCGGTCTCAGCACTCCTGATACCAAAACAGCTGGCTTCAGGTTCAGCTTTGTGCAGTTAAGGGTCGTGACCTGATCCACTATTCGGCCCTGGAGCCCTCGCTGGAGCAACAACAAGCTCCCTGGTTCTTTCCTGAATGTCAGGTTTGGTTGTCCCCAATAGAGCTGAACCGGCTGGCTGCTGAGTCTGAACCTCACCTCACCTGCACGATGTTCCCTGATAGGGCCTGTAGGGCTGCAACCTCACGCTGTGCACTCCCTCCTTTATTTTTAGACCAGGTGACTCTAGGATTCTCAGGTTTCCCTAGTAGAAATCCTACTCTGATATCCCATACTCTCCCTTACTCTGTCTCTCCCTCTCTCACTCGAATGGAACACCTGTCTTTTCCCCAGACAGTAGGGAAGTCATACATGCGCTGGCCCATCCACTCTATTCCACACATCCGCTCCTGGGACTCCTGATCTACAGACACATAAATGGCCATCGAGTCTGCAGTCGAGTCCCACTCAATGTTAGACATCTGAGCACTCCAGGTGGTCCACACACCATAACCCTAACTGCTTTTAGTTCTGTGTCATTTCAATTACCTTTACTGCCAAAGGTTACCACAATTGGCTGATTGGCTTACACAATTCAATAATTTTCAAGTTAACTCACAGACTTTTCTTAAAGTAGAAACATTACCAAAGGTGCAGGAACCTTTACCATGTAAAGAGTGCAGGAACCTCCAGTCTGAGTAAAGTTAGGCATTATTCTCTATTTACAATAGGCTTAACTTCACACCTGTAAAGAACTGGCTCATCAGTTGAACAAAGGACTGTGAGAAGGTGTGAAGACCATTGTTCCCCATGAAGGACGTATAATGTAGAAGCTCCTTGAGAAACATTTCTGCTCTAAAAGAATGTACCCAACTTTCAGAAAACCTGGTTTAGAAAATGGTCAAATGAACTGGATGTTTATAAAATCTGTAAATAAGACTTGCTAAAAAGAAAGTGTTAAATTCATGGCTTCAGGATTTAAAATTTTCTTATATTAACACTAGAACTACTAAAGGACGTACAACTTTACATATTGTCAGGATTTGGTCTTGTTTCCAGTTTTATTTTTTAAAGGTCTGAGTTGTCATCCATGTTGTTATGTTTTGGTTCCAGTTTCCATTTCCTGTTTTATGTTGATGGACTTCCGGTTTCTGTTCATCATGTTGGTTTCCGCTTTACTCCCGGTCCTCATTACACACACCTGTCTCAGATCAGTAATCAGCCACCCGGATTTAAGCACCAGTAGTCACCACAGTTGTCCGCGAGATCGTCGTACGCATGTCGTCACTTTCCGGCAATCAGTTGTTTAGCTCACCTCGTCTTCGACCCTGTTCCTTTTTCTCGACTGTTGATTCTTGCCTGACCCTGACCGGTACCATACTCTGTTGATTCTGTTGCTGAACCCTGCCTGTTAACTGGACCTGATTACGCCTACTCCCTCTGTGCCTCAATCCTTGTGCTTACACGTGAATGACGTGGACTGTCTGTGACTACAATTCCGGTATTAAAGCCCTTTTTATCGTACCATCTGTCTGCTGCCTCAGCACTGTGCATTTGGGTCCTCTCTCTGCCGTTTCCTGACACATATATCCCTAACAACGGCTGGGTGTTCATTTGACCGGCACGCTCCAGCTGGCACCCTGCCAAGAGCCGCTTTTGTTACTTCTACTTCCGCCTCTCGAGGAGTGCAGACGTGTTTTCTCTCTGCTCCCACTCTGCTTTTGCTTGCAGTGTCCTTGTCTTGTCTTTTCTGAGCACCCTGATCTGCTATTCTGGAATAACATTATGGAGCTAATCAACTGGTCACTCAGCGCATTGGACAAAATGTTTTCACAAAGGAAAGAATCTCCGGGAGAACCACTCTGCCCCTTGGGGACTTTTGCCTCCGGCTACGTGCGGGACGCGTGGGATTCCTGGTGCCCCCTGTGTCTGGAGCCTCTGTCCATCGAGGATGCAGAGGATCTATTCATATTTTGGACTTTGATAACTGGGCTACTCATGATTGGCTTTGGTGGTGCCCTGCTTTATCGGAAGATTGGAAAGATTGGAAAATCTGTGGCCGGCTCATTGGCGTGTCCACCGGCTGTGGAGCTGCAAACGCCGACGGGGGCCATGGTTACTCGGCTGACGGAATTACACCAGAGGATTGCCCGGATTGAAGGACTGATCTGTAACATCTCAGCCCGTTCGGATGCCCGGATCACAGGACTGACTAATAAGATCTCAGCCCGTACGGAGGAAGACAAGAGACAGAGGGATAACATTTGCAGACAGACTGAACACTTGGTGAATATGGTGACAGCCTTGTCTGACAGGCTTGAGGAGATGTCACGGGTGACCCATGGTCCCACAAGAGGCGAAGAAGCCCTGAGTTCTGACCCATTGGAGTATTGATCTAGACAAATTAGTCATCGATTGTTAAAATGTATTAATTTTGGCTGTGTATTACTCTGTCCCTTCTCCCTCACCCCTCCCTTCCCGGGTCCAATCTAGCTCACCAGCTGTGCCTCTATCTATCCTCTTCCCCTTATTGTGACTCCCTTCAAGGACAACTGTTGGACTGACCTGTAAACATCTTGGTCGGCCTCGGTCATACTTCTATAAACAACACTTCATTACACTGATTCAGATACACCCCCCCCCCCCTCCCCTCCTTACAGTCTCACTGTCTGCTCTCCGACCTTATCTATCTGTCCTGATGAATCCAAGAAAAAATTCCAGCAAGGTTTCCACTTGTACTGTGTGATACTGTATGTGTGTGCGTTTTATTTTTACTGTTTGTACTGCAATTTGCTTCCACTGTCGGACTAGCGCCGGGTAACCTGGCTGCTGATGGGAATTTCCCCGCTGTGGAACTAATAAAGGCATTCTTAATTCTTCTTAAAGAGGGCTATCACCGACGCACTCTGTGGGGTGGGACGCATGGGCTTGCTGACCCTGCTGCTGCCTGCAAGGCAGAGTAGGGTTCCTAATTATGTTTCTATGACTCTATGAGTGACATCCACTGTTACAATGTTCCACCGCTATGTGCTTGGATTTACAACGTGAAAGAACGAGTATCATTGTTGCGGTCTCACCGAAGGAAGCAATAAAAAACATCAACAATAAAATAGGATAGTTTTGCTGCTTTGCTTATTTCCAAAAAAAAAAATAAAGTTCACACATTATTGCACTGTAAAGTTAGTAAAGTTAAAAATTACAGAAAAGACAACAGTACACCCATCTAGTTCCATCCTTCATCTGCACAAATGCGCAATTAAAAATATGATATAAACCAAAAACAATTGAGAGCTTTTCGGTTTTATATTCCGTTCATTTTGTTATTTCCCCTTTCACCTGTACCACATAATAAGTCATTGCAGAGCTACAGCCATGTTCCCAAGGGGTTCACCAGCCGCTTTCGGCAGTGAGTCATAGACGTTGTTCTGCCCGCTTTCATGTAGGCACGGAACTCTTCACAGTTTTTTCAAACGTAGATCTTGTTAATTTCGTTATTCACATACAACATGTTAATGCAAAACGTTTATTTTGTTATTACTGCTTTCACCTGTACCAAAAGTCATTACAAAGTTACAGCTATGTTCCTACAAAGTTAACCAGCTGTTTATTTCATTATTCCCTCTTTCATGTCCGTCTGGTGAATGAAAGTGGGCGTGACCATCCACGTCCCAGAGCAGGGACACTGGGGGGAAGGGGAAACGCGCATCAACATGCAGGACAAAGATCTGTGTTTCTCTGCCTGCTACAGCCTCGGCTGCGTTGGGCTGTTAGTCTTCCTTTCACCTCTACCATATAAAATGTGTTTCTACGAAGTTGATTAGCTGCTTTCAGAATCTGAATCATTTTTATTCCCCAGGTTTAAACAGGGCAAACATTTTTTTATTTACAAAAAAAAACCACGACAGTACAGCCATATAGTTTGCACAAATGTGCAATAAAAAAATAAAAAAAAAACGCATGAAAGCATTTCCGTTTTTATATTCCGTTTATTTACACATAAAAAGTTATTGCAGAATTATTCCCATGTTAAAAATATACAAAGATCACCTCCAATGACAGATGTGACACTTTTAAATTTTTCTCAAATGTGGCGAGGCTGTATAAAAAAAATAAACAGTTCACACATGGTTTGCACCGTCACCAAAAATTACAAAAACAACTAAGCACAACCAAGTGGGTAAGTGTCTGAAAATAATGACACATTGTTCGATTTTTGTCTGTGTTGCGTTGCAGTCACTTGTCACAGAAGTGGCATGTCCATGGCCTTTGCCTGATACACTGTCCACATGTATATTTGTAGCACAAACAGCACATCGCTTGTTTGTGCGGTTCTCTTTACAGCGATGTTTTATTTGGCACACTGATCTTTTTCCAGGGCTAGGCGTGGCAGGTTCTTTTCGTAGCAATTCCTCTCTCAGAGACTTTTTCCCAGCGACATGGGAGTGTGCCAACTCCATCGCAAGCTCTGCCAAGAAGTCCACCCGTCTCTCCTTCGTACTCATGCAGGCTTGATAGAGCACATGTGCTTTCAGCGCTGCCATGTAAATTATGTTGTAGAACACGGCGACTGGCCAGCGCCGTGTTCCCTTGCGCACAGTGTATTCACGCACCATGTGGTCCACGATGTCCACGCCACACTTTGCAGTGTTGTACTGGAGGACCGTGCTGGGCTTCTTCTTCCGGTGCTTTAAGTGTCGACCATGATATGCATTTCGCCTCAAAAGGTTTACTGCCTTTTTCGCTTTTGCTTGGTATACCATCAGCGTGGCACCGGTGGTCGAATACACCTAATAAAAATTACAAGTTGTTATTTTCACATGTTCATACAAAAACTGGAAAGACATAAATACAGAGGCACAAAACATCAAACATCTCCAACGTACCTGGGGTGGCGAACAGCTGGTGGTCCGTCTCCCTGGCGGATGGCGGGAGCTCACGAAGGAACTTGCTGATGGTGCCCAAGATGGTGGTATTCCGGGTCTCAAGTCTTTGTGCAAGCTTTAGCGATGTGAAGAAATTGTCTGTTGCAATATTCCTGCCCTTGTCCAGGAAGGGTTCCACCAGCCACATCACCACATTCTCTGCCAGTCGCTCTCCCGTGGGGCGACTGGGGTCCTTTCCGAGGTATGGCATGACATTGCAAATGTACTTGCTTTCCAAGTTGCAGGCCACCCAAAACTTGATGCCAAACTTGTCTGGCTTAGATGCGATATACTGCAGGAATGGGCAGCGGGTCTTCGTCGGGAAGAGCTGCTCGTCAACTGTGATGTGTCGCCCTGGAGTGTATGACGTGATGTAGTTGCTGGCAAAGGCTCCCCACAGTTCAGAAATAGCAGCAAACCTGTCGGTTTTTACACGCTCGCTGCGGGTGACTTGTCGTCAAACCGCAAGTGACGCATGATGTCCACAAAGAGGTCCCGTGGCATGATGTCAGTAATCTGTTTGTGCCCCAAGGTCCCTGACCAATAGTCAGGGACAGCTGGAAGTTTGATGACCCCCGCAGAATGATTACCGCTATGAAAGCCATCAGTTCAGGTAGGGCAATGAACCATTCAGGCTTCTCCATTTGTCAGTGTGCCACTGTTGCCTCTCTAATGCTCTCAAGCATGTCGGAGGTGACAAGACACAGGAAGCTTTGCAGTCGGGTGGTGATGCGTCTCCTAACCCTAGATGTGGGCTCACCGGCTGCAGCGTAAGGTGCCATCGGGGTGAAACGGAGACGGGTCCCCAGCTTTTCTTCGCGCCACATAGTGCCGTCCTTCGCTTTTTGGGTCAAACCAACTCTTTTTCGGGCCGGTTGCCTGTAGTGTTCGTCATCGGCATTCAGGAAGATGTCAAATCGTTAGCCATGAGACAAAAACACATCACGAAGGCATAAAAAAATAGTAAGTAGTAAGGCCAGTTACGTCAGGGAATGGTTGACGACGTGCGCCAGCAACACGGCAGACAATACAAAATATATCGAAAGTTAACTAACCTGAAGACTGCTCTGACTCTGACGCTGAATCCCGCTGGATTTCTATTTGCATGTCCAAAGCCTGCTGGGTGTTGTACTTTCTTTCCATAGTACCCGCTCTCGTCGATGTCCGTGGTGATAAGTAACGGGCTATTTGCACATAAGTATTTATGGACGTCTGTTGAATGAAACTGGGCGGGGCTATTCACATTGACATGTCAAGTGTGGCACTTGCTACTGATGATAACGGGCCATTGATGGGGTGAATGGCCCGGGCCCATCCCGCATTATCTATGCGTGTAAATGTGTTTAGAATGGTGGGGAACTTGCTATCAGCATATGAGAGATGTTTGTAGCAGTGGTACAGGTGAATGCAGGGTGAACCCGTTATCATCCATAGCAAGTGCACCCATTGCATTTACATGTTGTATATGAATAACGAAATTAACAAAATCTACGTTTGAAAAAACTGTGAAGAGTTCCGTGTCTACATGAAAGCGGGCAGAACAACGTCCGTGTATGACTCACTGCCGAAAGCAGCTGGTGAACCTCTTGGGAACATGGCTGTAGCTCTGCAATGACTCATTATGTGGTACAGGTGAAAGGGGAAATAACGAAATAAACAGAATATAAAACCGAAACGCTTTCAAGCGTTTTTGGTTTATATTATATTTTTAATTTTTAATTTTAATTTTTAATTTTTAATTGCACATTTGTTAAATCTAAATGGATGTACTGTCGTCTTTTCCTGTAATTTTTGCAAACGCTACAGTGCGTGTGAACTTCTTTTTTTGTAAATAAGCAAAGCAGCAACACTGTCTTATTTTATTGTTGATGTTTTTTATTGCTTCCTTCGGTCAGACTGCAACAATGACACTCATCCTTTCACATTGTAAAGCCAAGCACATAGCGGTGAACCATCGTAACAGTGGATGTCACTCA
Organism: Betta splendens; assembly: GCF_900634795.4. Classification (NCBI taxonomy): domain Eukaryota; kingdom Metazoa; phylum Chordata; class Actinopteri; order Anabantiformes; family Osphronemidae; genus Betta; species Betta splendens. The sequence continues at coordinate 15,764,202 of NC_040900.2, read as the reverse complement.
TAAACTGATAGGAACATGAGTAGGAACCCTGCTCTGCAGCAGGGTCAGCAAGCCCATGCGTCCCACCCCACAGAATGCGTCGGTGATGGCCCTCTTTACGTAACAAAAGCGGCTCTTGGCAGGGTGCCGGACAAATGAACACCCAGCCGTTGTTAGGGGTATATGTAAAGGTGTAGGTCCTTTAGTAGTTCTTGTGTTAATTACTAGGCTCTTCGAGGTGATGGATCTCTGAAGAATCTTCTGTTTAAATAGTGCACAAATGTATCTGGTTACATCACATCAGGTAACAGCACTGCAGGACTCTGATGCTTTGGGGAGAAGGGGATGGTGTGAAGGCGGCACGGTGGTGCGGTGGGTAGCACTGTCGCCTCACAGCAAGAAGGTTTTGGGTTCGATTCCCGGAGGCGGCCCTGGTGCCTGTGTGGAGTTTGCACGTTCTCCCCGTGTTTGCGTGGGTTCTCTCCGGGTTCTCCGGCTTCCCCCCCACAGTCCAAAGACGTGCATTGTTCGTAGGTGTGAGTGAATGGTTGTCTGTCTATGTGTTGCCCTGCGATGGACTGGCGACCCGTCCAGGGTGTACCCTGCCTCTCGCCCGTAGCCAGCTGGGGTAGGCTCCAGCACCCCCGTGACCCCGCACTAGGGAGTGCGGTTAAGAAAATGGATGGATGGATGGGATGGTGTGAAATCAGACTAACTAGTGCTGTGAGTGCTGTGGATTGGTCGTTCTTTCTGAAGAGGCTCTTTATTGTTATGTTCATTTAAGCTTGACTAGAAGATTCAAATGCTCATTTTTTAATTTAAAACAGCTCCTGGAGCAGGCAGACTGACACACACTACATCCAAGTGACTATGGCCGAATATATAGAATGAGACTTTAAGGATTTCATTAGGTAGATTAGTAAAGTCCAATTCAACCTAAAACAACCAGTAACTGATAACCCCCCAGAGGGTAGTTTGGCAGCTGTGGCAGCGTGAGCTGCTGATGCTTATCTATGATTAAAAAGTTCAACATTCAACTCTGATATAAAGCCAACTTTTCAAGTTTTCTCAATTTTTTGTTTTTCTCAACTTTTTTTAGACAGACTATTGTTTGTCTGTCTGTTTGTCTTTCTGCCCTAGCAAACAGTGTAGAACTGACAATATTAGATCTATGGCCTGTTCTCAGAACTGTGCCTATACTTGGTATTTGACCCAGGTCAGATGGACAGGTATACAGGTCAGATACTAAAGCTCCACTTTTTGGTTTTACCCTGGAATTGCGTCTTTGGTGCTAAAATGGGGGTGGTCTCATTAACATTTTGAACACCTTCCCCAGACAGACCAAGGAGGGGGGCTGCTGACAGTCGGCTCATGAGGGTGTGATCAGCGCTGGAAAGGGCACTGACAGTCGACTGAAATCAGCGAAAATGAACCGCTCCATCGGTATTGTCAAATATTTGACGAGTCTGTGATAATCACTGAGGCGTTGTGCAGTTAGCACATTTACCTCTCTCAATCAAATTGACAAGCTTGTGGTGAGACAAAATTTCAATGGGATAGCCCATGCTCAAAGCTGAGGCTTTCTCATATATCAAATGAGCAGCAGCTAGGTGCCGATAACAGGTTGGCAGACCCAGCTCCACAGGGGTCAAAGACACCGAATAATACGCTATGGGCTGAGCATGTGTTCCAACTCCTGTCCTCTGCGCCAACACACCACACACATGATCCTGTCGACAAGAAACACACAACAGCTCTTATAGCCCATGAGAGCCAAGGACGGAGCCTGCTGCACCAACATTTTAACAGCCTCAAAGGCCATGTGATCCTCTGGGGCTCATGAGAGCAGTGCTCGCACATTTCCCGCCCCTTTAGCTTTTACCATGTCCCTTAAAGGCTGCACAACTGTGGAATAACCATCAATCCACTCAGCACTATACCCGTCAGCCCTAAAAATGTCAACATCTCTCGGACTGGGGTCGGTTTGGGTGCCTGGGACACAGCTTTCAGTTGATTAGGAGCCACTGCTCTGGTCCCCTCTGCAATCACTCTCCCCAAATACTCAATGGGATCATACGTTACTGCAGCTTCTTCAGTGACGCTTTATGACCCCTCTTAGCTAATAGAGTCAACAGAGTGATATAGTCCTCATGGCACGTTTTCAAATCAGGTGCACAGAGGATTATGTCATCAACGTACTGGAGGACAGTGCTTTTTAATTTTCCGGCCAAATCATCCATGTCCTCCTTTAAGGCTTTGTTAAATAAATGTGGGCTGTGTTTGAACCCTTGTGGCAGTCAAGTGTGTGTATAGGATTGTCCCCTATATGTGAATGCAAAAACATGTCTACTGTATTCACTCACTGGCACGCTGAAAAATTCTGAACACAAATCAACCACTGTAAACCACTTTGCATCAGGTGGAACATTGGACACCAACGTATGTGGATTCTAGACTTCAGCTGGAAATGAATGGTTGGCTGAATTCTAGCCTCAGCTTCAGGCTGAAGTGGATATTGTGATTTCCATGGAGGCCTGCAACCAGGTTTTAGGTGCACCTCCACCAGCTGTACAGACTTAATTAAGCCCACATCAGTGTCATGTTTAGACCAGAGTTTTTCTGGTACACGCTCCACCATCTCCTTCTGTAAATCAGAATGTTGATAACAGAACACAGTCTGACAAGGAAAGCTGATGACTTGTGGGGAAGCCCAACCCTTAGCTGAAATAGCTATTTTTAGAAACAACTCATCCTCACTCACCCAAATAATTTTGTTCTCTGTGGGTTTAAACTTTGCTTGTTTAGATTGTACAATCATTTGGCCTAAATGTTTTGGCTCGTACTCCGGATTCACTAGAAGAACATGGGGCATGCTGTTTTTTATTTTAAACCCTTGATCTAAATACTCCCCTTTCTTTACTGTCATTGCAGCTCCCTGCCTAACCATAAGACGATAGACGCAGACTGGATTAGAACTTTTTCTGGCTGTTTTTTGATCCACTCATCTGCTTCAGATTCTGTTTTGAAATACTGGAGTGTGCAGTTAGGAGGACACGCAGGCCGGGAAGCTGGCATGTTTGCTCTGATAAAGTCCATCCATATTTCAGCAGAGCTCATGAATGTCTCATCTATGCTTCCGAGCCAATACACCATTTCTTCATCTTTTCTCACAGTCACCTGACGGTGTGCAGTGTCCACAATCACTCCATCTGGCGTGTATAGGATAGTGCAGCCTAGTTTACACAAAGCGTCTCGTCCGAGTAAATTCACAGGTTTCTGGTCCGATATTAACACTGGCAGTTCGACTGTTCTTACCTGGAACTGCAGAGCAACCGAGCTAGATCGAGGAATCAGTTGTTTTCTCCCCCAACATTTTGGCCTGGTCAGTAAATAGTTTTAGCATTGCAGTCTTTTGCTTTTGCACATGCTTTTTATTTTATAATTTTTTATTAACACTCCCATCTCTGCACACTGATCTCAGTCGAATGTTCCATCGGATGGCTAGGGTGATGGGGCCTTACACGTTTGCTTGTTCCAATTTTTTGAATATTTCTGGATCTCCAACTAATAGGAGTGGATGTTTTTTTCCCAGTATCACGTGTGATACTGGGGAAAAAACGATGTCTAGCCATGATTCCTATATATGGTATCCACAGAGTAAGGGTATCTATAAAGTACAAGATATATTTATTTCACACTTTTCAATTTTATTTTATTTATGTCACGATCTGGGTTTTGTTTTGTTTCTTGTTGTTTCCTGGTTAGCGCAGTAGTTCCTGTTTTATTTTGTAACACTTCCCTTTCACGTCACGCCTCAGCAGTTCCCGTTTCACCTCCGGTTTTCAGTCACGCACCTGTCTTGAATCTGTAATCACTCACCTGTGTATTTAGCCTCCACCAGTTCCCATAGCCCTTTGCCAGATTGTCAAGTTCAGTACTTCTTTCCAGCGTTTTGTATCTTGTCTCTCGTGCACTGATCCTGTTTACCCTGACTACCGAATCCTGCCTGAACCCTGCTTGCACTGTTACCTGCTTGAATATCTGACCGTGAGTTTGCCTAGCCCTTGTCTGTACCGTCACCGTGATCTTTTGTGTACCGAACTCTGCCTGCCTATTGGACCTGAGATTGCCTGCTCCCTGACTGTGCTTTAAGACCGTGCTCTTGTGTATGACCTGGATCGTCTCACTCTGATTGTGGAAATAAAACCTGCATTTATTCTCATCACGTCTGCGTGCTGTGCAATTGGGTCCTCCTTCGTGTGATTCGTGACAGAACAATCTGGCCAGACTTGGACCCAGCCAGCGCCAGCCTGCACCCAGGTCTGTTACGAGTTTTTTTCCCTTGTTTTCCCCTTTTTTTCTCTGTTCCTCGGCTCCGCACCTAACCACGCACCGGAGCGATGGAGTTTATTCCACCGAGTTTACCGGAGGACATCCGCGGGGATCTCGAGAGGCTGGCCAGAGAATACGCGGAAGCGCCCAGTCTTACTGCCCGGCTCCGCATAGTCAAACTAGCCATCGAGATACTGGAGGACGAGTTCTGGTGGCGTGAGTACCCCGGAGTGCAGGCGTTCTTTGATGCACTCCGGCTAATGCGGAGGGACTTGACACGCGCACTGCGCGCATCGTCTGGTCGCGTCTCCGTCGCCGCTCCCGTCGCCGCTCCAGCGGTTCCCGTTTATGTTCCTGTCGCCGCTCCGGCGGTTCGCGTCTCCGTTCCTGCCGCCAATCCAGCGGATCATGTTCACGTTCCTGTCGCCGTTCCGGCGGTTCACGTTCCTGTCACCGCTCCGGCGGTTCGCGTCTCCACTCCTGTCGCCGTTCTAGCGGGTCACGCTCCGGTCTCCGCTCCAGCGCCTCCAACCCAAGCTCCCACGCCGCTGCCTCTGTTCGCCACTCGGACCCAGCTACAGAGACCCAGCCCCCGCCGCTCTCAGCACCTCAGACGACGGTCAGCCGCAGGCGCCCCAGACGACGTCGGCGAGGGCACGGTTCCGGGGTCCAGGGCCCAGAGATCCCCTTGGTTCCCCTACTGACTGTGTTGTGTCAATTGCAGGCATCCCCGATAGCGTCGCACAACGGATCCACCTCCACTGTTCTCCCCCGGTTGTGTTCCTCTTTTCCCACCTAATGGACACTGCGGATTCAGCAGCAGACCCGGGCACAAGGGACCGACTGTTTGAGGAGGCAGCTGCCCTCATTCTGAGGGAACCTGCCCTGCATGCGACCCTGCAACTCCCAGGCCTGCAACCAGTAGTCACGCCAGATTGTCGTGTCCGACACTAAAGCCTTTAAATTTTGTATTCCAATCTGACTGAGCTTTTTATAAATCCAATAGGTGTAAATAATCCTTTATTGAGATAATAAAATTCTGAATATATAAATTCCAGAGATTAAATGGTAAATCCCAAAAAGAAGAAAAATGAACTAAAATGCACAGTAGTAAGGTTCCAGAAAATTAGTAACTTCCCAAAGTGGTGAAGAAATAAAACTCCCAAAGTGTGGAAAATAAACTAAGTCCAAAGCAAGATCCTAAAATTATTCTAAGTCCCAGTAGCCAGATCCCAAAATTATTATGTCCCAACCGCAGGGTCTCAAAAAATGACTAAGTCAGAGCAATAAGATCCAGGGTCGACAAAGCGTTTATTCCACAGAAAAGTGACAGAAGACAAGTCAGACTGAGGATTTTTGGTCACAACATCACCTTATATACCTGTTGCTCACGGGGTGGGATTCAGTTCCCCGGACGTTAGATCATCATCTTGACCTTTTAGGGTGTTTTTGACTATTATTTTATAATATTATTACCCAATCATAATCCCAAACAAAGTGAAGACACTTGTTGCTCTGCCCTTTTCTCCCCGGGCGGGGCAGCTCCCCTCCAAACCATAACTTTCCCAAGGTCAGGTTACTGTAGGTCAGGAGCTTGCAGCAGAAGCTGCACTCCTCCCACCTGCCTTATCTAGGTCAGTAAAACACACTGTAGTTTTAATGGTCTTGGTGCTACTACACTTCTGTTGCATAACAGGGTCTCCTCCTTACACACATGACCCTGTGAGTGCTATTATCCACACCTGCCACAGTGGGTGCTGTTGGGTTAGCAAGATGGGTGATGGGCTAGAACAGAAAACGGGAGGATCAAAACACACCTAATGAATTGCCAGAACAGAACAGAGTCCATGATTAGTGAGTCGACGACAAGAGAATGCAAAAGTCCAGATATTCCCTCAGGGAGGGTGGAGGCGAGGAGGGACTCGGCCGTGGAGACGCTAGGCCGAGATGGCACATTTCATGCCTGAAGACAAGGCTAGAGTTCTAGGGGGCCGGCGTCGAAACAAGACGCCTCCAGTGGCCAAACACTTGCGTTGGTGCTCTCCAGACTGGTGGCGCTCTAGGGGGCTGAGAAGGCGCGGCGGTCAGCAACGGCAGAGGCCACGCCATCGTCGTGGCAGTAAACAGCGACCTCCAGGCAGGGAGTCGCCTCCAGAACCGGCCAGCCGAGGTGGCCGAAGACACAGGAGGCAGCGCCATCCCTGCCACAGGATGCGCTGTGGACCAGCCCATCCCTTAGGCAGATGAGGCGAGAGCCAGCGGGATGCCGGAAACAGCGACGGGGACAGACGTGGAGACGAGGCCTGACGTGGAGACGAAGTGGGAACCAGAGACGAGGACAGACGTGGCCGGGACCAGAGACGAGGACAGACGTGCAGGCGTGGCCGGAGCCGGGCCACCAGGAACAGAAGTGGGCGCGGCCGGTGCCGAGCCACCAGGAACCGATGCAGATGCGGCAGGCGCCGGACCACCAGGAGCAGAGACGAGCGTGGCCGGGACCGAACCACCAGGAGCCGAGACGAGCGTGGCCGGGCCACCAGGAACTGAGGCAGATGTGATCCGTGCCAGATCACCAGGGACTGAGATAGACGTGGTCGGACCACCAGGAGCTGCCTCTGCGATCGTGGTCGAACCACCGGGAGTTGCCTCTGCAGACGTGATCTGTGCCAGGCCACCAGATGTAGAGGCGCACGTGGGCGATGCTGGATCACCAGGAGCCGATGCTCCGCAGGAACCTCCTGCACCTCCCGGAACGGCTCCTGTGCACAAGGAGCCTGAAGGTCGACAGGAACTGCAGCAGAAGCTGCAACAGGAACGACCTCCTCCTGGAGGCCGACAGGAACTGCAGCCGGAACGACCTTCTCCTGGAGGTCGACAGGAACTGCAGCCGGAACGACCTTCTCCTGGAGGTCGACAGGAACTGCAGCGGAAGCTGCAACAGGAACGACCTCCTCCTGGAGGCCGACAGGAACTGCAGCCGGAACGACCTTCTCCTGGAGGTCGACAGGAACTGCAGCCGGAACGACCTTCTCCTGGAGGTCGACAGGAACTGCAGCCGGAACGACCTTCTCCTGGAGGTCAACAGGAACTGCAGCGGAAGCTGCAACAGGAACGACCTCCTCTCGGAGGCCGACAGGAACTGCAGCGGAGCTGCAACAGGAACGACCTCCTCCTGGAGGCCGACAGGAACTGCAGCGGGCGCAACCCTCTCCAGGGGATCGTCGGGAACCGCAGCAGGCACTGTGACAGGCGCGACCCCCTCCTGGGAATCGTCGGGAACCGCAGCAGGCACTGTGGCAGGAGCTACCTTCTCCTGGAGGTCGTCGGAAACTCCTGGAGGCCTGGTTTGCCTGGCAAGGGGTGTCCACTAGCTGGCGTAAAGCTGGAGCTTGAGCTTGACGTGACTGAGCTGAGGCTTGAGCTTGACGTGACTGAGCTGAGGCTTGAGCTTGAGCTTGAGCTTGAGCTTGACGTGACTGAGCTGAGGCTTGAGCTTGAGCTTGACGTGGCTGAGCTGAGGCTTGAGCTTGACGTGGCTGAGCTAAGGCTAGAGCTTGAGCTTGAGCTTGACGTGGCTGAGCTGAGGCTTGAGCTTGAGCTTGACGTGGCTGAGCTGAGGCTAAGGCAGGGGTTGCTGCAGCTTGAGACACATGGGTTGCTGCAGCCTGAGACGCAGGAGTTGCTGCAGCCTGAGACGCAGGGGCCAGTGCAGGCTGAGACGCAAGGGCCAGTGCAGGCTGAGACGCTAGGGCCAGTGCAGGCTGAGACGCTGGAGCCAATGCAGGCTGAGTTGCTGGGGCCGATGCAGGCTCAGACGCAGGAGTGAATGCAGGCTCAGACGCAGGAACGGGTGCAGGCTCAGACGCAGGAACGGGTATAATATGTTTTTCTAGCAGCACAAAGTGCTTTTTTATATTTTATTAGACTGTCCTTCCATGCAATGCAGTTTACATTTATTTTGTTGGAACGCCACTGTCTTTCTAGTTGTCTGGTCCCGTGCTTTAGGCTGCGGATCTTTGAGTTATACCACGGAGCTAACCTCTTCTGATTCACTGTCTTCTTCTTTAGAGGAGCAACTATGTCTAACATTGTAGAAAGAAGAAAATGACCCTTAATATTCCCACAGTGGGGAAATTCATTCTCTGCATTTGACCCATCCCCCTTGGGGGAGCAGTGAGCTGCCACATTAGCGGCGCTCGGGGAGCTAGCGCGAAGTGTCTTGCTCAGGGACACACCTGATGCCGAGGCCGGGGATCGAACGCAGAATCGCAGACCTTTTGCCTTCTGAGGTCGACACGCTACCAACTGAGCTACCAGGCCGTACGTATAGAAGTTGCAGCATCATCTACAAGACAGTCAACCTGTTCATAAGGATTAAGATGACTGTTCTCTCTGTATCTACAAGACATTGAGGCAAAAGATGATGGAATCATCTGCTTGAATCTGGCAACAGCGTTGTCAGATAAACATCTGCTATAGTAACATTTCTTTCCAGCTATTGTAAGGTCAAATGTGCTAAATTCAAAAGTTAATAAGAAATGGTCAGATAACAGAGGGTTTTGGGGAAGAACTATTGTAGTATATTTATGTATCATATCATATATTATTATATAGGTAGTGAACAATCTGTTCGGGTCAGGTTAAGATGCAGTGACTGTTCCTCAACCCTTGCAGTTTGGCAGGGTCGTTGTCTGGGGAGCATCTGGGATAGACTCCAGGAAACAGACATTTACATTTACTTTTAGCAGTAAGTTGATCATTGCTTATGAGAGAAGTACAGAGAGTAGATGGGTTCGTGTGAGGTGGGGTGAAAGAGTTTGCGTAAACTGGGTTCGCAGAATCCGTGTTCGCAGAATCTGTTGTTGTTAACAATGTTTATCCAAGCTAAGGAAATATTCAAAATGTCACGCCGACCTGGGAAAGGAACTGGGAGGTTGATGGTGGGCCAGATGCAGCTGGAGCTGGACAGATAACACGGCCCAGCGCCAGGACTTTCCAAGTAGCCGAGAAAAACATCTACACGTCCTTATTTGGACATGTGGAAAGATTTTAGGTGGTGGTTAAAAGCAGGCCTTCACAGGCTGGGGTTTTCAGAGCGCTTCGCAGAGGGTCCGCTGGTAGCACACAGCGGACCTTTTCCAACCTCTCGGTTCTCTCTGCAGAGGAACAAGCAGGTGAATTCGGTCTCTGCCTCTCTTGTTATTACTCTCTTGTAATCATTATATGATTGTTTTAATTTGTCATGTATAATAAATTTGTATGCTATTGATTTAAACTTCAAAGTTGAGTTCTTGTGAAATCTCTGTCGTGGTTGAAGAGAATAGAAAATACACGACAGAAATTGGCGTCACTCCAAGCAGGCAGGTCATAGCCGGGTCTGAAGCCGACAGGTGCCCGACTGCACCCAGCCCGAGACGACTCGTCACTGGTGGCCACAGGTGAGATGCGCTTAAAGCTCTTACATGACGATTCTCTGTGTTGGGGGCAGTGTGGGCAAATGTTGGTTACATTAGAAGATTCTAAATTCTGATTCGGCTATTTCTAGAAAACAATCTGTGTGGGAATAAGCAGAGAGAGGCAGTGGAGAATTTGCTTGTATAATTTGCTGTATATAAATATAATTAACCAACTGCTTTATTTGTGTGCTGTACTTTGCTTTTATTGTGGGGAAATAGAAAATGACATGGCCTATTGACCTCTAGACGTTGACTTAAATGTTGACTTAAGGCAGACGCGGATTGGACACTCTAATATTAAGGGCTTTGAAGTCTGTATTTGGTTAAAGTATATCTAAAGGCTGTGTAAGTACCATAATTGATGCCGATGGCTTCGGCCCAACAACGCTGAAGTGGCAAAATATATGCACATTTTTTCACTGGACTGGACACTCTCTATTTACTCTTTTATAGGGTAGGAGCTATATTGTGCCATTTCAAAAGCGTACACCAAATTTACAGGGGGGGGTGCGTAACAAGCATCAGGTTACGGTGCGGCCTCAGTGCATTAGGAAATAGAGTGTGACCTTGTGCTACACATTCAATCAAATTTTGGTTTTAGGCACTGTAGGTTTATGTGCGTATGAGGAGACCTACATTAAGCTTGGGACTGATCAATCCAAGTGTAGATTTTCTCATGAGTTGTGAGGCCTGAGAGACATAGGGAAACCGGTAAAAGCGCTTTCTGTGATATGCATATGAAGATGAAGTGTGCTGGCAATAGTGTATGAAGTTTAATCAAGTGTGTATTTGTGTATATACGTATGTGAAGTTAAAAGGCGTAATAGTTGCTTGTTGCTGATTTAAATTTGAGTAGGCTGGGTTGACAGCGGCTCCTCTACTCCTCTGCAGAGGGAGTGTGTGTGTATGAGGGAGAGAGGAAAAGAGAGCAGGAGGGCGGGAGTGTGTGTGTGTGTGTGTGTGTGTGTGTATGTTTGTGTGTGTGTGTGTGTGTGTGTGTGTGTGTGTGTGTGTGTGTGTGTGTGTGTGTGTGTGTGACTAGAAACAGATCCCCGCTCCTCATACGTGTGTGTTTTCAGATAGTTGGGGGGGAGCCGTTGGCTTGGTGCCAGGTGGCGACGAAGTTTTAATTTTTGTAGTAGTTTAATACTTTAACATATTTGATTGTCCTATATTGTGTTCACTTTTCTTTGTACCTTTATAATCATTTTGACGTAATCTGAGTGTTTTAGTGCATTTTTTGTGACGAGGTGTCCGCACTGTGGTTGGGAGTGGTCAAGCTGGTCACGGTGTGTAAAGACCGCGGCTGCTTTGTTTATTAAAATAATAAAAAAGGGGGGAGTTGAGGCGCGGTCTCTAAATTAGGTGTGGAGGCGTCAGCTGTGGGCCTCTTCTGTTGTCTACGCTCCCGAGAGAAAGTGTGTTTTCCTGCTCAGAGCACTAGGCTCAGTGTGTGTGTCGTACTGGTCAGAGCATTAGGCTCTTAGGTGTGTGCGTGTGTGAGTGTGCATTGGAGAGACATAGACACATAGTTGGCAGACTGCACTAAAGCCTTAGTTTTGTTCCTATTATTACTATTAGTGTAATGGACAGCAGCTAAACTTCAAAACGTATACTACGTCGGTTGAAGAGGAAGGAATTTTACTGTAACGCTAACGCTTCTAAATTGGCTCAGAGCCGTCAGCCGTGTGCTTCTCTAAGAGCAGAATCAGACTGGAAGTACAAAGACAAACAGAGTACTTACGAGCCTCCATCTGTCTGAGGCTCCGCCTCACCCCTCCCCTGAGTTTTCACCAACTTTTCAGATCAGATGTATGTATGTATAGACTATTAGTGCCGGGTTAGTATTAGGTGAGAATAAATGTTAGTAATACAGTAGGTGAGAATAGAACCACAGGGGTATGCGATATACATGCTAGTGGACTAGTAGTGGTCTGCAGCGTGTTGGTTATACTTTCTGTCAGTGTGTATTGGTGGGATTTAGCTTCTATTTTTTCATTTTCAGTTTCCATTTTTGTCTGGTTCTAGGTTAACTAGGTTATTTGGGCAAAGTTAATAAACATTCCTCCATTTATATCAAAGGTCTTTCTGCTCACGCGTCTGTAGCACCTGCATTCTCATGAGCAAGACCACCATTTGTGACCTAATGTGGGTTAGGCACAGCATGTGACATCACTATCACGTTAAATCAAGTGTTTCAATTATGCTGATTTTGTGTAAACCTAGTAATATAAACAAAGCACATGATCAGCTCCAATAAGACGCTTATAATTTTTCTCCAGCAGTTGCTCTGAAGTGGGCGTTTCTGCAGTGGTTTGGTTTATCTTTGCATCAGACTTACTCTTTTATTCAGAACAAATCAAAACTCATCAGCTCAACAGTCACTAGGAATGATTATCGGGCCAGTTGCTTAAAACAGAGGTAAAACCAAGATACCCAGAAAGGAAGAGCGTCTAATTACAATTTAACTGGTTAATATTTATGTTGCTTTTCACTAACTATGGGTTGTAAAGACAGGGAACTTACTTCATTTATGAACACTGATTGAGATTAGTTCAGTTACAAGTATAATTAGGTGTAATTAGGGGTTGAAATCATATCTTCAGTAAAGATACATATTTAATAATGAGATCTGTGGATGGGAACATGTCTCCAGTCGAGGTGTTGATGAAGGAAATTCAGAAATGCTCAGACAAATGGAACAAGCAGACACATGAATTCACGTCGCCCTGGCCTTCAGAGGGGACATTTGATCTGAGGCAGTGTGCAGAGATGCAGGGTTTTATAAAAACCTATAAGATAAAAGACAAATCTGTAAAGCGAGGCCTTAAACGGGAAAAAGAAAATGCAGTGTTGCAATTGTTTATTAACTGTGCAAAAATGATGGGCAAAAAGACGACTCAATGTGGTGATAATCAATTTAATCAGATCTCTAAAACTAAGTCTCTTTCAGATGCATCCCAGATGAATGCAGAAGAAACAAAACCTTTATGGACGAAGAAGCCAGTTCACCCTGTAGCTGATCCAGAAGGGACAGACAGGGCAGTGAAAAGGGATGAGTTGTTAGAACTGACCGACATTTATTTAAAAACAGAGAAAATCTCAATTGGAAATTCCTGCAGTGAAAGTGATCTGCGTGACAGAGCAGTTAGATCACTGTGGGCTGAGTCAGATGAGGAATCAGTGTGTGTGGGTGACGAACGGGTAGATGAGGTTTCTGATGGACTTCCTCTGCTGATCAAAAGGGCAAAGTGTCAAAATCTGCCCTGGCCTTCAAGACCAGATCAGAATGATCTGACTGACACTGTGGGACTTTGCAACTTGTCACTAGAACAAATAACTAAGCATGTGATTCATGCTGTTGAGCTGCGTCAGAAGCAGGCAAAGGAGGCAGTGAAAGAAGCAACACGCCAGCAGCAGCGAACAGAGGGGGAGAAAAGAGAGAGGAGGATGGTGTCTGCTCAACCAGCCAGCGTGCCTCAGACCCCACCTACACCACCAGGCATGGCCACACCTCAGGTGATGTACATTCTACCAGGAGGGTGGACAAGACGACCTCCTATGAGGAGAGGAGGGTTCCCTGCAGACGAAGGCAGAGGAACAGGAGGCAGCCACAAAGGAGGCGTGAGATGCTACTGCTGTGGGAAGACTGGTCACGTAAGAAGCCATTGCTTTGCTTGGCTACGAGGCTCACGAGGAGTGCCTAGACCAAAGGGGTCCGCTGATCAATGTGGAGGCCCCTCAGCTGGTTACTAGAGAGGACCAGACACCTGCAGGATTCATGAACTTTGTTGATGGGCTCCATCAAACGCCAAAAAGCCAGATGCCTCTGAATCTGTGACTTCACCTTGATGCACACTTTAGTACTTTGGACTCAGACAAATATCTAAAATTTGGAAACAAAATAAACAAGTCGGCTGGTGAGAATGACTTAGTCCTTAAACCTGCCAACAGAGACAAAAATTAAAAATATGCCAATTTTACTAGGCAAGGGAAAGACAAAGGTATAGAGAATATTTCAAGATAAAGTTCCCAATTCAATCACTCTGCTGACAAATGCTCCACCTGATGCTCAGTGGGTGACGGTGTTAAAAACAATGTGAATTGAAGTATGTGGATGAAGGGACTGTGTGCACCAGACTTTGAGACATGCCTCATTTCATCTCTCCAACTAACACTAACTGTAGACAGTTGTCTCATTATATTGGTAAAGACTCATTCTCATTATTGAGGTAAGGAAGTTTCACTAGACAAGCCTCAACACTGTAGGAAGGGCCTCCCACATACCATAAAGTGAGTGAAGTATCTGAGGAGGTCAATCAGCTAAAAAGGGAATGAGGAGAGTGTACATGTTTCCCTCATACAGTAAACAGCAGTTTGATCCCTACAGTATGTAAGCTAGTATAACGCATCATGCTCTCATGTGTTACAGAAAACATCAAACTTTAAGGTGACTAAAACCAGGTGTGCCTTTGTAATGGAAAAATTGTACTTTAATGCTTTTGTGTTCATTTCTGACTCTGCATAGTGACCATGCATTCTGTACTTGTTGATTAGACCCAGAACTGAACATTCTCAGACAGACAATCTATCTCCCTCTCAAGGTGACCGATTGTTCATGGCCTGAGTCTGCCTTTTAACCCTGGGCTCTGGCTCCTTTCTGTCTGATGCCTCACCAGACCCAAGGCTGTAGCCTTGTTTATTCCCTGTGTAATATGAACATCTTCACCCACAGTGTGATAAGGAGATTCCACCAGGTCCAGGGAAAAAGGTTAAAAGGCAGAAGCAACTTGAGGATCGTGGGCTCTTTGCATTATACCTTCGTGGTGTTTGCACTGATCTCCCCAGCTAGTTTTTGGTTTGTTGATGTGCACGATCAACATCCATGCTTTTTATTTGCTTTCCCCATTATTTTTATTTTATCCTTTCTTTATTATTTCAATAAATCGCACAAAAGGACAACTCTCTCATCTGCTTCTTTATGGAAAAATTTCCACCACAGAAATTGGCGTCACGAACAGGATCCCGCGGCAGGTCGTCTGGACAGTGTGACCAGGGACGATAGTCCTGAGGACTAGGGTCGCTCAGCCTCCAGACCTCTACAGCTGTTCTGAGTGGGAGGACTGCTCACCCGTCTGGATCGCCTCTGACGAGATCCAACGAACTCAAAATCCAACGAACACAAAATCCAACCTCTACTCGGCCCGGTGAGAGAGATTCCGTTTTGTTGCGACTTGTTGAAGAGAAAAAAAAAAAAAAAAAAAAGAAACGGGTTTGAAATTGGTTTCAGTTATTCGGGGTTTACTTGGCTCTGATCATTTGGTTTAGGGAAAGTAAGGCAAATACAGTAACAATTGATTCTAAAACATCCCCAACTAGACTAAAACAAACAACGACAAAAGAAAATATAACTAGGACTAGAGATAATATTTCTAAAACGACTATTTGGCTGAAAACATCCAAAAATAATATATATATTTTTTTAAATTTTAAATTCAATATTCGGGTAAAATTAATTAGGTCAAAGTCTACCCTGGTGGTCGAGACGGTGGTTGCTAAGGGTTGGCTCGTGGGACCGAGCTTGTTTTGTCTGTACTGAGGATACAGACCAGTGTGCAGATCTGAGCGCAGTCCAAAGGGTGTGGACAAGGAAATAAAAGACGGCTTCTGAAATACGGAGCGCGTTTGCAGGGGGAAGTGGTTTTGAGATACGAGGGACCCGGGTCTTAGAGGGGCCTGACGGTGAGGGACCACTTCTGAGAACCCTGTCGCTGATCTGAGCGGTTCCCTTTCTACGGAGACGTCCGTGGAAGAGAAACTTCGAAAAAAGGTTCCGGCCGGAACACATAAAAATCTAAGGCAGGAAACCGCCGGGACTCTGAAAGATGGGTTCGGGGCAATCTAAGTCTCCACCACCAGACTGCAGCATTACAAAATTAATGAGACATAAATATGGTGATGAGTGCGTGTCATGTCTTCACGACTGGACAAAACATTATGGGTTTCAAGAAGGTGGATCACTCAGTGTGAAGGACATACGCGCTTTAAAAGAAAAATTAGAAGAGAAGGAGAAACAGCTCCGTAAAAGTAGAACGATCAAAGTTAAAACCTTAGAAGAAATTGAATTAAACAACAGATGCCTTGAGATTTGGGTTAAAGAATCAGAACGCAGGGAAAGACTGAAATGCCAAAAAGAGTTAGGAGGGAGAAAGGATGAAAGTGGTGACGTAGCTGGCAGAAAAGATAACAACTCTGTTGAAGCTTGCACACCGCCACTATACACACATACACACACACAGCATGATGAGAAACAGAGCGCTCCCACTGTTTCTGCTTTGTATCCTTTTGCAGAGCTGAGCGCGGTCAAGGTGAATCCCGACCTGGACTCCTTCTACGTCAGCAGGAGGGCCGGGCAGGGTGGACAGCCGGACCAACAGCCTGACCAACAACAACAGCCTGCCCCATATCAACAGCCTGCCCCACTGCAGCAGCCTGGCCCACATCAACAGCCTGGCCAACCTCTGTCATCAGGAGCTGCAACATCGGCTGCAGAGCAGTCAGAGCATGTGGAGGACAGTGTAAATGCCACACCAACTCCTGGAATGGATGTAGAGGCGTTCTGGGCCAACTCACCTGTCGGCTTCATTCCTACATCATCCGCTGCCACAAGCTGTGCCCATGCACCAACTGCCACTACGAGTGCTGCCTCTGCAACTACCAGCGTTCGTACCCTAAGGAGCAACACACCAGTAGCTCCAGAAATCAGCTTGCCCATGGTGGAAGTGGCCGGCCCTGAAGGAAGCATGTTAGTGCACAGACCATGGAATAGCGCTGACATAGCTGACTTTGCTCAAAATCTCCCAGACATCACTGTATCAGGAAAGACATTTGGTGCCAACCTTCTGGCTTTCTGCCAGGAGTACAGACCCACTGGAGCTGAGATCCGTCGCATCCTGGCCAAACGTCTTGCACCTTGTGAATACCAAAAGCTGGCTAGGCAATTGCCTGATGTGACACTGGCTCTCAAACACAAAGACTGGACAAACAACTTAAATGATGGATTCGTTACCGCAGTGAGGACGCTTGTTGCCCACCTCGAAACTGCGTTCCCTGATAAAGTCTGTATGATTAAAGTCACCACATGCAAACAACAACCAGAGGAATCAGTTGATGACTTTGTTCACCGCCTCACCACCGCATACAACACACACGGAGGGGTTCATCCTCCCCCGGAAGGAGTGGGAAGACTCATCTGTTCAACATACGAGAGTCACCTGTGTGAACTGGTGATGAAAGGCTTACTCCCTGAAGTTTTTGACGCCGTGAAGCAGTCATACATCAGATGGAAAGAAGAAGCGCGTCTGTCTGACCTCACAAGACACGCACGCCATGCTTATGACACTCTCCAGCAGAAGAAGATGGCGAAGAAGGAAAAACAACAGAGCGAATTGTATCTGCCATCCTTGGAGATGTTCTCTGCAATGCATAACAATAACAGAGGAGCGGGCAGGTTTCGCGGGCGAGGACGAGGAAGAGACTTCAGACGGAATTGGCCCAACAGAGACACAGGAGGCGCATCTGGAGATCCAGGAAACGCCTGCCACATCTGCGGCGAGATGGGACACTGGAAGAAGTACTGCCCCCGGCTACGTCAGGTTCCACCCTCCCGGGCACTCTCGTCAGACTGACTAGAGAAGGAGCCCAGCGAAGGTTTCCGTTCACATGATGACGTAGACGGTACCGCACAGACACACACACACTCACTCACACTTGATACATGCTCAATAGATTCAAATTCATGCTTGCCTGCTTGCAATGAAGACTTGCTTTCTGCTCAAAATATCCCACAGAGTGATTTTGAAAAGAATAACAAACAGCTAAATGACAACTGCTGCATGACTTTACAGTCAAATGGTTTCAAACAATTTCCCGAGCTTGCTCTGACGGTTCAAGGTGAACGTATGATGTTTTTAGTAGACTCAGGAGCAACAAATTCGGTAATAAAATCTTCCATGTTTTCCAATCCACCTAAAATGAGTGGACGATTTGTGCACACTATAGGTTCGTCTGGCCAGACAATAAAAGAAAAACTTACTGTGCCTCTGTCTTGCACAACATCAGACGGCAAGACACTCAAACATTCATTTTTGCTTTCAAACTTATGCCCAGTTAATTTATTAGGAAGAGATCTCATGTGTAGTTTAGGTATTTCACTGATTTCCACTCCGGAGGGAGTGCAGGTCACAACCACGGACAATGTGAATAATTATTCCTTTGTTTGTGTTAATTTCAGCTCAGAGCCGCTGCTCTACTCTTATCAGTGGCTACTGAAGGGAGAGGCTGTAACTGAGGCCCTCATACAGGCTGCTCGACAGCTTGTTTCCTCACAGAATACGACCTTTAGAGACGCATCTGACCTGTCTTGTACAGCACATGTGTCCACTGGTCCTGATGAGGAGTTTGAAAAATCATGGTTACGCACACATGCGGACAAACTGACCTCAACCTCTCTTTTTTGGGATGAACATAGGTCTGCGCTTGCGATTTCTCTCACTAACGAACAAGAGAGATTTGTTGATGCTTATTCTACAGATCCACATGTCCTTCTGTCAAAACATGACGGAGACAGATGGCAGGACTTGGGTCCTTTCGTGGACAGATGTCAACGGGAAGGAGACTGGCAAACGACTTCCGACCCGAATGTGATGTATTCACCTACTTTGCATGCTTACAAAAAACTTTTTCAGTCTAACTTTCATGCGCAGCGTACAGTGCACTTGGTACCTCAACATTCCACACACACTCCACACCACGTGTTTTTGTCAGAGGACGCTCTGACGCAGTATCCAGCCTTACAGGAAGTTCCAGCT
The DNA here is from genome assembly GCF_900634795.4 of Betta splendens. NCBI lineage: Eukaryota > Metazoa > Chordata > Actinopteri > Anabantiformes > Osphronemidae > Betta > Betta splendens. The sequence continues at coordinate 15,745,565 of NC_040900.2, read as the reverse complement.
TCCCTGTGGGCCACACACAAATATGATGTAGGTTTGATCAAAGGATGTGACCCAGTGGTCATCACGCCGAAATCTGATTACAGACCATGCAAACAGCAATACCCTTTAAAGAGAGAAGCAATTGAAGGAATAACACCGGTGTTTAACTCTCTTTTGAAAGCAGGAGTCGTTGTCCCATGTGACAACTCTCCAGTGAGGACTCCACTCTTCCCAGTTAAGAAAATCAGAGACAAAGGACAGCCAACAGAATGGAGGTTTGTCCAGGATCTGCAAGCAGTAAATGCGGCGGTCCAACCACGTGCGCCTACGGTACCGAACCCCTACACCATTCTTTCTCAGGTTCCGCCCAATGCTAAATTTTTTTCAGTAATTGATTTGGCCAATGCTTTTTTTAGCGTGCCCATTCACAAAGACAGTCAATTCTGGTTTGCTTTTGAATTCAACGGAAAGTCATACACTTTTACCAGACTGTGCCAGGGGTATTCAGAAAGCCCTACAATCTACAATATGGCACTGAAAGACAGCCTGGATGATCTTGTCTTGTCCCCAGGCACCGCCCTGCTACAGTATGTTGACGACTTGATGATCTGCACTGAGGATCAGGAAACTTGCAAAGCAGATACGATCAAGCTGCTGAAACACCTGCATGGTGCAGGACACAAAGCAAGTCTGTCTAAATTACAGTTTGTTCAGACTGAAGTTACCTTCTTAGGTCACATCATCACCGCTGAAGGGAAATCCATTTCACCTAAAAGAGCTGAAGCTATTCAGAACCTGCCTAAACCGTGCACATACAAACAGCTTATGTCCTTTTTAGGCATGTGCTCTTATTGCAGGAATTTCATTCCTAACTGCGCCGTCTTGGAGGTTTCGCTTAGAGCTCTGATGCAGACGTCTTCTGCATCCACCACCCGCCTCACGTGGACATCTGAGGCTGAACAGGCGTTCACCGACCTCAAACTAGCTCTTCAGTTGGCTCCTACTTTGGGTCTGTCTGACCCTACGCGACCTTTCACCCAAACAGTGGATGAGAAATCAGGTTGTATGACCTCTGTCCTTCTACAGGATCACGGAGGGCGTCCACGCCCTGTAGCCTATTTCTCTGCTAAGCTTGACCCAGTCGCTGCGGGGCTCCCACGATGCCTCCGAGCAGTGGCTGCGGCAGAGAAAGCCGTGCTGGCATCACGTGACATTGTTGGCTATTCTGATGTCACCCTGCTGGTTCCTCATGCCGTGTCTTTGATCCTTTTGGAACAAAAAACATCACATCTTTCTACAGCCCGATGGCTTAGATACAACACCATCCTACTGGAAATGCCAAACATCACTGTCAAAAGGTGCAATGTGCTTAACCCAGCCACTTTGTTTCCAGGCCCTGACAATGGTGAGCCTCACAACTGTGTTTCGGTCTTGAACCAGGTTTGCACTCCGCGCCCAGATCTATCGGAGGTGCCAATTCCTAACTGTGACCTCGTTCTCTTTGTTGATGGCTCTGCCTCTAGAGACCCTGCTTCGGGCCACTGTCAGGTTGGATATGCAGTCTGCACCTCTCATACTGTTTTACAGTCTGGCCCTTTGCCAGGACATTACTCTGCTCAGGCTGCGGAGTTGATTGCACTGACCGAAGCCTGTAAATTGGCTGAAGGGAAGTCTGCTACTATCTACACAGACTCCAGATACGCTTTTGGCGTCACACACGACTTTGGTGCTCTGTGGAAACACAAAGTTTTTGAAATCTGATGGCAAACCTATCTTGCATCATGATAAGGTTGCTGATCTGCTCGACGCAATTCTGTTACCAGCTGCAATTGCTGTATGTAAGTGTCCCGCACACACTGGGGGCACTGATCCCATCTCTGCTGGAAACATACGCGCTGATGCTGCTGCGAAGGCAGCTGCCCGACTTCCCCTTCCCTTTGTTCCCTGCCTCTTATCCTCCACCTCTACCCAACCTCCCTCTCCTCCCTCTGCTCTCCCGGATCTTCAGACGTTCTCTACCCCACAGGAACGCAAGCTCTGGCTGACGAATGGCGCCACCAGTAGCCATGGCGTTTGGTATGGGCCCGACGGCAAACCTTGCCTGCCGAAACACTTTTTCCCTCATTTCGCGAAGTTGACACATGGATTAGACCATGTATCAAAGGGGGGAATGTTAGATGCTCTCACAAAACATTGGTACACTAAGGGCTTTTCAATCTATGCACAAAAATACTGTGAAGCATGTATGACATGCGCCCAACACAACCCAGGTAAGACGACTGCCAAACCACTGGCAGCTCATCCACCACCGGAACAGGCATTTGACCATTTAATGCTGGACTTCATCGAACTAACGCCAGCAGAAGGTAAAAAGTATTGTTTAGTGATTGTTGATATGTGGTCAAAATGGGTGGAGGCCTTCCCAGCTAAACATGCTAACAGCCATGCAGTTACCAAAGCCTTGCTGACAGAAATAATTCCCAGATGGGGGATTCCATCTAAAATCAGCAGTGACAACGGCTCACACTTTGCAAACCAAGCCCTCGAGGAAGTGGGAAAGTTTCTGAACATTGACATCAGAAAGCACTGCTCTTACCACCCTCAAAGTGGAGGGGCGGTAGAGAGAGAGAATGGCACTTTGAAAAACAAACTGGCTAAATGCTGCTCAGAGACTGGTCTCAAGTGGACTCAGGCCCTTCCCATTGTGCTCTCATACATGAGAATGAGGAGAAGGATGAGAACAAACCTCAGCCCGTATGAGATTCTATTTGGTAGACCTCCTATGATGGGACTCCACCCTGAGACCGAGACTAGGATTTTACCACCTACTGAAATGTGCGAAGACGCAATGCTACAGTACTGTAAGAACTTATCCTCTGTTCTGTCCCAAATCTCTAAACAGGTGAAAGCGGCTCTGCCCAAACAGGCGACAGAACCACTGCACATCATTCAACCAGGAGACTGGGTGATCATTAAGGAGCTTCGCAGGAAGCACTGGAACTCAAAGCGGTGGCAAGGTCCCTTCCAAGTCCTTCTGACGACCAACACGGCTGTGAAGATCGCAGAAAGAGCGACTTGGATCCATTCCAGCCACTGCAGGAAGGTCCCGGATCCAACAGACGACCCTCCATCTCCATCTACACCACACGAGAAAACCACCACTGACGAAAAGAATTGAGAAGGACGACCCTCGCTGTGCTCACACACGCACTGAGGCGAGGCTGCGTTGACCATACAGCTGAAGGTGTGAGCCAAGCGCCGCCTGAAGCTGCACCGGTGAATCACACTATCAGACCATACATCTACACACACGCTCCTGAGAAAACACACACACAAGCAGCCTTGAGTTGCCGATGCTGGACGACGTGTAAACTCTTCACATCACGGGAGTGACAGTGACTCAGACGACATTGGGAGGAAACCTGGAGGTGATAACGAATCCCAGGTGTCTCTGTGATCAGCTGATCACAACCTGAAGAACCCCAACGAACTGTCAAGGTGTCAACAAACAGGTTGGGAACAATCTAACGCTACTATTCAACAGGAAGAAGAAGACACTGATTGTGACCCTGTTGCTTTGATCCTTATTGTATGTTACTTTAATATTTGCTCTAAATTGTGTGGTTGATTTACATGTATACCTCTCTGTGATTTCATCCACTGTTCTTAAACAAAGCATTTTATGCTTCCACTTGATTCACACTTACACACAAATTTTTATCTTCCACTGACACAAAATGACATTCACCAGACGAAAAACGATAAAAATGATTGTCATATCAACCATTGCGGTGACATGTGTGACCCTCCCGTACTTCTGGAGAACTCGCACATTTGTTCACTATAGATCCAAACGCGACATTAAGGACCCTAAAGCCTGGCAGCTTGCCCAAAACTACGTAAATCAGAACCCCACAGGGAACTTATGGTTAGCGTACCTCAAGTACACTTCTAAAACCCTCACAAATAATTCATGTGTAGCATGTGCTGTCGCCAGACCCGATCTCATGGCTGTGCCCACTCCCTTTAACAGCAGTGAGTGTTACAACAAGCGACAACTGCACAATAAAGACACCGGGTGTAGATACACTGCGGACCCCAGCATTCCAAGATGTGATCCGTCTTGCAAAATGCGCGCCTTGCACAATCTGGGCAAGGGTATGGAGATGTACAGTCCCGTCACACATAAGAAAGTTAAGGTGGCCGACATCAAGGTAACGAAAAAGGAGCCCGCGGCTCCCTTGTATTACACGGTGTGTACCACGTGTCACTTTGAATGCTTCACCTCCAGCCTCGACGGAGGAATAGATGTAGGCCACTTTCCCAATTGTCACCTGACGTGGGACGTCTCCAACGCACACGGACTTAACCCTGAAGACCATGTGATCCGGTTTGCGATTCCAACTCACACCGGTGCTGCCCCTTTACCCTCATATACATATAGGATCAATAATGTCTCACACGTTGCCCCATCCTCCACCGACTTAGTCCAGCAAAGGAAGCCCTTGTCCGACATGTGGTGGCTCTGTGGGGATCACCCCAGGGCCACCTTACCAACCAATTGGACCGGCACCTGTACTCAGGTAGTGTTCCTCACAGGGGGAATACACCTTTTGCCCTCAGCTCCACAGAAACACTCACGCACCAGACGCAGGGCTCCAGGAGGTTCCTTGGATCCTGACCTTTACATAGATGCAATAGGCGTACCACGAGGAGTGCCGGAGGAGTTTAAGGCTCGCAACGAGCATGCGGCGGGGTGGACGAGTGCTATACCCTTTATGGACCCCATCATAGAGGTTAACAAGAATTCAGCCTGGATCAACTACCTTTATTACAATCAACAGCGTTTCATCAACAAAACTGCGGGCGGTATGAGAGGCATGTCTGGGCAGCTGGCTCCCACGTCTCAGATGACTTGGCAGAATAGAATGGCCCTGGACATGTTGCTAGCGGGGAAAGGAGGTGTCTGCGTTATGTTTGGAGAAGCGTGCTGTACTTTTATCCCCAACAACACTGATTCTAATGGTACTGTGACAAAGGCTATTGAGGGCCTTGAGAGTCTTCGAGACGAATGGGCTAGAAACTCCGGCGTAGATCCGTCCCCTTGGCGCTGGCTAGACCAAACTTTTGGAAAATGGAAATCAGTTTTTATGTCGGCAATAGTCTCGCTTATCATCTTCATGGCCGTGATCATGTTGCTTGGTTGTTGTGTTATTCCTCTAATTAGGGGTCTCATCATGCGCGCGATATCAGCGGCGCTTTCGTACCAAATGACACAATGCACTACATTCAGGAATCCAGATACCGATTCACTCATCGGTTCTGATGCTGACTCTGTAGAGGATGATGTTGACGTTGATAACGAGGACCACAAAGATGACTCCGATGATGATGGTAGTGACACGGAGACTGACGCCACAATAGTTTAAATCAACATATAACCCTCTTCCCATTTTTGCTTGACTGAACGTGATCTAATTGATTATAGGCTTATGTCCCTGTCTTTCCAAAGCTCATACACAAGGGTTATTCTAGTATAACTACCCACAAAAACAGCTCACAAGCTTTTTATCCCTACGCCATTTACATTTTTATAAACAATACATTTAACGAATCATTTTTAAAGAATGCTTTATTACTACAAAATGAATGCCACGATTGACAATTTTTATTCTTTTAATGTTTGATTAATGTGTAATCAAAAGGGGGGAAATGTAATGGAAAAATTGTACTTTAATGCTTTTGTGTTCATTTCTGACTCTGCATAGTGACCATGCATTCTGTACTTGTTGATTAGACCCAGAACTGAACATTCTCAGACAGACAATCTATCTCCCTCTCAAGGTGACCGATTGTTCATGGCCTGAGTCTGCCTTTTAACCCTGGGCTCTGGCTCCTTTCTGTCTGATGCCTCACCAGACCCAAGGCTGTAGCCTTGTTTATTCCCTGTGTAATATGAACATCTTCACCCACAGTGTGATAAGGAGATTCCACCAGGTCCAGGGAAAAAGGTTAAAAGGCAGAAGCAACTTGAGAATCGTGGGCTCTTTGCATTATACCTTCGTGGTGTGTGCACTGATCTCCCCAGCTGGTTTTTGGTTTGTTGATGTGCACGATCAACATCCATGCTTTTTATTTGCTTTCCCCATTATTTTTATTTTATCCTTTCTTTATTATTTCAATAAATCGCACAAAAGGACAACTCTCTCATCTGCTTCTTTATGGAAAAATTTCCACCACAGCCTTTCACTGCTACTGTGCCAGTTCTCCAATAGACAGAAAAACCAAACCATTCAGAACCTGCAAGGTGTAACTGTTGCAACAATGCTTAGTCTTCTATAGTACTGTATTGTAATGCTACGGATTGTGGTGCTGCAAGCAGCTACAATTCACTACACTACATTTAGGATTTGCACAATACGTCTACTGTTTAAGCGAGGCTGCAGTTTTAATGATCACCTTGACATGTTTTGATGAGGTTCCACTTAGTTCTTATCATCACTATCATTAATATATTCCAACAGAGCAGAAGACACATTTAGCAAATGGGTAAACTAGGTCTCAGTTCATTTTTTCTTTCCATCCTTTTCCTAAACAGTTAACATAGATGTCATCAGTCTGCAGGCCTTAAACAAATGTGACAGGGCTGTGGTGTTCTTTACGGCATAGCGGGAGGAGGTCTGGGGAAGAGACTGAGTAGCAACAGTGACGGTGCTTTATCCTCCAAGAGGTTTGACTGTATGTGGGTTCATATGGACTTTCTTTAATAGGTTACAATACTTCAGTTATCATCCACAGCTGTTACGTTGTCACTACAAACTCTGACAGTCACAGGGGAATTATAATTAGATGTAGCAATAATTGTGGGGTTGTTTGATTTTCTAGGGTATAGCTTTGCATTTCCAACAGTTAACTAGGTTGTGTTATGTCCATGTGTCATTTCTGATAGTTTGTGAGGATTCAGCTTATTTAGTCTTTACGTTAATTTTGTCATAAAGTCACTTAATGCATGCATCCGCAATGCTTCTTGAATTCAATAAGGTTTCCTACAACGCAGTGATTCTGTGTTCATAATGAGATTAGTTCGTGTTGATGTCGTAGTTATTAAGGTCTAAACATTCTTGTTCCTTCTATTGACATCGTCCTTAATTTCACTCAGTTTTATTCAGGGATTGATGATGATCCCTGGTAAGGATAAATACGTAGGATAAATAAGAGTAGGAAATTACTTTTAGGGTTTTGCTAGTGTTCTTTTATCCATCCATCTTAATTTAACGATTTAATCGGCTTCAAATTCAATGGACAGTTATCTGTCTATTGAGGGGGGAAAAATGTATTGTAAAAATTGTTTTGATTATTGCTTTATGTCAATCCTTAGTAACTAGGGAACTGGTGTGTGTGGCATCTGCTGTGAGAATGGACTATTCTGTTTCTGTTGTGTTTTATCCCAAGTTGGTGAACTTAATCCAGGGGGGAAAGGTTGTGGTCGAGTTGGCACAAAATTTGATTAGGTATATACTGTAAATAGCTACTGAGGGAGGAAAGGAGTTAAGGGAAGTCGAGGAGTGAATGAAAAGGGAAGTGTAAATGTGATAATGACAATAGAGGGATGAAAAAGTACTGTGAACATTGCATTTCAGTGTGTAGCTTGTAAAAATATGCCGAACGCATAGACTAACATTGCACGAAGCTTTGCTTGACGAAATGGTGTTTAATGCATCAACCAAGTTTCTATGTGAAACAGATGATTAATATACGCAGGAAAGCTGTGCTGTTCCATTGCAGGAAAGAAGAGGACAAAGAAGATCAAACTCCGGATCACTGATGGGCCCTGAGTGACACTGCTGACTCATTTAGCAGAACAAGGTCACAGGCTAGCCTTTCTAAATTATAGTTCTCATATAGCAAGAGGTTTCTCTCTTAGCTCACGTGCACGATAAAAAAAAACAAAAAAAAAACAAAAAAAAACAAACAAACCCTGAGCTCATGACAGTGACATGACTGACTGATATATGCTCTACGGACTGACCGTGACACGTGTTAACGATGTTTTATTGCTGTTGATTTTATATAATGAGGGTTTAACCATTTTCATTCTGCATTTCAGTGTGTTGTTGTACACAGGAAGCTCACATTAACAACTTCAACCCTTCTTTCTACACAGAGCAGCAGTGGAGAAACTGTGTCAGCATAAACATCTCGCTTAAACTAATTTTCTTTCCTAACCTCTTTCCTAACCAACTTCTCTTCTACTCTTAACCTCCATCCACAGGTTACTTCAGTATCAGAGGAGGGTGTCTCTTATGACCTGCTACGACTGTGGGTTTTTATATTCTCTGATCTTTTGATTTCTACAGCAACGACCTGGAATAAAAAGCAAACTATATGTTCTGTTCACTCTAACCCTAACCCTAGCTCTGTAGGATGGTTTATGCTGCACTATAGTGCAGATCTTTCTGCCTCTCAGCTATCAGCTCTCAGGTCACAGCTGGAGCACCAGTCTGAGGGGGACAGAGGATGGTGCAGCAGAAGTGTGCTGGAGCCCTGAACGGTCCAGAAATGAGGGACTCTGTGTTCAATGTGAAGGCAAGCTGGGCCAACTGGGTCGCTAGCAGAAAGGCAGGGCATCAGATGAGGTTCCTAGGACAACGCAGAGGGTGCAGTGCCACAGCTTCCAGTACAACCGTGACGGACGAAGGAGGAGTCCATGGAGCCGAAGGAGCTGATGGAGAGTCCAATTATTCCACTTCCAGCTACACTCCTCAAACAATCCTCACCCACCTAATATTGTGGGGCTGCGCTGACCAACACGGCTATAGGGTGTGGGCGGAGCGCCGCCCTTAGCTGCATCGTTGCATATACACTGATGTTTGAATTTGCCCGTGCATGAGCTGAATTGCAAATGCTGGATGACGTGGGAGCACAGACCTTCATGATTGACTGTGGTTGGTGTGGAGTCTGTGAAGAATCTGTTGTGATAAAGAGGACACTGATGTAGAATGAAAACTGTGAGGTTTGTTACTGAATGTACTTGTTTACAGGCAGCGTAGGAGGATCACCTGTTGGAGCTGAAAGAAGAGCTTAGGTGTTCTATTCACCACAGATTTTGTGAATCTTTAACTTTGCTGTGTCATCTTAATGTTGAAGTTCATGTCTATTTATTATAATGCAGCATGATGAGTCAAAGAGGAGCTTTCTTGGCCGCTCGCTTTCAAGATTGATGGGCATTAAAATGCCCATGAGGAGGGGATTTGTAGTATATTTATGTATCATATCATATATTATTATATAGGTAGTGAACAATCTGTTCGGGTCAGGTTAAGATGCAGTGACTGTTCCTCAACCCTTGCAGTTTGGCAGGGTCGTTGTCTGGGGAGCATCTGGGATAGACTCCAGGAAACAGACATTTACATTTACTTTTAGCAGTAAAATTGATCATTGCTTATGAGAGAAGTACAGAGAGTAGATGGGTTCGTGTGAGGTGGGGTGAAAGAGTTTGCGTAAACTGGGTTCGCAGAATCCGTGTTCGCAGAATCTGTTGATGTTAACAATGTTTATCCAAGCTGTTCCTAAGGAAATATTCAAAATGTCACGCCGACCTGGGAAAGGAACTGGGAGGTTGATGGTGGGCCAGATGCAGCTGGAGCTGGACAGATAACACGGCCCAGCGCCAGGACTTTCCAAGTAGCCGAGAAAAACATCTACACGTCCTTATTTGGACATGTGGAAAGATTTTAGGTGGTGGTTAAAAGCAGGCCTTCACAGGCTGGGGTTTTCAGAGCGCTTCGCAGAGGGTCCGCTGGTAGCACACAGCGGACCTTTTCCGACCTCTCGGTTCTCTCTGCAGAGGAACAAGCAGGTGAATTCGGTCTCTGCCTCTCTTGTTATTACTCTCTTGTAATCATTATATGATTGTTTTAATTTGTCATGTATAATAAATTTGTATGCTATTGATTTAAACTTCAAAGTTGAGTTCTTGTGAAATCTCTGTCGTGGTTGAAGAGAATAGAAAATACACGACACTATTAAATTATCAATTTCAACCCCATATGTCAGGACAAGATCGAGAGTATGGTTAAAACAATGAGTGGGTTCATTTACATGCTGATTAAAACCAATAGTGTCTATTAAGGAGTTAAAGCAGTGCTGAGACAGTTGCTGTCAACATCTACATGAATGTTAAAATCTCCCACCACAATGACTTTATCTGTGCTAAGAACTAGGTCAGATAAGAATTCAGAGAATTCAGTCGATGGAGACTGATCATACAGCTTTTCACTCTAAAGAATATTGGACTATAATGTCTCAGCAAGGTCTCTGTACCTTTTCATTTTATAAAACCCTTTAGATCGTCCACACAGCCCCTGTCAATGTGTGGTTTTCAGTCACACTCAGTGAACAGGCTGTTTTCTGTTCACTGAGTGAACTGAATCTGCTTATAATTTGGTGGAGACGTCAAACTCTAACACAAACACGTGACGTGTTTCGGAGTCATGTGTCCAGACAGAGAGTGACCAAAACACAAATGCATGGATCTGCAAATGCAGGCTATGAGAGAAACGGGGGAGTGGCGCACTAGATGTAGCGAGAATTAGTTTTGACTGTGCTTGTCATTGTAACTGAATGAGTGGCTGATGTGACCTATTCAGCCCGTGTGTGTTTAAAAACTTTGATTTCCCATCCGTCCATCCATCCGCCTTCACCGGCTTCTCCTTTCTCTTGCTATGGGCGGCAAACAAATTTGAATAAAAGCACCGCCTTACAAACCAATAAACCGAGCTTAGTTCGTTGTTAGTTGTGTTTGTTAGTTTTAACAAAACACAAGGAATTGGATTTAAAGCTGTTTTTTTCGTTTAGAGAAAAACGAAAAACAAAAAACCTCTGCTTTTAATTTTTAATCGAAGCTCATCTGTGGATGGGTCGCGGGGCAGCAGTCTTAGCAGAGAGCTCCAGACTGCCGCTCGAATGAAACACCAGATTGAATGATATGTGATGTGTTTCGTACTCAGATGACTTGGATCTGAGTTCGACCAAGCTTTTGTTTGTCTCGTGTTTGCTCACAGTCGCAAAGGCAAACTTCTCATCCCTCCCCCCTCCCCCGTAGAGCCGCATAGACATGCTAATGTGTTGCTACTACTCGATCAGCAGGTGAGAAATACTTCAGCTTCGAGACAAAGCTCCGTGGGAGACTGGGCAGCATCGGGCGGCGTGATTAGCTGCAGGTCTAAGACTCATTAATGCAGCAAGTAGTTTGTTCTACATGTTTACTCTGCAAAAATAAAACGTATGTATTTATCGTAGCTTTCTGGTCTAAGTTATTTGTAGCACTTCGACATTTGTTTAAAATATGCAGTGTGCATTTTAAAATGAAAATACTATTATTATTATTTATTACCTTTATTGTAAACACAGTATTAATTGCACAATTTGGACTGGCGATGATTTGCGCTTCTTCCATAATAATCATGGAAATAATCAAGAAACTGCAGTTCATAGGTGTTGTTCAGGGATGGTTTGAAAAGATTCAGTGTGTTTTTCAACTGAACTGTCAGCCAAGGTACGTGCATTATCAAATGAATGCGCCTGTCAGCGGGGAAGACATCAACTCTATTCAGTCGCTCTTCAGTCGCTGCTGCCGTCTCCTCCCCAGGTCACACAGCTTAACACTAGGACTACTGGGTTTGTTGTTGTTTATTTCGTTATTCCCTCTTTCATGTCCGTCTGTTGAATGAAAGTGGGCGGGGCCATCCACGTCCCAGAGCAGGGACACTGGGGGATGGGAAACACGCATCAACACGCAGGACAAAGATCTGCGTTTCTCTGCTGCTACAGCCTCGGCTGCGTTGGGTTGTTAGTCTCCCTTTTACCTCTACCATATGAAATGTCTACCTACAAAGTCGACCAGCCGCTTTCAGAATCGCCTTTTCCCCTAGTTTGAACAGGGAAACCATTATTTTTGCACTGTAGAAAACAGAAAACGCTGGAAAGCGTTTCCGTTTTATATTCCGTTTATTTCGTTATTACTCCTTTCACCTGTACCACATAGAGTCATTGCAGAGCTACAGCTATGTTCCTATGAAGTTAACCAGCTGTTTATTTCGTTATTCCCTCTTTAATATCCGTCTGGTGAATGAAAGTGGGCGTGGCCATCCACGTCCCAGAGCGGGGACACTGGGGGAAGGGGAAACACGCATCAACATGCAGGACAAAGATCTGCGTTTCTCTGCCTGCTACAGCCTCGGCTGCGTTGGGTTGTTAGTGTCCCTTTCACCTCTACCATATGTAATGTGTTCCTGTGAAGTTGATCAGCTGCTTTTAGAATCAGAATCGTTTTTATTCCCCAGGTTTGAACAGGGCAAGCATTATTTTTATTTACAAAAAAAATTAAAATGTTCACATGTGATTTGTAAATTCTGTACTGAGCTCTTTTGCTTTGACGAGTTTTGTGTCTACATGAAAGCGGGCAGAATAATGTCCGAACCAATGAATACGTTTCCAGATTGACCGGTGATGCCGCATGGATTGCTCTCAGTTACAGCAATTACCGGTGGCAGACCCCTGGTCTAGATCATCCTTATTCACTTTTTTAAATTGTAGTAGTGTAACCTTAGTTACTATTCCTTTTTATTTTTTTATTTTATGTTTGGGAAATGTGATATTTCAGCTACTGTGATTTTATTTGTCATTAACATTAGTTCCTACCTGTCCTTGTTGACGGGGGACAGGAAAATGTGACGCGCGTTGGGTAAGAGCGGCGTAACGAAAAAAGTGTACATGTGCCGTACTGTCTTGCCGTGTGGTGCATTAAAGAAGAACACCACGTAAAGAAAATTGCCCGTACCAACAGCGAGAAATCGCTGGCCACAACGGACTTGGTATAGCCATTACCTTCCCCCCAGGTGTGCGTGACTGCAAGCAAAGAACAAAAGCTCGACACACCGTTCCCTGCTTGTAGACTTTGAAGGCCGATAGTCATTAGCTTTTCCCCACACAGGTGTGTGGATGCAGGAGCCCACATAAGCACATTTGAAGGGGACAAAGGCTCGGGTTACATTAGCTTGTCTGCCACAAATCGAACGCTGCACGCGGGAGGGCGCACCGTTCAGCTTCTTATTTTCGGTTTTAAACTGCCATAATTTGCCATAAATTACTTACCTTCATAACTTCATACTATAACGCGACCAGCGGTTCATGGTCTTGGTATCCATGCACTAAGTAATACAACGTTGTCATCTCGTGATCACATGATGATGATGAGACGCTGTTTTTCCAATAATTAAAATTAAAAAACTGCTTCCACTCAGACTCGAACCCCGGACAAAAAAAGTTTTTTAGCCATGCATACAGTCGTAGCACTTCAAAGCGACCACCTTTTTTACCACAATACGTGCGCGTCGCCAGCGCGCCACGGGTGCATCCCCGACTAAGGATTTTTAATCCTGCAGCCAGCTGAAAAAAATCAGGGTGCTAGTCTCGTTTTAACCACCAGGTGGCGCAAAGATGTGAGGTCCGACTGTTCATTTCTATCTGTGTCTGCACATTAAGCACAAAAAACGATGTCATGGTATTGTATCATTAAATGTAGAGTAGTTCATTTTTAAATATTATAGATTATTATGCGTCTTTGCTCACTAGTGCGCTATTGTTTGTTGTCAATTGCCGAAGCTGCTGATGTTTTTACACAGTTTTCAGGCCAGCCGAGAGTCACAGTCCCTCCTTCAGCCAATCCAATAGAATAATATAAGTATAATAACATAAAATAGGAATCTATATTTATTCATCAATCTGTGTTAAAAATGTATTTTATATGTATATCTGTAATCGTCTTCTGGTTTGTTGATCATGAGGAAAAATTACAAAACAAACTGGATTCGTTTCGTTTAGTCCTCTCTTTATATGAGCGACAAACGGAATTCAGAACATCAGGACTCAGCAGATCAACAACGCATTAATGCAGCAGCTTGTTTGTTTTACATGTGCTTATTACGCACGATAAATGATAACGTTTTTTACTGAATGAAAAAGAAAATAAGTCCTGCTCTGCAGCATAAACCACTTTGACCACTTTTAAGGTGCTCAATTAAACAGTTAAAACACTAAGACATAGTCAATGTGCCCTTTAAACGGAAGCTGCATTATTATACTTTACCGTAATGACATTTACCACAATATCTGAAGAAAAACAAAGTTTTATTACACAGGCAACACAGTGGATTTGGAACTCGCTCCGCGCGAGTTACGGCGTCTGATGTTGATTCAGTTGCAAAGCAAACTTCAAACCCCATCCCCTACTACGTATTGGCACAGAGACATTAACATACTGTCTCCACTCAGTCAATAGGTGTAAAATACTTTAGCGAGACAAGGAAAAACTCCATGGGAGATCGGGCGCGTGATCAGCTGCACCTACGTAGGCTGTGGGACGCCAAAACCTTTCAGTTGACTTTTTTAAATGCTCTTCTTATGGTATTTCACACAAGTCTGGCAGACTACCACTGCTAAGTTGTAGAGGATATCATATAATAAAAATAAATAAATTGTAATAAACTCTCTCTGTGGTGCCAGAACGCCAGGACTCAGCAGACTCATTAATGCAGCAAGTTGTTTGTTCTGCATATATTGATTCTGCATGAGTAATAAGGACTAATATAAGGAAGTTTTACACTTATTTAGCCGAAGACAAAACTCAAAAGAGAGACACCCATCAAGTTTTAACCATTGTGCAATAAAAAATATAAACAGAAAACGCTTGAAAGCGTTTCCGTTTTATATTCCATTTATTTTGTTATTACTCCTTTCACCTGTACCACATAAAGTCATTGCAGAGCTACAGCCATGTTTCTACAAAGTTAACCAGCTGTTTATTTCGTTATTCCCTCTTTCATGTCCGTCTGTTGAATGAAAGTGGGCGTGGCCATCCACGTCCCAGAGCAGGGACACTGGGGGAAGGGGAAACACACATCAACATGTGTGTTTCTTCTACTTCCGCCTCTCGAGGAGTGCAGACGTGTTTTCTCTCTGCTCCCACTCTGCTTTTGCTTGCAGTGTCCTTGTCTTGTCTTTTTCTGAGCACCCTGATCTGCTATTCTGGAATAACATTTTTGAACATGGAGCTAATCAACTGGTCACTCAGCGCATTGGACAAAATGTTTTCACAAAGGAAAGAATCTCCGGGAGAACCACTCTGCCCCTTGGGGACTTTTGCCTCCGGCTACGTGCGGGACGCGTGGGATTCCTGGTGCCCCCCGTGTCTGGAGCCTCTGTCCATCGAGGATGCAGAGGATCTATTCATATTTTGGACTTTGATAACAGGGCTATTAATGATTGGCTTTGGTGGTGCCCTGCTTTATCGGAAGATTGGAAAGATTGGAAAATCTGTGGCCGGCTCATTGGCGTGTCCACCGGCCGACGGGGGCCATGGTTACTCGGCTGACGGAATTACACCAGAGGATTGCCCGGATTGAAGGACTGATCTGTAACGTCTCAGCCCGTTCGGATGCCCGGATCACAGGACTGATTAATGAGATCTCAGCCCGTACGGAGGAAGACAAGAGACTGAGGGATAACATCTGCAGACAGACTGAACACTTGGTGAATGTGGTGACAGCCTTGTCTGACAGGCTTGAGGAGATGTCACGGGTGACCCATGGTCCCACAAGAGGCGAAGAAGCACTCAGTTCTGACCGATTGGAGTATTGATCTAGACAAATTAGTCATGGATTGTTAAAATGTATTAATTTTGGCTGTGTATTACTCTGTCCCTTCTCCCTCACCCCTCCCTTCCCGGGTCCAATCTAGCTCACCAGCTGTGCCTCTATCTATCCTCTTCCCCTTATTGTGCCTCCCTTCAAGGACAACTGTTGGACTGACCTGTAAACATCTTGGTCGGCCTCGGTCATACTTCTATAAACAACACTTCACTACACTGATTCAGATACACCCCCCCTCCCCTCCTTACAGTCTCACTGTCTGCTCTCCGACCTTATCTATCTGTCCTGACGAACCCAAGAAAAAATTCCAGCAAGGTTTCGACTTGTACTGTGTGATACTGTATGTGCGTGCATTTTATTCTTACTGTTTGTACTGCAATTTGCTTCCACTGTCGGACTAGCGCCGGGTAACCTGGCTGCTGATGGGAATTTCCCCGCTGTGGGACTAATAAAGGCATTCTTAACATGCAGGACAAAGATCTGCGTTTCTCTGCTGCTACAGCCTCGGCTGCGTTGGGTTGTTATTGTCCCTTTCACCTGTACCATATGAAATGTGTTCCTACGAAGCTGATCAGCCGCTTTCAGAATCAGAATCGTTTTTTTTCCCCAGGTTAAAAGAGTTCCGTGTCTACATGAAAGCGGGCAGAACAACGTCCGTGTATGACTCACTGCCGAAAGCGGCTGGTGAACCTCTTGGGAACATGGCTGTAGCTCTGCTAATTAATACAGGCAGCCTATCTTGTATGCGAAAATATAAAAATGTTCAGTAATTACAACTTCTGCTTCCACCGGGATTCAACCCGGGGTAAAAAATTGACATATCAAGGCTGTTAACAATAAACAAACCATTACACCACGGAGCGTTGTTACGTAATCCTAAATGGGCCTATATAACATAGGTCTAAGACAGCCTCATAAAGGCCAGTGTGGAGGCTGATCGCCATCTATAGGCCAAATAGACGCAACACAGCTCCAACGCACTAAAAACCCGGTGATACCGCGCTGAAAATGCAAACAGATTGCCGTAAAGGCTGACACATTGAAGTGCTACGACTGTATTAACCACTAGGCCACCCAAGACCTGATCATTGGTTGTTCTACAAGAGGCTATATGACGTAAGCAACTACGATGTTTTAGGACCAAAAGTGGGAGTCAATCGCCACCTACAGGCCAGAAGGACGTAACACACTCTTCCCGCAGTGCAAACCGGGAACTGACGCGGCAGATTTGAATCCCAAACACGGTGGGGATAGACACTTTTACCGGCTGCCTCTGTACATCCTGGACATGATTTATAAGAGATTCTCTCTGGTCCTGTTGATGATGTGGCAGCAGTCCAATAACTGTGATTTCTGATCACCTTTTTCCACGTCTGTAGCTTTTCACATTTTTTAGTTTTTGAGGCATTCTCCAACTTCTTAGTGATTCCTGTAAAAGTAAGGCAATTTGTGATGGCAGAAAAAGCTATTCCAAAGGAACACAATATATATATATAAAAAAAAAAAAAACTCCCTTCTCACCCCACGCGGGTGGTCTCATCCACTTTCCAAGCTCGGGTCATCTACCAGAGGCCAGGAAGCTTGAGGGTTCTGCGCAGTATCCTTGCTGTTCCTAGGACTGCACTTTTCTGGACTGAGATGTCGGATGTTATTCCAGGGATCTGTTGTAGCCACTCCTCCAGTTTGGGGGTCACTGCCCCCAGTGCTCCAATCACCACAGGCACCACTGTGGCCTTCACCTTCCAAGCCTTCTCCAGTTCTTCTCTGAGCCCTTGGTATTTCTCTAGTTTCTCATGTTCCTTTTTCCTGATGTTGCCATCGCTTGGTATTGCCACATCCACCACTACGGCTTTCCTCTGCTCTTTGTCCACCACCACAATGTCTGGTTGGTTCGCCATTACCATTCTGTCTGTCTGTATCTGGAAGTCCCACAGGATCTTGGCTCGCTCGTTCTCTACCACCTTGGGAGGTGTTTCCCACTTTGACCTTGGGGTTTCCAGTCCATACTCTGCGCAGATGTTCCTGTATACTATGCCAGCCACTTGGTTATGGCGTTCCATGTATGCTTTCCCTGCCAGCATCTTACACCCTGCAGTTATGTGCTGGACCGTCTCAGGGGCCTCTTTGCACAGTCTACACCTTGGGTCTTGTCTGGTGTGGTAGATCTGGGCCTCTATGGCTCTGGTGCTCAGGGCCTGCTCCTGTGCAGCCAGGATGAGTGCCTCTGTGCTGTCCTTCAGCCCAACCCTTTCAAGCCATTGGTAGGATTTGTTGAGATCAGCCACTTCAGTTATGTTCCGGTGGTACATCCCATGTAAGGGCTTGTCCTCCCATGATGGTCCCTCTTCCAGCATCTCATCCTCTGTTCTCCACTGCCTGAGACATTCACTCAGCATGTCATCTGTCGGGGCCTTCTCCTTGATGTACTTATGGATCTTGGATGTTTCATCCTGGATAGTGGCTCTCACGCTCACTAGTCCTCGGCCTCCTTCCTTGCGGCTAGCGTACAGTCTCAGGGTGCTGGATTTGGGGTGGAACCCTCCATGCATGGTGAGGAGTTTTCGTGTCTTAACATCTGTGGTCTGTATCTCTTCCTTTGGCCACCTTATTATTCCTGCAGGGTATCTGATCACTGGCAGGGAGTAGCTGTTTATTGCCTGGGATTTGTTCTTGCCATTGAGCTGGCTTCTTAGGACTTGCCTTACTCGTTAGAGGTATTTGGCTGTTGCCGCATTCCTTGTTGCCTGTTCAAGGTTGCCGTTTGCCTGTGGTATTCCAAGGTACTTGTAACTGTTCTCAATGTCTGCTATTGTTCCTTCTGGGAGTGAGACCCCTTCTGTGTGGATTACCTTGCCTCTCTTTGTCACCATCCTCCCACATTTCTCGAGCCCGAATGACATCCCGATGTCCGAGCTGTAGATCCTGGTGGTGTGGATCAGTGAGTCGATGTCTCGCTCACTCTTGGCGTACAGCTTGATGTCATCCATGTAGAGGAGGTGACTAATGGTGGCCCCGTTCCGGAGTCGGTATCCATAGCCAGTCTTGTTTATTATTTGGCTGAGGGGGTTCAGACCTATGCAGAACAGCAGTGGGGACAGTGCATCTCCTTGGTATATGCCACATTTGATGGATACTTGGGCAAGTGGCTTCCCATTGGCTTCAAGGGTGGTTCTCCACAACCTCATCGAGTTTGCAATGAAGACCCTTAGAGTTCTGTTGATGTTGTACAGCTCCAAGCATTCAGTGATCCATGTGTGTGGCATTGAGTCATAGGCTTTCTTGTAGTCGATCCAGGCTGTGCACAGGTTGGTGTGTCGCATTCTGCAGTCTTGGGCGACTGTTCTGTCTACCAGGAGTTGGTGTTTGGCTCCTCTGGTATCCTTACTAATGCCCTTCTGTGCTTCGCTCATGTATTGACCCATGTGCCCACTTATCTTAGCGGCGATGATGCCTGACATGAGCTTCCATGTTGTGGAGAGGCAGGTTATTGGACGGTAGTTGGGTGGGACTGCACCCTTTGAGGGATCCTTCATTATCAGGATCGTTCGCCCTTCGGTTAGCCATTCAGGGTGAGTCCCATCCCTTAGCAGCTGGTTCATTTGTGCTGCCAGGCGCTCATGGATTGCAGTGAGCTTCTTTAGCCAGTAGGCGTGGATCATGTCAGGGCCGGGTGCTGTCCAGTTTTTCATACCTGAGATTCTTTGTTGGATGTCTGCCACTGTGATAGTCACTGGGTTCTGTTCAGGGAGGTTGCTGTGGTCTTCCCTCAGATCCACCAGCCACTGTGCATCTCTGTTGTGTGATGCCTCCCTCTCCCATATCTCTTTCCAGTACTGTTCAGTTTCCAGCCTTGGTGGGTCTGCTCTGCTGTTATTACCCTGCCATTGAGAGTACACTTTCGCAGGTTGTGTTGCGAACAGCCGGTTTATTCGTCTGGCTTCGTTATCTCTGGTGTATCTCTTTAGGTGGCTGGCCAAGGCTTGTAGCCTTTACTTGGCAGTTTCGAGTGCTTCAGGTATTGGCATCTGGCTGTACCTCTTGCATCGATCTTTTCATTGCACCTCTCTGGGCCTCTGTCATTTGGCTCACTTCCCTCCGAGCTGCCTCGATTTTTGCCTCCAACCTTCGTTTCCATGGTGGGTATTGTTTCTCATGGCTCCCATGGTTGCTCTTATAGCCAAGCACCTCTAGGATCACTGATGCTGAAGCGTATATCAGCTCATTGGTTTCTGTGATTGTTGTGGTAGGGATCACTCTCAATGCTGCATTCACATCTTCCATGAGACTTTCTGATGGTACTTCACTTAGCCGTTGTAGTGGGGTTCGGGGTTGCCTGTTTAATCTCGCCATGATCTTATCTTTCAGGTCAGTCGCTGCCTCGCTCAGCGTATCTGTGCTTATTGGGGCTTCGTACCCAATTTCCGGTTGGGGAGATGGTGAAACCTCCCCTCTGACCTGGCGTCCTGGCTCCCCCTTGCCGTAGCATTTGTGTTGTATCTCGTCAATCTCAAGTTGTGATAGCAGTTGCCGTTTGTGGATGTTGGAACACTGAGCTTCTAGTTGCTTCGCAGTCAGTCTTGAATGTGGGTTTCTCCGTTCCCATTCGCCGCACATTCTTTTCATGTAACCCCTCAGACTAAGGTTACTTGAGTAGTAGCAGTCCAACAGTTCTCTGTTCTCGCATCTTAGCCATTTCTTTCTTGTTCCAGTAGCCCATTTCTCGTCAAGGTGCTCTGGTTCCCCAACACCTGACGCAGACCTTGTTAGACCGGGCGACGTCGAACCGGGGACCACCCGCATACAAGTCTTGCGACTTTACCGATTGAGCTATCCAGTGAGCTCAATCGGATAGCTCACTGGAGCTTACGTGTTTTTTTACCTTCATTTGATATTTAGAGTAATGAGGTATATATATATATATATATATATATATACCTTTCTCTAAGTGCCACACATCGTAGAATTGCATTATCTTCTCCTCTCTCAAAATTTCTGAATGGCTGGATGGCGATCAGTTACTATTGAATCCAATTTGACTCCATGCTGTGACATTTTAGCCAAGCTCCGCCTTAGTCCCTCTTTCTCCATATTGTGGCTTCCACCAACCTCATTACTCTAAATATCAAATGAAGGTAAAAAAACACGTAAACATGTTCCATGTGACACAAATCACGAGTTTATTATTACATTGACTGTCAACTGACCTGAACCAACTGCAAATCCAACACTTTGTTGGTCGTGAGCTCCACCATGGTGTAGCTTCCATATTTAGCCGAGTGCCCTGGCACATAAAAAGGAAATGCTATTTTCTCTCATGGACTTGGTATATCTATTATACAGACACCTATGTTTGGTGGGGCAAAGGGTCAGAAGTACTGATTTTTTTCAGGATTAAAATGTGGTTATTGTTAAAGTTGTGGTACTTTTTATCAAATGACATACAGTCCATCAAAAACTGATCAGTTATTACCTGGCGAGTCAGCCCTCACATCACCTCCAACAATAACCTTGTCCTTCTGACTTAGGCGAAGGAGTATGGAATTCTGCCAGGTTTTCCAGACACTGATGATAGCAGGTTCCACAAAGCTCCTGGAATGTCGCCGGAAAGTGTTGAATTCGAACATATAGAGCTTCATCGCCCTTGCAATCAGTAAATAGCACAAACCACAATGACTTGTACAATAAATATGAAAAGTTGGGTTTAGTTGTTGAAAAAAATACATATAAATTACTGACCTTTTGAAATTTGAAATATGAAGCGCCACTGATGTAAATTGCAGCAGACAGATGAATGTTGCCTGCTGGGGTACTACCAACTAAAGGTTGGCTATTCCATCTTTTGAAAAACAGACAGTGTGCGCAGAGCTTTTCCACAGCCAGGAAGGTCCCCAACCTCCTTGTCTTGACCTCACACCTCTGTTTGCCTACAGGACAATACTCAAACAGTTCCATTAGACAAGACTCATAAACAATGTATTTTGCCTGGTTGTGGAGTGAGGTACTTTGTACAGCACTGAAAAACAAGAGCAGATGGATCACATTGACATAATATATGATACATATATCCCTAATATATTTGTACAACAGTTATATTAATCAACAGCCATTTTTTTAGATGAACTTACGAGGTTTCAATTTCAGATCTGGATGTCGTAGTATCTCCAGGTTCATAGGTTTCATCATGCTGAAGGGAAGGCTCAGTGACTGAGGATCCCTCTAAAGGATCATCATCCTCCTCCAGCTCCAAACATGCTCGCTTAGATGGTCTTTTAATAGGTGTGGATGACAGGACAGGTAATTGAAAAGCACCAACTGTGCTGACACCAAAGTCTCTGCTTTCAACTGTAGCCTGTTTACCTAGCAAAGAAAATCTTCTAAATCAAATGTAGAATAGTATACAGAACACTGAATAGTGCCATACTGTTGTAACAATCAAAATATAAAAACAATCATACTGTACATACCTTTACTCCTGTGGTGAGCTTCTAATGTTCTGCGAGACAGCTGTGTCCCAACAGCCCGCAGTGCTGTCTGGGTTTGACAGCCCACCGCCTTGCGTTTGCGTACCTGTGATGTGTCCGCCTGTAGAAAAACGCCGTTATATTTATTGCTCTCTCACATCTTACACAGTAACTGCCCGGATAAGCAAAACACATTGAAACACAAAGTAACTATATTGAATTGTTACTGTGACATTTCAACCAGACAACAGCTCGCTCTACCGCGCTCAGCCGTTAGCAGGGCACTAGCTACTAGCTCACCCCCAGGTGTGTGTGGTTGCAGCGGACCACGGTAGCACATGTGGAATCGTGTGCGACATTGCCGCTTACCTCTCTGTGTGGCTGTAGTAATTAGCAGTAACTGCAACATGACAGTAGCACGATTAGTTGTCTGTTTAGCTGATAATAGCAAGGTAATGGCACACTAACAGCTATAGAAAATACAGGAGCAAAGCTATGTGGCCACAACAGACTGGGTATAGCCATTACCTTCCCCCCAGGTGTGCGTGATTGGAAGCAAAGAACAAAAGCTCGACACACCGTTCCCTGCTTGTAAACGCTTGAAGGCCGATAGTCATTAGCTTTTCCCCACACAGGTGTGTGGCTGCAGGTGCCCACATAAGCACATTTGAAGGGGACAAAGGCTCGGTCGACTGGCTGTAGCCTGTCAGGAACGCTCGGATGAGGACCCAAATGCACAGCGTACACAGGTTGACGGTGATCAAAAGGTGGTTTATTCCGGTTAGGCAGAGGCGACGTCAGGGACAGGCAAGGTTCATACACGAGAGGAATATAATACCAGAATCATCGAGCGTCAGATCGTGGTCAGGCAGGCAAGGTCGGTAACAGGCGGGTACAACACCAGGGCAGACAGAACAGACAGGGATAAGGCAGGCTCAGAGTCAAGAGTCCAGAAACAAGGTACGTAAAACACGGTCGGGGCAAATCAAAGAAACTGGGAACTATGACGGGTACACACAAACGACGATCTGGCAAGGGACTATCAGAACAGGTGGTGGCTAAATACAAAATGACTTGATTACTGATAACGTGCAGGTGTGGATAATGACCAGAACAGCTGTGACAAGACGTAAACCGGGAGTGAAGCTAAAACAGGAACAGAAACCAGGTGACTACCAAAATAAAACAGGATGATAAGGTCCATGAACAAAGTCCTCTTCAAAATAAAACTGAGCACAGAGCCAGAACCTGACAGTACCCCTCCCCCAAGGGCGGATTCCAGACAACCAAAAAAAGAAAAAGGAAAAACAAGCAGGGCGGGCGGAGGGAGGACCGGCGGAGGGCAAGAACCAAAACAACCTGCAAGGAACACCGACAGGGCGGGCGGAGGGCGGACTGGGGGAGGGCAAAACGAGAACCCCCATCAAAGCAAAAGTCACGCCCGAACTAGACAGACCAGAAAAACAAAGAACGAGTCTCAATCAAAGAAAACTGCATTGGTTGTCCATGAGGTAAGTCCAGGGTGCATTAACAGCAACAACAACGACGTCTCGCTGCTCCCTCTTAAGGCGGGTGGAGACGCGGCGAGATCCTGCCCAGCCGCCGCTGAGGCAGAGGGGCACACCCAGTGCCCTTGGGCTGGGCCTCAGCTTTTTTTTTTTCCTCAGCTTTTTCGTGTCTTTAAATAGAAGGCGTCTCTTAAAAATATGTACACACCCACCGCTCTAACATCTGATACAACATATTGGCTTCACATAATACCATGATTATGCGTCGCGGTTTAATTAATATAATTTGAATGTGCAAGTAAAGACGTAGAGCGCAGTCTATCTGCGACTACAGCCGCTTATTTAGGTTTTAAACTTCCACAACTTGTTAATGAATGTTTTCCAATAGTCGTAGATTTTACGTAAATAACCGTAATAATCATAGGAATTTGTTTTACAGCAGTTGTCGGTCGTAATTTTGACAGGACGCCAGAAATCAGCAGATCTACAGCGACGCATTACAGCCACATGTTTGTTCCTACGCGTTTACTCTGTGTCTGCAGAACTGCAGTTTGACTTGTTTTGACTGTGCGTGTCATTGTAACTGAGTGGCTGAGAGACTTATTCGACCCGTGTACGTTTCAACATTTTCATTTCCCATCCGTCCATCCAGCCACTTTCACCGGCGTTTTTGTTTCTCTTTCGATGAGCGGCAAATGGATTTTAATCAAAGCACCGCCTTACAAACCAATAAAACAGGCAAAAATATTTGTTTTTTACAAAAAGACACGGAATTGGAGTTAATATGTTTTATTGTTTAGAGACAAACGGAAAACAAAAAGTCGTTCTCTCGTTACCTCTGCTTATAATTTGGTGGAGACATCAATCTCTTACACAAACACGTGACGTGTTTCGGAGTCATGTGTCCAGACAGAGAGTGACCAATACACAAATGTATGGATGTGCAAATGCAGGCTACGAGAGGAACGGGGCAGTGGTGCACGAGATGTAGCGAGAATTTGTTTTGACTGTGCGTGTCCTTGTAACTGAATGAGTGGCTGATGTGACTTATTCGGCCCGTGTACGTTTCAAAACTTTGATTTCCCATCCGTCTATCCTGAATAAAAGCACCGCATTACAAACCAATAAACTGAACAAAAATATTTTTTAACAAAAACACACGGACTTGAATTTTAAGCTGTTTTTTTCGTTTAGAGAAAAACGAAAAACAAAAAACCTCTGCTTTTAATTTTTAATGGAAGCTCATCCGTGGACGGGTCGCGGGGCAGCAGTCGTAGCAGAGAGCTCCCGACTGCCGCTCGAATGAAACACGAGATCGAATAAAATGTGATGTGTTTCATACTCAGATGACTTGGATCTGAGTTCGACCAAGCTTTTGCTTGTCTCATGTTTGTTCACAGTCGCAAAGGAAATCTACACACCCCTCCCCCCTCCTTCGTAGAGGCGCATAGACATGCTAATGTGTTGCTACTACTCGATCAGCAGGTGAGAAATACTTCAGCTCCGGGACAAAGCTCCGTGGGAGACAGGGCAGCATCAGGCGACGTGATCAGCTGCAGGTCTAAGACTCATTAATGCAGCAAGTAGTTTGTTCTACATACGTTTACTCTGCAAAAATAAACGTATGTATTTATCGTAGCTTTCTGATCTAAGTTATTTGTAGCACTTCGACATTCGTTTAAAATATGCAGTGCTTTTTAAAATGAAAATACTAATATTATTATTTATTACCTTTATTGTAAACACAGTATTAATTGCACAATTTGGACTGGCGAAGATTTGCGCTTCTTTCATAATAATCATGGATAATCAAGGAAGAAACTGCAGTTCATATTTGTTATTCAGGGACGGTTTAATAAAGATTCAGTATGGTTTTTGACTGAACTGTCAGCCAAGATACGTGCATTATCAAATGAATGCGCCTGTCAGCGGGGAGGACATCAACTCTATTCAGTCGCTCTTCAGTCGCTGCTGCCGTCTCCTCCCCAGTTCACACACCTTAACACTAGGACTACTGGGTTTTCTAAATATACCAGTTCCTACTACAAGGTGTTCCTACGAAGTTAACCAGCTGTTTATTTCGTTATTACTCCTTTCACCTGTACCACATAAAGTCATTGCAGAGCTACAGCCATGTTCCTACAAAGTTAACCAGCTGTTTATTTCGTTATTCCCTCTTTCATGTCCGTCTGTTGAATGAAAGTGGGCGTGGCCATCCACGTCCCAGAGCGGTGACACTGGGGGATGGGAAACGCTCATCAACACGCAGGACAAAGATCTGCGTTTCTCTGCTGCTACAGCCTCGGCTGCGTTGTGTTGTTAGTCTCCCTTTCACCTGTACCATATGAAATGTGTTCCTACGAAGTTGCTCAGCCGCTTTCAGAATTCCCCATGCAGGTTTGAACAGGGCAAACATTATTTTTATTTACAAAAAAAATACGTTTACAGATTGACCGGTGATGCCGCACAGGTTGCTCTCAGTTAAAACAGCTGTTTGAAGCAGGGAAAAGCGAGTTAGCTGTCCTTGTCGATGCCTTGACAATGTTTTAGCATCGGTTAGATCTCTGAGCCCCGACTTTTATGTCTTCTTTGGATTGAAAAACAAATGTTGGATGTTCTCAAATAATATAATATTGCCGCCCTCCGCGGCTCCCAGTGTTTGTTTTTTTTTCATTTAAAACGTGGGTGTTACCGGTGGCAGACCTCTGGTCTAGATCATCCTTATTCACTTTTTAAAATTGTAGTAGTGTAACCTTAGTTAGTATTCCTTTTTATTTTTTTTTATTTTATGTTTGGGAAACGTGACATTTCAGCTACTGTGATTTTATTTGTCATCAACATTAGTTCCTACCTGTCCTTGTTGACGGGGGACAGGAAAAAGGTGACGCGCGTTGGATAAGCGCGGCGTAAAGACAAAAGTGTACATGTGCCGTACTGTCTTGCCGTGTGGTGCATTAAAGAAGCATTCCACGTAAAGAAAATTGCCCGTACCAACAGCAAGAAATCAGGGTTACAGTAGCTTGTCTGCCATAAATCGAACGCTGCACGCGGGAGTGCGCACCGTTCAGCTTCCTATTTTCGGTTTTAAACTGCCATAATTTGCCATAATTTACTTACGTTCATAACTTCATACTATAACGCGACCAGCGGTTCATGGTCTTGGCGATTCATGCACTAAGTAATACAACGTTGTCATCTCGTGATCACATGATGATGATGAGACGCTGTTTTTCCAATAATTAAAATAAAAAAACTGCTTCCACTCAGACTCGAACCCCGGACAAAAAAAAACGTTGTGGCCATGCACGTTAACCACTAGGCCACCCAAGACCTAATCATTGTTTGTTCTACTAGAGGCTATATGACGTAAGCAACTACGATGTTTCAGGACCAAAAGTGGGAGTCAATCGCCACCTACAGGCCAGAAAGACGTAACACACTCCTCCCGCAGTACAAACCCGGCACTGACGCGCCAGATTTGAAACCCAAACACGGTGGGGGTAGACACTTTTACCGGCTGCCTCTGTATAAGACCTTAAGATTCTATGCATTTAATATTGCTGTTTAACCATTCTGACTTCTCTGCTCATTTGAGTGTCAAAGTGATCATTACATGTTTATTGTGTTATGGTGTGATGGAACTTTGAGCTTGATGAAAAGAGGAAAGCTTAATTATCCCAGATTTAGGAGCGATCCAAATCAAATAGTTTGATTCCTGACCTGAAGAGGTGGAACTCTTCACCACTGGTTGAACTAAATTCTCCGCCCTGCAGTGACCACTGCCCCAGGGGTATTTAAACCAGGGACACCCTAGTGGAAATGGACTTCCCTCTATCTTCAAACTTCTTTCACCTTTTCTTTTTGCGTCGCATTACTTTTCTTTAATTTTCCTTTGTTTTATTATTTATTATTTTGTAAACCTAAGTTAAACTTAGAAACACGAACGAACAACGATTTTTGTAACATTAGAAAGTCATCAAGAAACTCCGTGAAACTGAAACTATCACAACCAGTCCTTAATTGACTTGCTATTTTTGATCGAACCAATTAAATTAGATTCCAGCCCGTTTGCTTTTGGGCTAGTTTAAGTAGCGCCGACGCTTTGAAACACCTTGGAAAATCCAGCCTGGCTGACTGTTACTTTGCTGAACCCGAGCCGTCCTCATCAATCGCGGGCGACGATTCCTGGCTCAGAGGCCGTGGCACCTGGACCAGAGAGGGCACGCCTGCTCAACCAACCGGTAACGGGAGACGCTGCACAGCGACTACAGCTCCAAACTAAGGCAAGACGAACATCTCTGATCCTCTGAGAATTCTGGTGTTTCTCAAAGCGCTAAAATTGAACATTCCAAATTCATTAGTTGTCCTTAGATTTGAACTAGTTAGAGACAAACACTCTTTTCGCTTGATCAAAGCCATCACACACTCAGGTCTTGACCATTCTTTGTGTTTTCACTCATTGATTCTTTCACTGTTCATCATCTCATTTTGATCGTTCTCTAATTTTCTGTTCTGTTTACTTGAGTACTCCCATATTATGTTATTCATATATCCAGTAGTGTTAGATTAATAAAACGTTAAAAGGAATCTGGTTTTGTGTGCATTGCTCTTCAGATTTAAGCAGAGGTCACTGAACCGCGACAAGAATTCACGGCCTAAGAGACTGATTTGGTTTTATCACAAGAAAGTGGTTACTGTTGTTCATGAGTGGTAACTCATTGAATTGATATCTGGCGTTGACTAGATTGATACAAGCGTGGTTTCAGCTTTAAAACAAACCTGGTGCCCCAACTTCGAGGTATATTAATGTTTTGCATTAATATCAAACTATTAATAATTTGAATCCGCTACATATTATTGGTGCCGTCCGCGTGAGGCGCTATTTCATACCTTTGCTTGTCTGAGAACGTTGCGAACCATAGTTCGGTTGAATAGAATCAGTTGTTGGTGCATTTCTTGTTTGACTTTCGAAGAAGCTTGATCTGAAGCTTAGTTGGTTTACAATAAAACGGGTGTACCCGGCCGTGCGCTGTGGAGTGTTGTTGTTTAAGTCCGCGCCGCGCAAGTCCTCCAGCCGAGAGGGGCGCGCAGATAATTAAGCGTTGCTGACGAAGTCAGAAATACGTAGAAGAAGAATGTTGTTTTGATTGAAGCGTGTTTGCAAACATTGTTATAACTGAGCGTCGCCGTACGCTTGTGTGAAATTAAAGGCCTTGTTGGCGAGTTCCTTGGTTGCTGCGTGTTCCAGAACTAAGGGCTGCGCCCTGGATTAAGTCGATTCTCTGCGTGTTCCAGTTAATTCACCTCTGATCCAGACCTTCCCTTTAGAGCAGCTGGATTAGCTACCCAGCTCCCTATAAACTGTTCAAATAAACCGTTTGACAGGGGAAGAGTGACGTTTATTGCGCATTATCTTGGTGAGTCATACGGACTCCTTGTTGTTACTGAAGAAAACCGGTTAAATAGTGAAAACGTTGAAGTTGCCCACTGTGCAATGCCAACTGGGAAATAAATGATCCGAAGTTGTTAAGACTTGATACTGTCGAGTTCAAACGTTGAACTGTCGCTAGGCCTTGGAGCCCAAAGCGTGTAGCCGCCGTGCTAAACTTAAGTGTATGAACTAAGTGCTCTGACCTGCATTCAGAGCGCAACTGACCTAAAACTTTACCTGCAGCAAGCGCCTTTCAAGGGGCGTGCCCAAAAGTTGTCGTGCTGATCTCACCGTCTTACAGCGCCTCCCAGTCGAGAGCGCCCTGTCGTCCTTAAACGGAATTAAAATCCGAGTGATACTCTCTGCCTCCACCCAGTGGCCGATTTGGTTAACTGAGTCAGAAAGCAGGAATTCCAGCAGAGCAGGCCCCAGTGCACCTCATAGTTGGATTTAAATAGCCTTAATTGTTAATAAACGTTGTTTTGCTTATGACTAGTCACAATTAATCCTATTTACTCACTTTGGATTGAATCATACATTGTATGACTTTAATGAGTTTTTTTTTAAGTTAAAATTAATGCATAGGTAACTGCTGATCTTTGAATATAGACTGCAAATACTTATATTGCAATAATAGTAGTAATAATAATAATAATAATAATAATAGTTTGCATTAATATTGCAAACTATTATTGAATTTTTTTTTGAGTGGGCTAAATTACCTTTGCAATTTTTTCAGCTTATTCTATTTGATTGATTTTTACCTGTTATCTTTGATTGCCATATTGTGTATAAATTTTCTTTTAGAAAAAACTTCCATAAAAAAAAAATCCTTTGATCTACTGTAGTTAAAGAAACGTTTGAATTTAAATAATTGATTAGGTGCCTCCTCACCTGTATAAAGATACAATAAGGAAGAAGTAAACTTTTTGTGATTAATTGAGAACCACTCAATTCTAGAGAACTGCTGACCAACCTCAGTAACCAAAACACTGGTAAGATGGAGCCAACCAGTGAGTTGAAAAACCCGAATACCAGCATGTCCACTGACACTAGCATAGATATCCGGGTCGCGACTGAAGAAGCATTAAATGAGCTGACCCAAGCTTTTATTCCTGGATACATGACAGAAATCCAGGGATCCACAGTGAAGGAACTTGACAATCTGTTAACAGACTTCACTGCTGACGCCTAACCCAGTCCTTGAAAGAAAAGGATAAGATGAAAATGCTGGGACGATTGGCCATAATAATGTCCATCCAATTAAAACAAACACACCAACTACTAGAGAGAGCCAATAAAAAATTAGATACCCGCAAACAACAAAACACCCAACTACAAGAAAGAAATAACCTTCTTGAACACCTCCTGGAAATGTCAAAACAGGATCAAGCAGAATCAGTAGCCAAATCCAGTGAATTAGCCGCTGATTTCCAAACAGAAAAGGAGGATTTAGAAAATGAAAATCATGAATTAAAACAATCCCTCCTGCAATGTGAGCTAGAGCTCACTACTGCTCAACAACAGCTTGAAGAAGCACGAGTAGATCAAAACAAAACACAAACTTTGCTCTCCCAAACTACGGAGGAGAACGATGACCTAAAATCCAAAAACAAAATTCTAGAGAAGGAACAACAAGTGAACCAACACTTGCGGCGTCAATTGATTGTTGCTGAAAACAAAACATGCGAAATTAAACACCTCCAGGAAAAACATGAGAAAGAATTAGCCAAGGTTAAAAGAGATCTTGATTATTCTTTTGAAATAGGGAAGACACACACTTCCCATGATGCCTTTTACCAGCAAACAAAAAGGGACGCAATCCCTCCCAAGGAGGAGGAGCCGCCACCCGCTGTGCTCCTTTCCTACCTCCCACCTGAACCACTGAGAGCACAATATTCGCACAGAAGCTCATCACCAGTGGTTGCAAACGCATTGCCTTCTTCCCCTCTAGGTCAAAACGCATCACAAAGACCTTCTATGAGAGATTTGGATAAAATAGCACGTAACATCACAAGCTTTGATCCCAGTCCTGGTGGTTCTCATGATACCACTGGCTACTTAAAGGACATCAGCTTTTACCTGCAAAGGTATCCAGAGTCTACAACTCATGATAAGTTATATCTTATCAAATTAACCTCGAGTCGTGATGTTAGCAATTTCATTGAACGACAACCCAGCATAATCAGAGATGATTATGACCTGCTATGTGATGCTCTAGAGCGGGAATACAGTGATACTGTCTCCCAATCTGGACTAATTGCAGCTATTGCTATCAAGCAAGCCCGACAGGGAGATCCTCAGGCGTACTACCGACGCCTTCTTCGAGCCTACTTTGGCTCTAGAAATGAACCAGGAATGGAGGAAGATTTAAACTTCAAAACACTTTTTATCAAAAACCTCCATCCTGCTACAAGCAATCATCTTGGCAGTTCAACAAATCCACGCAACTCCACCAGCCAACACCTACGTGAACTGGCATCGTTGGGGTTTGCAAAACCTGGTCAACGACTGACCTGAAAGATAAGATCATGGCGAGATTGAACAGGCAACCCCGAACCTCACTATAACGGCTAAGTGAAGTACCATCAGAAAGTCTCATGGAAGATGTAAATGCAGCATTGAGAGTGATCCCTACCACAACAATCACAGAAACCAATGAGCTGATATACGCTTCAGCATCAGTGATCCTAGAGGTGCTTGGCTATAAGAGCAATCATGGGAGCCATGAGAAACAATACCCACCATGGAAACGAAGGTTGGAGGCAAAAATCAAGGCAGCTCGGAGGGAAGTGAGCCAAATGACAGAGGCCCAGAGAGGTGCAATGAAAAGACCGATGCCCAAGAGGTACAGCCAGATGCCCATACCTGAAGCACTCGAAACTGCCAAGCAAAGGCTACAAGCCTTGGCCAGCCGCCTAAAGAGATACACCAGAGATAACGAAGCCAGACGAATTAACCGGCTGTCCGCAACACAACCTGCGAAAGTGTACTCTCAATGGCAGGGTAATAACAGCAGAGCAGACCTACCAAGGCTGGAAACTGAACAGTACTGGAAAGGTATATGGGAGAGGGAAGCATCACACAACAGTGATGCACAGTGGCTGGTGGATCTGAGGGAAGACCACAGCAACCTCCCTGAACAGAATCCAGTGACTATCACAGTGGCAGACATCCAACAAAGAGTCTCAGGTATGAAAAACTGGACAGCACCTGGCCCTGACATGATCCACGCCTACTGGCTAAAGAAGCTCACTGCAATCCATGCGCGCCTGGCAGCACAAATGAACCAGCTGCTAAGGGATGGGACTCACCCTGAATGGCTAACCGAAGGGCGAACAATCCTGATAATGAAGGATCCCTTAAAGGGTGCAGTCCCACCCAACTACCGGCCAATAACCTGCCTCTCCACAACATGGAAGCTCATGTCAGGAATCATCGCAGCTAAGATAAGTGGGCACATGGGTCAATACATGAGCGAAGCACAGAAGGGCATTAGTAAGGATACCAGAGGAGCCAAACACCAACTCCTGGTAGACAGAACAGTTGCCCAAGAATGCGACACACCAACCTGTGCACAGCCTGGATCGACTACAAGAAAGCCTATGACTCAATGCCACACACATGGATCACTGAATGCTTGGAGCTGTACAACATCAACAGAACTCTAAGGGCCTTCATTGCAAACTCAATGAGGTTGTGGAAAACCACACTTGAAGCCAATGGGAAGCCACTTGCCCAAGTATCCATCAAATGTGGCATATACCAAGGAGATGCACTGTCCCCACTGCTGTTCTGCATAGGTCTGAACCCCCTCAGCCAAATAATAAACAAGACTGGCTATGGATACCGACTCCGGAACGGGGCCACCATAAGTCACCTCCTCTACATGGATGACATCAAGCTGTACGCCAAGAGTGAGCGAGACATCGACTCACTGATCCACACCACCAGGATCTACAGCTCGGACATCGGGATGTCATTCGGGCTCGAGAAATTTGGGAGGATGGTGACAAAGAGAGGCAAGGTAATCCACACAGAAGGGGTCTCACTCCCAGAAGGAACAATAGCAGACATTGAGGACAGTTACAAGTACCTTGGAATATCACAGGCAAACGGCAACCTTGAACAGGCAACAAGGAATGCAGCAACAGCCAAATACCTCCAACGAGTAAGGCAAGTCCTAAGAAGCCAGCTCAATGGCAAAAACAAATCCCAGGCAATAAACAGCTACGCCCTGCCAGTGATCAGATACCCTGCGGGAATAATAAGGTGGCCAAAGGAAGAGATACAGACCACAGATGTTAAGACACGAAAGCTCCTCACCATGCATGGAGGGTTCCACCCCAAATCCAGCACCCTGAGACTGTACGCTAGCCGCAAGGAAGGAGGCCGAGGACTAGTGAGCGTGAGAGCCACTATCCAGGATGAAACATCCAAGACCCATAAGTACATCAAGGAGAAGGTCCCGACAGATGACGTGCTGAGTGAATGTCTCAGGCAGTGGAGAACAGAGGATGAGATGCTGGAAGAGGGACCATCATGGGAGGACAAGCCCTTACACGGGATGTACCACCGGAACATAACTGAAGTGGCTGATCTCAACAAATCCTACCAATGGCTTGAAAGGGCTGGGCTGAAGGACAGCACAGAGGCACTCATCCTGGCCGCACAGGAGCAGGCCCTGAGCACCAGAGCCATAGAGGCCCAGATCTACCACACCAGACAAGACCCAAGATGTAGACTGTGCAAAGAGGCCCCTGAGACGGTCCAGCACATAACTGCAGGGTGTAAGATGCTGGTAGGAAAAGCATACATGGAACGCAATAACCAAGTGGCTGGCATAGTATACAGGAACATCTGCGCAGAGTATGGACTGGAAACCCCAAGGTCAAAGTGGGAAACACCTCCCAAGGTGGTAGAGAACGAGCGAGCCAAGATCCTGTGGGACTTCCAGATACAGACAGACAGAATGGTAATGGCGAACCAACCAGACATTGTGGTGGTGGACAAAGAGCAGAGGAAAGCCGTAGTGGTGGATGTGGCAATACCAAGCGATGGCAACATCAGGAAAAAGGAACATGAGAAACTAGAGAAATACCAAGGGCTCAGAGAAGAACTGGAGAAGGCTTGGAAGGTGAAGGCCACAGTGGTGCCTGTGGTGATTGGAGCACTGGGGGCAGTGACCCCCAAATTGGAGGAGTGGCTACAACAGATCCCTGGAATAACATCCGACATCTCAGTCCAGAAAAGTGCAGTCCTAGGAACAGCAAGGATACTGCGCAGAACCCTCAAGCTTCCTGGCCTCTGGTAGAGGACCCGAGCATGGAAAGTGGATGAGGCAACCCACGTGGGGTGAGAAGGGAGTTTTTTATATATATGAGTAAGGTCAACTTTCCGGTTCTCTAAACTGGTCGCACTGAGGTCGCACCATAATCTGACACTGTTACTAATTCTCACCTTAATTTTAGAATCACTTTAAGAAATATTTTTCAGTCCTGAACCATAAAAAAAGTAAATAGAGTGTGCAAACCTACAAAAAGGTGTTTAGCATGTATTGCCAAATTGGTTTCTTTTTCTTGGGCCTACTCTTCCAACGTCAGTTACCGTACTTACCCAGCCTTAAATTTATGTCAGCCACATACAGACTCTAAGCCCATCTTTTAGAATCTTCGGTCGGCGCTGTCTCAGAGTTAACATTTAAGATAACGTTTAGAGGTCAATAGGCCATGTCATGTTTTATTTCCCCAAAATAAAAGCACAGTACACAAATAAAGCAGTTTGTTAGTTATATTTATATACAGCAAATTATACAAGCAAATTCTCCACTGCCTCTCTTCGCATATTCCCACACAGATAATTTTCTACAAACAGCCAAATCAAAATTTAGAATTTTTTAATATAACCAACATTTGCCCACACTGCCGCCAACACAGAGAATCGCCATGTAAGAGCTGATTACAAGAGAGTAATAGCAAGAGAGGCAGATACCGAATTCACCTGTTCCTTAGGAACAGCTTGGATAAAAAATAAACATCCGGAGCAGCTTACACTTGTGTGAGCAATGCTGATGTACCTCCCTAAATCTGGACAGTATGTACAGATCGTTGGATTCTCAGGTACAAAGCAACTGATTCCCCAATCCTCTGCAGTTCCAGGGAAGAACAGTGGAGCTGCCAGTATTGATATCAGACCAGACACCTGTCAAGTTACTCGGACGAGATGCTTTGTGTAAACTAGGCTGTGCTATTCTATGCACACCTGATGGAGTTATTGTAGACATTGCACATTGTTAAATGACTGTGAAAAAAGATGAAGAAATTATGTATTTCTCAAAATAAAGCTATAGCAGAGAGTTGGGCTTCCCCACAAGCTGTAAGCCTTCCTTGTCAGACTGTGTCATCAACATTCTGATTTACAGAAGGAAATGGTAGAAGGAATACCAGCCAAACTCTGGTCTAAACATGACACTATCCACTACAGCCTAAGGCTGAGGCTGGAATTCAGCCAACCATTCAAGGTCTGTTGGATGCAGGTGTGCTTGTGGAGGTGAATTTACGTAGTAATACACCAATTTTTGCAATAAAAAAAGTGGATTCAATTTTAATTCAGTTCAATTCATTTTTATTTATTTAGCGCCAAATTACAACAAAGTTATCTCAAGGCACTTTACAAGGTAAGGTTTTAGGCCACAACTAAACTAAAATAATTACAATTTAACACCATCAGTGGAGAGGAAAAACTCCAGCAGAACCAGGCTAGATGTGAGTGACCATCTGCGGTTGGGGCGAGGGGATAGAGAGAGAGAGAAAAAAGCACAGCAACAACAAACAAGCAACAACAAAGCACAGGCAGGATGGTTGGATCCGCAGCTGTCCATCACAGACACTCTGAGTCTGATGATAACTGTAGGTGAGGACAGAGTGGAAGAAAGAGAGGGGGGAGAAGCACGACTACTGTAAAGAACTGAAACTACTAGAAGAGTTAGAAGGAAACAGAGGAGCTCAGTGTATAAATTAAGTCCCCCAGCAGTCTATATCTATTGCAGCTTAACTAAGAGATGGTTCCTGTGACTAACAATCATTGCCAATTACCTGAACCATCTCTAACTATAAGCTTTATCAAAAAGGAAGGTTTTAAGCCTGATATTAAAGGTGGAAAGTGTGTCAGCTTCGAACCTGAACAGTGAGCCGGTTCCACAGGGAAGGAGCTTTATACTGTAGCAAAAGCTCTGCCCTCGTTCTACATTTACAGACTCTAGGAACCACAAGTAGCCCAGCGCTGAGAACTAAGCATTCTGCTGTGAGCATAAGGAACTATGAGGTCTTTAAGATAAGAAGGAACTTTATTATTAAGGGCTTTGTAGATGAGTAGGAGTGTCTTGAATTCTATCCTACATTTTACAGGCAGCCAGTGCAGAGAAGATATTGTAGGAGAAATGTGATCTCTCCCATCAGAACTCTGGCTGCAGCATTTTGAATTAGCTGTAGGCTTTTTAAGAAGCTGTGAGGACATCCTATGAGTAAGCAGTTACAATAGTCCAGCCTAGAGGTAACAAATGCATGTATCAGTTTCTCTGCATCGCTCTGAGGGAGGATGCTTCTAATTTTAGCTATATTTCTAAGATGAAAGTAGGCGGTTCTGGAGATTTGTTTAATATACAATGTAAAAGAAAGATCCGGGTCAAAGATGTCACCAAGGTTCCTTACACTAGAATCTGAAGCTAATATTATGTCATCTAAAGTAACTATCTGACTTAACAGTGTCTCTCTGTGATATTTAGGGTCAATAATAGGAACTTCAGTTTTATCTAAATTCAGTTGATGGAAGTTTTGGGACATCCAGGATTTAATGTCTCAACTTTGAATTTTGACTAGTTGATCCGTTTCATTTGGTTCCAAAGACATCTATAGCTGAGTATCATCTGCATAACAATGAAAATTTATAGAATGCTTCCTAATGATATCACCGAGAAGAAAACCGTATAAGCAGAATTGAACAGAATTGGACCAAGCACAGAACCCTGTGGTACTCCATAGCTAATCCTTGTGCATGTGAAGGATTTGTCATTAACTTGAACAAACTGGAATCTGTTTAACAAAAAGGATTTAAACAATGCTGTTCCTTTAATTCCAATTCAATTCAATTCAATTCAATTCAATTAATCCATTCCTCTAGTCTCTGTAAGACTGTGCTCAAATGCAGCACTAAGATCTAAGAGGACAAGGACAGAGACCCGACCATTGTCTGAAGATAAGAGAAGATCATTAGTGACTCTAACCAGAGCTGTGCTGTGCTATGATACTTTCTAAATCCTGACTGAAAATCTTCATTTACGTTATTCCTACTCAGGTGGTCAGATAATTGTTTAGCCACACTGTTTTCAAATATCTTAGAAATAAAGGGTAAATTTGAAATGGGCCTATAGTTGGCTATTTCTCTATGGTTCATAGTAGGTTTTTTCAATAAAGGTTTGACCACAGTCACTTTAAAGGCCTGTGGTACATAGCCTAAATGTAAAGATTGGTTGATTTGACTTAATATGGGCGATCTGATTAAATGCAAAACTTCTGTAAGTAATCTGGTTGGGATTGGGTCTAAAAGACATGTGGATGACTTGGAGGAGTTGATTATTGAGGTTAACTTCATATGAGTTATGGGGAAGAAATTGTCTAGGTAAGACAGATAACTTGGTAAATTTAAAGTTGATGGATCTAGAGAATGATTTCTGTCATTTGGAGGACATCGCTGATAAATGTTTCCTCTAATGATGATAATTTTACTAGTAAAGTAGTTCATAAAGTAATTGCTGCTGAGATTTAAGGGGATAGTAGGCTCAACACAGCTATGAATCTTAGTCAGCCTGGCTACAGTGCTGAAAAGAAACCTGGGGTTGTTTTTGTTTTCCTCAATTAAGGAGGAATAATATGTTTTTCTAGCAGCACAAAGGGCTTTCTTATATATTATTAGACCGTCCTTCCATGCAATGCAGTTTACATTTATTTTGTTGGAACGCCATTGCCTTTCTAGTTGTCGGGTCCTGTGCTTTAGGCTCTGAGTTATACAATGGAGCTTACCTCTTCTGATTCACTGCCTTCTTCTTCAGAGGACCCACTGTGTTTAACATTGAACGCAGAGAAGGTGCAGCATCATCTACAAGACAGTCAACCTGTTCACAAGGATTAAAGTGACTGTTCTCCTCTGTGTAGCTACATGACAATGAGGCAAAGGATGATGGACCATCTGCTTAAATCTGGCAAAAGCATCGTCTGATTAACATCTTCTATAGCAAAATTTCTTTCCAGTTGCTGCAAGGTCAATTATGGTAAATTCAAAAGTTAAGAAGAAATGATCAGATAGAAATGGTCAGATAGAAAGAACTAATAAATTATCAATTTCAAGCCCATATGTCAGGACAAGATCGGGGGTATGGTTAAAATGATGAGTGGGTTCACTTACGTGTTGAGTAAACCCAATAATGTCTATTAATGAACATTGAGTCCAGCCCAGAATCCACCAGTGCCGTTGTCCCAGGTTCCGTAGGTAGGCATGCACCCCCAACCACCAGTCACCCCCCACCACTTTGCCAGACATGACGCAGCACCCGAGCTCCACGCATCCTTACCTGAAAATGGAATCAATCAGAGTATAGTCATGAGTGGTCATCAGAGTGGTCATTGATTTGACAAAGCAGACAATCTGTCTAAGGTGGTGTAATCTAACAAGCTGTTCAGGTACTGAATAATGCTTATTTTTTTTAGTTTTCCAGTTCATAAGGATGATTTTCTTTGCGACACAGAGGGCAGAAAGAAGTGTGTGTGTGATTAGTTTGTCTCTAGATCAAGCCCACTTAGATCTCCTAGATAACAAAGTGCAG
Organism: Betta splendens; assembly: GCF_900634795.4. NCBI lineage: Eukaryota > Metazoa > Chordata > Actinopteri > Anabantiformes > Osphronemidae > Betta > Betta splendens. The sequence goes on along the minus strand of NC_040900.2, from coordinate 15,706,599 downwards.
GGGCCGCTGGGATTGAACAGCTTAACTGAGTTGACAGGTGTTCACATACTCTTTGCCAAAATTGCTGCACAGGTGAACATGACCAGAATGCATGTAGGAATCTATCTGCTGTGTTATCTGTACAGTGAGGGCAAATATTTGAGTTTGTGAGACAAATTTGGAACATCCTTTGTCCTGTATATTGAGTTCTATGAAGAATTTTATATTGTATTAGTTGTAAATTTGTATTTTTGTCATTCTGAATAAATTAGAACATATATTATTCCAGAACGTGTAATTAGTCGTGATTTTGAGATCAGCTTCCCGTTTAGAGATCGGAAGGCTCACTGTCTGATCTACATTGGAAATTAAGATATAGATTTTGGATACTGTCCTTTTCCCTGATATATCAATAAATTGCTCTATTACTGGTGGTGGTTGCATGAGGATGGGAGTATTCCTTCTTTTTGCATTAAGTATTGACTTTAGTTGTTGGTATTCCAAGAAATTGGCACTAGTGATTTCACAGTGGGACACTAATTCTTCAAAAGAGGTAAACTTGTCTCTTGTAAAAACATGTTTCAGATCTGTTATTCCTTTGACATGCCAAGTTGGAAAGTGTATTGCCTTTTTGTTTTGTATGATGTCTGGATTGTTCCAGAAAGGTGTGTTTTGGCAAAGAGTAAGCGAAGACTTATTGTTGGGAAACATTAAGAAAATCCCACCAGGCTGTCATAGATGCTTTTATGCTAATGCTCTGGTAACAACTATGATGTTTGATTCTGGTGCTGATAAAGGGCAGATCTGCAACTTATATTATTTACTTAATATTATTAACTTAATATTTCCACAAAATTTTTGTTCAGTGTCTATCCAGGAGGAGTCCGCTGGCATGGGATTTATCCATTTGTGGTGGTTCAGTCTATTGGCAAGAAAATAGTGGTGGAAGCTAGGTAGTTTTAGGACGCCGCTGCGTCTGGATTTTTGAAGTGTTTTTAAACTAATTTGTGGTGGCTTGTTTTCCACAAATAATGTGAGACGTATGAGTCTAATGTCTTAAACCACACCTGGGCTGGCTGAGTTGGAATCATTAAGAATATGTAATTCATTTTTGGCAGGATTATCATTTTTATGGTGGCAATTCTTCCCATAAGTGAAATGGCTAAGGACTGCCATCTTTTGAGGTTGGCTTCTGTTTGTTTTAATAATTGATTGTTCTTTAGATCAATAAGCTCCTAGACGACAATTCAATGCCCAAGTATTTAATGTTCCCTGAATGGAGTGAGGTAGAAGAGATGTTCATCACCTTAAGGTTAAGTGGTAGCACTATAGATTTGGTCCAGTTAATATTAATATTATTAATATTAATAAATATTCTGAAAGTCCTGAGAATTCATCTATGAGGCTAATAGTTGTAGGAAGAGACATCTGTGGCTCCAGGAGAAACAGTAATACATCGTCAGCATATAAGCTTATTTTATCATTTACTGATTTGGTCGATATTCCAGTAATTCCTTATTAATTAATTAATAATTCTTATTGCTGCAGCTAGGGGTTCAATAAATATTGCAAATAGTGTCACGGCGCTCTAGGAAGCGAACCCACATGCACGGCGGAGACAAAGCTCGGTGATGAACAGGGTTTATTAGTACTCGTAGTCAGGCAGGCAAGGGTCGATACACAACTGAGGCAGTAGTGGTACAGGCATGGATTAGACAGTCGGTGGTCAGGAGGCAGGCTTAGGTCAGACTTACGGCAAGGAAGTATCACAGATGAGGCAGGCGGCAAGGTCAGGGAAAGCAGGATCAGTCACAAATCAAGATATGAATCAAATGCTGGAATGCTGGCTATTACGCAACGACAATCTGGCAAGGTGCTGGGCTGAGAGGTGGTGCTTAAATAGTAATGAAAAACACAGGTGAGTAATGATTGATGGAATACAGCTGATGATATCATGTGACTGCAAAGTAAAGCTAAAACAAAAGTGACAAGACAAAACCGGAAGTATAAGAAAATAAAGCAGGAAGTGAGTCCAGACCGTGACAGAACTCCCCCCTCACGGGCGAATTCCCAGGCACCCCAAAACGAGGGTCAAAACAAAACACAAGGCATGAATTGCAGAAAACAGAACCGAGTCTATGAGGGTGAAGTCCATAATGTGGATGATTACAAAGTCCAGACACTCCCTCAAGGAGGGTGGAGGCAAGGAAAGCGTCGGCCGTGCAGCCGCCAGGCCAAGACGGCTAATTTCATGCCCGAAGACAGGGCTAGAGTTCTAGGGGGCCAGCGTCGGAGCAAGACGCCTCCAGTGGCCAAACAGTCGTGTTGGTGCTCTCCAGACCGGCGGTGCTCTAGGGGGCTGAGAAGGCGATGGCGGGGCCTCTGCCGTTGCCGACCGCCGCGCCATCGCCGTGGCAGGAAACAGCGACCTCCAGGCAGGGAGTCGCCTCCGGAACCGGCCAGCCGAGGTGGCCGACGACGCAGGAGGCAGCGCCGTCCCTGCCACAGGATGCGCCAAGGACCAGCCCATCCATCAGGCAGATGAGGCGAGAGCCGGCGGGATGCCGGAACCAGCGACGGGGTCAGAAGTGGAGACGAAGCCTGACGTGGAGACGAAGCCGGAACCAGAGACGAGAACCGGCGTGGGGACGTGGCCGGGACCAGGGACGAAGCCAGGACCAAAGACGAAGACAGACATGAAGACAGAGCCGGGACCAGAGACGGAGACAGACGTGAAGACGTGGCCGGAACCAGAGACGAGGCCAGAACCAGAGACGAGGACAGACGTGCAGGCGTGGCCTGAGCCGGGCCGCCAGGAACAGATGCGGGCGTGGCCGGTGCCGAGCCACCAGGAACAGATGCGGGCGCGGCCGGTGCCGAGCCACCAGGAACAGATGTGGGCGCGGCCGGTGCCAAGCCACCAGGACCCGATGCAGATGCGGCAGGCGCCAGACCACCAGGAACCAATGCAGATGCGGCAGGCGTCAGACCACCAGGAACCGATGCCGATGCGGCAGGCGCCGGACCACCAGGAACTGAGACCACCAGGAGCCGAGACGAGCGTCGCCGGGACCGGGCCACCAGGAGCTGAGACGAGCGTGGCCGGGACCGTGCCACCAGGAGCTGAGACGAGCGTGGCCGGGGCCAGGCCACCAGGAGCTGAGGCAGATGTGATCCATGCCAGATCACCAGGAACTGGGGTAGGTGTGGTCAGTGCCAGACCATTAGGAGCTGAGATAACTGCGGCCGGCGCTGGGCCACCAGGAGCTACACCTGCACCCACTGACCCAAAAAACACGGGAACCAGGAGCGGGCCGACCACCTCCCGCCAACCGGGGACTGGACCTCTACAGGGAGGTCGACAGGAACTGGAACGACCTCTACAGGGAGGTCGACAGGAACTGGAATGACCTCTACGGGGAGGTCGACAGGGACTGGCACGACCTCAACAGGGAGGTCGACAAGGACTGAGGCCTGGTTTGGCTGGCAATAGGTGTCCACTAGCTGGCGTAAAGCTGGAGTTTGAGCGTGACGTGACTGAGCTGAGGCTTGAGCTTGACGTGGCTGAGCTGAGGCTTGAGCTTGACGTGGCTGAGCTGAGGCTTGAGCTTGACGTGGCTAAGCTGAGGCTTGAGCTGGACAGCCGGAGCTGCAGCAGGAGCGACCTCCTCCGGGAGGTTGGCAGAAACTAGAACGGCGTCCTCAGGGAGGTCGGCAGAAACTAGAACAGCGTTTTCAGTGGAGTCAACAGAAACTGGAACGACGTCTACAGGGAGGTCAACAGAACTTGAACGACCTCTACAGGGAGGTCGACAGGGACTGTAAAAGACCTCTACAGGGAGGTCGACAGGGACTGGAACGACCTCTACAGGGCGGTCGACGGGGACTGGAACGACCTCTACAAGGAGGTCGACAGGGACTGGAAAGACATCTACACGGATGTCGACAGGGACTGGAAAGACCTCTACAGGGAGGTCGACAGGGACTGGAACGACCTCTACAGGGAGCGTGAGCGTGACAATGCTGGGCTGAGGCTTGAGCGTGACGTGGCTGAGCTGAGGCTTGAGCTTGACGTGGCTGAGCTGAGGCTTGAGCTTGAGCTTGACGTGGCTGAGCTGAGGCTTGAGCTTGAGCTTGACGTGGCTGAGCTGAGACCAAGGCAGAAGTTGCTGCACCCTGAGACGCAGGAGTTGCTGCAGCCTGAGACGCAGGAGCTGATGCAGCCTGAGACGCAGGAGCTGATGCAGCCTGAGACGCAGGAGCTGATGCAGCCTGAAACGCAGGAGCTGATGCAGCCTGAGACGCAGGTGTTGATGCAGGCTGAGACGCAGGAGCTGATGCAGGCCGAGACGCAGGAACCAGTGCGGGCTGAGACGCAGGAACCAGTGCGGGCTGAGACGCAGGAACCAGTGCAGGCTGGGACGCAGGAACCAGTGCGGGCTGAGATGGTGGTTCAGTAAAACCCAGCCGGAGCCGCAGCAGGAATGACCTTCTCCTGGAGGTCGGCAGAAACTAGAACGGCTTCCTCAGGAAGGTCAGCAGAAACTAGAATGGCGTCCTCAGTGGAGTCGACAGAAACTGGAACGACCTCTACAGGGAGGTCGACAGGGACTTGAACGACCTCTACAGGGAGGTCGACAAGGACTGATGCCTGGTTTGGCTGGCAAGAGGTGTCCACTAGCTGGCGTAAAGCTGGAGTTTGAGCGTGACGTGGCTGAGCTGAAGCGTGAGCGTGACGTGGCTGAGCTGAGGCTTGAGCGTGACGTGGCTGAGCTGAGGCTTGAGCGTGACGTGGCTGAGCTGAGGCTTGAGCTTGACGTGGCTGAGCTGAGGCTTGAGCTTTAGCTTGACGTGGCTGAGCTGAGACAAAGGCAGGAGTTGCTGCAGCCTGAGACGCAGGAGTTGCTGCAGCCTGAGACGCAGGAGCTGATGCAGCCTGAGACGCAGGAGCTGATGCAGCCTGATACGCAGTAGCTGATGCAGCCTGAGACGCAGGAGCTGATGCAGCCTGAGACGCAGGTGTTGATGCAGGCTGAGACGCAGGAGCTGATGCAGGCTGAGACGCAGGAACCAGTGCGGACTGAGACGCAGGAACCAGTGCGGGCTGAGACGCAGGAACCAGTGCGGGCTGAGACACACGACCTCTACAGGGAGGTCGACAGGGACTGGAACGACCTCTACAGGGAGGTCGACAGGGACTGGAAAGACCTCTACAGGGAGGTCCACAGGGACTGGAAAGACCTCTACAGGGAGGTCGACAGGGACTGGAACGACCTCTAAAGGGAGGTCGACAGGGACTGGAACGACCTCAACAGGGAGGTCGACAGGGACTGAGGCCTGGTTTGGCTGGCAAGAGGTGTCCACTAGCTGGCGTAAAGCTGGAGTTTGAGCGTGATGTGGCTGAGCTGAAGCGTGAGCGTGACAAGGCTGAGCTGAGGCTTGAGCGTTACGTGGCTGAGCTGAGGCTTGAGCTTGACGTGGCTGAGCTGAGGCTTGAGCTTGAGCTTGACGTAGCTGAGCTGAGACCAAGGCAGGAGTTGCTGCAGCCTGAGACGCAGGAGTTGCTGCAGCCTTAGACGCAGGAGCTGATGCAGCCTTAGACGCAGCAGCTGATGCAGCCTGAGACGCAGGAGCTGATGCAGCCTGAGACGCAGGTGTTGATGCAGGCTGAGACGCAGGAGCTGATGCAGGCCGAGACGCAGGAAACAGTGCGGGCTGAGACGCAGGAACCAGTGCGGGCTGAGACGCAGGAACCAGTGCGGGCTGAGACGCAGGAACCAGTGCAGGCTGAGACGCAGGAACCAGTGCGGGCTGAGACGCAGGAACCAGTGCAGGCTGAGACGCAGGAACCAGTGCCGGCTGAGATGGTGGTTCAGTAAAACCCAGCCGGAGCTGCAGCAGGAATGACCTTCTCCTAGAGGTCGGCAGAAACTAGAACGGCGTCTTCAGGAAGGTCGGCAGAAACTAGAACGGCGTCCTCAGTGGAGTCGACAGAAACTGGAACGACCTCTACAGGGAGGTCGACAGAACTGAAACAACCTCTACAGGGAGGTCGACAGGGACTGGAACGTCCTCTACAGGGAGGTCGACAGGGACTGGAAAGACCTCTACAGGGAGGTCGACAGGGACTGGAACGACCTCAGCAGGGAGGTCGACAAGGACTGGGGCCTGGTTTGGCTGGCAAGAGGTGTCCACTAGCTGGCGTAAAGCTGGAGTTTGAGCGTGACGTGGCTGAGCTGAAGCTTGAGCGTGACGTGGCTGAGGCTTGAGCTTGACGTGGCTTAACTGAGGCTTGAGCTTGACGTGGCTGAGCTGAGGCTTGAGCTTGAGCTTGACGTGGCTGAGCTGAGGCTTGAGCTTGACGTGGCTGAGCTGAGGCTTGAGCTTGAGCTTGACGTGGCTGAGCTGAGGCTTGAGCTTGACGTGGCTGAGCTGAGGCTTGAACTTGAGCTTGACGTGGCTGAGCTGAGGCTTGAGCTTGACGTGGCTGAACTGAGACCAAGGCAGGAGTTGCTGCAGCCTGAGATGCAGGAGTTGCTGCAGCCTGAGACGCAGGAGCTGATGCAGCCTGAGATGCAGGTGTTGATGCAGGCTGAGACGCAGGAGCTGATGAAGGCCGAGACTCGGGAACCAGTGCGGGCTGAAACGCAGGAACCAGTGCGGGCTGAGACGCAGGAACCAGTGCGGGCTGAGAAGCAGGAACCAGTGCAGGCTGAGACGCAGGAACCAGCGCGGGCTGAGACGCAGGAACCAGTGCGGGCTGAGTTGCAGGAACCAGTGCGGTCTGAGACGCAGGAACCAGTGCAGGCTGAAACGCAGGAAACAGTGCAGGCTCTGATGGTGGTTCAGTGAAACCCAGGGCCTTGCGCAGTGCAGGCTTTCTAGCGATGAGCGCGGCTGCTTCACGGAAGTGATGCACCTTGGTGACTGGGTCGGTCGCTGCCTCAGCGGAGTTCAGGCAATGGGCAAACAGGAACAAGACTGGAGGGGCACATTGAGCACGAATCCGCTGGAAGGTGCTGTCCGGGATGCCTGCGATGGAGGTGGGGATGTCGTCTGATGGAGCGAGGAGGCCCTCTGCTGGAGGAGAGGGTTGCTTGATCTCAGTGGCCGAGTCCCCTGGAGCCTGGACAGGGGGAACCGGCTTTCGTCGACATCGTCTGGGCCTCCGCCGACCCGATGTGGATTCCATTTCCTCACCCGCCGTGACTGACGCAGAAGATGGGGCCAAGGCATGAACGGGATCCAACTGGACAGCGTCTAGATCAAGAGCGTGACCTGACTGAGCAGCGACATGGACATCAGCCTGAACTGCCGGAGCGGCAACAGGAACGTGAACAGGACCAGACTGAGCGGCAACAGGAACGTGAACTTGATCTGACAAGGCAGCGACAAGATCGTGAGCTTGATCTGACAGAAAGACGACAGGATTGTGAGCTTGATCTGACAGAACAACGACAGGAACAGGACCAGACTGAGCAGCAACAGGAACGTGAGCTTGATCTGACAAAGCGGCGACAAGAATTTTTACCGGCGAAGCGGGAGCAGCTGTTATAACGCAGGCGGGCGCCGCGCGCAGAGCGCGTGCCAACTCCCTCCGCACTGCCTGGAGCCTCCCCAAGAGCGTCTGCACTCCCGGATAGTCAAGCCACCAGAATTCCTCCTTCAGGATACCAATAGCCTGCTTTATGATGCGGAGCCGGACCTTCAGACTGGGGGCTTCCGCATAATCCTTTGTGAGCTCCTCGAGGCACCAGCGGAGGTCCTCCAGCAGACTCGAGCAGGTTAAAAACATTGCAACTGTGCGTTGTCCACGCTCACAAAATACAAAATCTACTACTGACCTCAAACAGATGCAGGGCGCCGGCTGGGTCCGAGTCTGGCCAGATTGTACTGTCACGGCGCTCTAGGTAGCAAACCCACATGCACGGCGGAGACAAAGCTCGGTGATGAACAGGATTTATTAGTACTCGTAGTCAGGCAGGCAAGGGTCGATACACAACTGAGGCAGTAGCTGTACAGACATGGATTAGACAGTCGGTGATCAGGAGGCAGGCTTAGGTCAGAATTAAGGCAAGGCAGTATCACAGACAAGACAGGCAGCAAGGTCAGAGAAAGCAGGATCAGTCACAAATCAAGATATGAATCAAATGCTAGAATGCTGGCTATTACACAACTACAATCTTGCAAGGTGCTGGGCTGAGAGGATGTGCTTAAATACTAATGAGAAACACAGGTGAGTAATGATTGATGGAAAACAGCTGGTGATATCATGTGACTGCAAAGTAAAACTAGTGGCTAAAAGAAGCTTCCAGTTTACTCTATCGAAAGCTTTTTTGCATCTAAGGAGACAATGGCTGACTCTAGTTTATAGCTGGTGACATATTCAATTAAGTTGATTAATCTGTTCATATTGTTTGTTTAATGTCTACCTTTATTGAAGCCTGTTTGATCAGAGTGAATTATATATAGAGTGATTTTTTCTAATCTTCTAGCAAGTGCTTTACACACTATTTTTAGATCTACATTTATTAGGGAAATTGGTCTATAACTTGATGGGAGTGTAGGGTCTTTTCCTGTTTTTTGGAGCAGGCTTATGAAGGCAGAATTCATATTTGTGGGTAATGAATGCTGTTGTTTAATTTCAACTACCATTTTGTAAAAGCTGGGTGCCAGCATGGACCAGAAATCTTGAAAAAATTCAGTTGGGAATCCATCTGGTCCTGGACCTTTTTTATTGGGAATCTCCTGCAGAGCTTCATGCAGTTCTGCCAAAGATAACAATGAGTCTAGAGTTGTGGATTGTTCTTCCTTTAGCTTTGGCAGTTCTAGTTTATTCAGAAACTCCTCTATGGTTGAGTTGGATGGATCTATTTGGGATGCATATAACTCTTGGTAAAGGTTTTTAGAGGTATCATTTATTTTATGGTGATCACGAGTAATATTCCCTTTCTTATTAGTTATTGAATGGATGATTTGTTTCTCATTATTTTTTACTTGGTTAGCTAAAAATTTACCACATTTGTTAGCATGGTCAACGTTCTCCCAGCGTAATTGGTCTATCTGAAACTGAGTTTTGCAATCAATTATATTATTCAATTTCAGCTTTAGATTCCTTAGGTCTTCTAGGATTCTATCATTGGTTGGAGAGGCAGTGTTGGAGAAAATATATTTTCATCTATTATTAATCTCCTTTATCTTTGTTGTTTATTCGATATCAATTAACCCATATACACATTTATCCATTTCATTTATATTCATTTATCTTTTTATGTATCATTTAACCTTTTTTCCATTTTCCATTTATGGTTTGCATTTGCTGTGCCCTATAACCCCATTGACAGGTGCACAGACTTCTAACCACAGGTTTTCAAGTATTGTCATATACGAAGAACAATTTTGTCACATTTGCCTTTTGCTCAGTTCTCCTACTCAGGCCTAGGTGTTGTCAGAGAGCGGCAATGAACGGACCCACATGCACAGCGATGAGACGATAGACAAGGAGATGCGGCCAGACTGATATTTAATCCAAAAACTCAGGTCACAACGGTCCGGGGTCATACACAGGTAACAGTAGATAATCCAGACAGACGTGGCAGGCAGGGATAAGGCAGGCTCAGAGTCAATGAACTGGAACAACGGTAACATACAAACAACGATCTGGCGGGGAACTGAGGACAAAGGTGGTGGTTAAGTACAAAGTGAACTAATAGCAGATGAAGTGCAGGTGTGGATAATGCGGGCCGGTACTAACAGGGAACAGCTGTGATGTGACGTAGCCGGAAGTCCTTTTAACATAAAGGCGGCTCTAAAACCGGGACGTGACAACTGAACAGGAAGTATTACAAAATAAAACAGGAAATAACGAGAAACAAAACCCAGATCGTGACAGTACCCCCCTCCCAAGGGCGGATTCCAGACGACCACAAAAAAAAACAACAAACCCGAGCAGGGCGGGCGGAGGGAGGACCGGCGGAGGGACAGAACCAAAAACAACCCGCACAGGACACAGACAGGGCGGGCGGAGGGCGGACCGGGGGAGGGCAAAACGGGAACCCCTATCAAACAGAATTCACGCCCGAACACAGACCGACCAAAAAAAACAAAGAACACGTCTCATAATCAAGAGAACCCAACCTGAATGTCCACAAAACAAGAACAAAAGTCCCCGACCAGGAAAACAACAGAGTCCAGGGAGTCCCTCACGGAGGGTGGGGACGCGGCGAGATCCTGCTCAACCGCCGCTGAGGCAGGAGGGCACCCCCAGCGCCCTTGGGCTGGGCCAGCGTCCACGGGGACCCCCCCGAACGGCGACGTCCTCCAGGACGACGCCGATCCTGGAGACCGAGGGGTCGAGGTGGACGTCGCCGCAGGAGGCAGCGCCACCCAAACGGCCGGAAGCGCCGAGGGCGAGGCCACCAGTCCAGCTGCCGAAGCGAGAACAGACGTGGCAACGCGGTCAGCGCCGGGCCGCCAGGAACCGATGCAGGTGCGGCCGAGCCGCCAGGAACCGATGCAGGTGCGGCCGGAGCCGAGCCGCCAGGAACCGATGCAGGTACGGCCAGAACTATGACGGGCGCGACCCCCTCCTGGAGGTCCGCCGGGACTGCGACGGGCGCGACCCCCTCCTGGAGGTCCGCCGGGACTGCGACGGGCGCGACCCCCTCCTGGAGGTCCGCCGGGACTGCGACGGGCGCGACCCCCTCCTGGAGGTGCGCGGGGACTGCAGCTGGCGCGACCTCCTCCTGGAGGTGCGCGGGGACTGCAGCTGGCGCGACCTCCTCCTGGAGGTGCGCGGGGACTGCAGCTGGCGCGACCTCCTCCTGGAGGTGCGCCGGGACTGCAGCTGGCGCGACCTCCTCCTGGAGGTGCGCGGGGACTGCAGCTGGCGCGACCTCCTCCTGGAGGTCCGCCGGGACTGCCACCCCGAGACTGACAGGGACAGGAACGGCATCTACTTGGCCGACAGGGACAGGAACGGCATCTACTTGGCCGACCAGGACAGGAACGGCATCTACTTGGCCGACCGGGACAGGAACGACCTCTACTTGGCCGACAAGAACAGGAACTGGAACGGCCTCGACATGGCCGACAGGGACAGGAACTGGAACGGCCTCGACATGGCCGACCGGGACAGGAACGGCATCTACTTGGCCGACCGGGACAGGAACGGCATCTACTTGGCCGACCGGGACAGGAACGGCATCTACTTGGCCGACCGGGACAGGAACGACCTCTACTTGGCCGACAAGAACAGGAACTGGAACGGCCTCGACATGGCCGACAGGGACAGGAACTGGAACGGCCTCGACATGGCCGACAGGGACAGGAACTGGAACGGCCTCAACATGGCCGACAGGGACAGGAACTGGATCTGGAACGGCCTCAACATGGCCGACAGAAACAGGAACGGGGACTGGAACGGCCGCAACATGGCCGACTGGAACGGCCGCAACATGGCCGACAGGAACAGGAACAGGGACTAGAACGGCCGCAACATGGCCGACAGGAACGGCCGCAACATGGCCGACAGGAACGGCCGCAACATGGCCGACAGGAACGGCCGCAACATGGCCGACAGGAACTGGAACGGCGTCCCCTCCGGAGCCGGCATGACTGCTTACAGCTGCCGAGCTCGACGGAGGAGACGTTGGGCCTGATCGGGTGTGCACAGCACCCGTTCGACAGGTGGAGTCCTCTGACTGGGATAAGACCTGCGCGTGACTGGACTGAACTGGGACAGGAGCGTGACTGGACTGAACTGGGACAGGAGCGTGACTGGACTGAACTGGGACAGAGCTCGACTGAACTGGGCTCGACTGGACTGGGCTCGACTGGACTGGGCTCGACTGGACTGGGCTCGACTGGACTGGAACCTGAACTGGGCTCGACTGGACTGGGCTCGACTGGACTGGAACCTGAACTGGGCTCGACTGGACTGGGCTCGACTGGGCTGGAACCTGGACTGGGCTCGACTGGACTGGGCTCGACTGGGCTGGAACCTGAACTGGGCTCGACTGGACTGAGACCTGTACTGGGCTCGACTGGACTGAGACCTGTACTGGGCTCGACTGGACTGGGCTCGACTGGGCTGAGACCTGTACTGGGCTCGACTGGGCTGAGACCTGTACTGGGCTCGACTGGGCTGAGACCTGTACTGGGCTCGACTGAACTGGAACCGGGGCTGGGCTCGACTGAACTGGAACCGGGGCTGGGCTCGACTGAACTGGAACCGGGGCTGGGCTCGACTGAACTGGAACTGGGCTCGACTGGACTGGAGACTGAACAGGGCTCGGCTGGACTGGAGACTGAACAGGGCTCGGCTGGACTGGAGACTGAACAGGGCTCGGCTGGACTGGAGACTGAACTGGGCTCGACTGACCTGACTGAGAGGTGGGACATGAAGCGGCTGCTGGCTGCAGGACCGGGAGTTGCAGGACCTCACGCAGGACAGGTTCCCTCAGGACGAGAGCGGCTGCTTCCTCGAACAATTGTTCTCTCGTGCCCTGGTCTGCTGCCGAATCGGCGGTGTTCATGAGATGGGCAAAGAGAAACGCAACTGGAGGAGAGCAGAGGAGGTGGACCCGTCGGGCGACGCTGTCTGGGATGCCTGTTATCAGAGGGACACAGTCAGTCGGAGAATCAAGGGGCTCCTCTGTCGGAGAAGGAGGCTGCTCGGTCCCCATGACCGAGACCGCGGGACCCGGAATCCTGGAACCGCGCTTCCGCCGTCGCCGTCCGGAGCAGCTGCGACTGTCCGTCGTTTGAGGCGCTGGGAGCGGTGTGGACCGGACCTCTGTAACGGGGTCCGCATGGTGAAACGAGGCCACGGCGACTGGAACTTGGGCTGGAGCCGCCGGAGCGGCGACAGGAACAGGAACGGGAACGTAAAGCGATGAAACAGCGGTAGGAGCAGCTGCGGAGACATGGGCGGACGATGCGTGCAGCGCGCACGCCAATTCCCTCTGCAGCGAATGAAGTCTCTCGTAGTACGTCTGCACTCCGGGATACGCACGCCACCAAAACTCAGCCGTCAGCAATTCGATGCCCTGCTTTACGTGGCGGAGACGGTCCTCAAGGCTGTGCGCTTCCGCGTATGCCTTAGCGAATCTCTCTAGGTCTCCGCGAATATCCACCGGCAGACTCGGGCAGGAAAACTCCATTGCTCCGGCGAGTGACTTGCGCACGGAGCCAAACAAACGGAAAAAAAGGAAAATACGGGAACAAAACTCGTAACAGACCTGGGTGCAGGTTGGCGCTGGCTGGGTCCAAGTCTGGCCAGATCGTTCTGTCAGAGAGCGGCAATGAACGGACCCACATGCACAGCGATGAGACGATAGACAAGGAGATGCGGCCAGACTGATATTTAATCCAAAAACTCAGGTCACAACGGTCCGGGGTCATACACAGGTAACAGTAGATAATCCAGACAGAAGTGGCAGGCAGGGATAAGGCAGGCTCAGAGTCAATGAACTGGAACAACGGTAACATACAAACAACGATCTGGCGGGGAACTGAGGACAAAGGTGGTGGTTAAGTACAAAGTGAACTAATAGCAGATGAAGTGCAGGTGTGGATAATGCGGGCCGGTACTAACAGGGAACCCAGATCGTGACAGTACCCCCCTCCCAAGGGCGGATTCCAGACGACCACAAAAAAAAACAACAAACCCGAGCAGGGCGGGCGGAGGGAGGACCGGCGGAGGGACAGAACCAAAAACAACCCGCACAGGACACAGACAGGGCGGGCGGAGGGCGGACCGGGGGAGGGCAAAACGGGAACCCCTATCAAACAGAATTCACGCCCGAACACAGACCGACCAAAAAAAACAAAGAAAACGTCTCATAATCAAGAGAACCCAACCTGAATGTCCACAAAACAAGAACAAAAGTCCCCGACCAGGAAAACAACAGAGTCCAGGGAGTCCCTCACGGAGGGTGGGGACGCGGCGAGATCCTGCTCAACCGCCGCTGAGGCAGGAGGGCACCCCCAGCGCCCTTGGGCTGGGCCAGCGTCCACGGGGACCCCCCCGAACAGCGACGTCCTCCAGGACGACGCCGATCCTGGAGACCGAGGGGTCGAGGTGGACGTCGCCGCAGGAGGCAGCGCCACCCAAACGGCCGGAAGCGCCGAGGGCGAGGCCACCAGTCCAGCTGCCGAAGCGAGAACAGACGTGGCAACGCGGTCAGCGCCGGGCCGCCAGGAACCGATGCAGGTGCGGCCGAGCCGCCAGGAACCGATGCAGGTGCGACCGGAGCCGAGCCGCCAGGAACCGATGCAGGTACGGCCAGAACTATGACGGGCGCGACCCCCTCCTGGAGGTCCGCCGGGACTGCGACGGGCGCGACCCCCTCCTGGAGGTCCGCCGGGACTGCGACGGGCGCGACCCCCTCCTGGAGGTGCGCGGGGACTGCAGCTGGCGCGACCTCCTCCTGGAGGTGCGTGGGGACTGCAGCTGGCGCGACCTCCTCCTGGAGGTGCGCGGGGACTGCAGCTGACGCGACCTCCTCCTGGAGGTGCGCGGGGACTGCAGCTGGCGCGACCTCCTCCTGGAGGTCCGCCGGGACTGCAGCTGGCGCGACCTCCTCCTGGAGGTCCGCCGGGACTGCAGCTGGCGCGACCTCCTCCTGGAGGTCCGCCGGGACTGCCACCCCGAGACTGACAGGGACAGGAACGGCATCTACTTGGCCGACAGGGACAGGAACGGCATCTACTTGGCCGACCGGGACAGGAACGGCATCTACTTGGCCGACCGGGACAGGAACGGCATCTACTTGGCCGACCGGGACAGGAACGGCATCTACTTGGCCGACCGGGACAGGAACGACCTCTACTTGGCCGACAAGAACAGGAACTGGAACGGCCTCGACATGGCCGACAGGGTCAGGAACTGGAACGGCCTCGACATGGCCGACAGGGACAGGAACTGGAACGGCCTCGACATGGCCGACAGGGACAGGAACTGGAACGGCCTCGACATGGCCGACAGGGACAGGAACTGGAACGGCCTCAACATGGCCGACAGGGACAGGAACTGGATCTGGAACGGTCTCAACATGGCCGACAGAAACAGGAACGGGGACTGGAACGGCCGCAACATGGCCGACTGGAACGGCCGCAACATGGCCGACAGGAACAGGAACAGGGACTAGAACGGCCGCAACATGGCCGACAGGAACGGCCGCAACATGGCCGACAGGAACGGCATCTACTTGGCCGACAGGGACAGGAACGGCATCTACTTGGCCGACCGGGACAGGAACGGCATCTACTTGGCCGACCGGGACAGGAACGGCATCTACTTGGCCGACCGGGACAGAACCGACCTCTACTTGGCCGACAAGAACAGGAACTGGAACGGCCTCGACATGGCCGACAGGGACAGGAACTGGAACGGCCTCGACATGGCCGACAGGGACAGGAACTGGAACGGCCTCGACATGGCCGACAGGGACAGGAACTGGAACGGTCTCGACATGGCCGACAGGGACAGGAACTGGAACGGCCTCAACATGGCCGACAGGGACAGGAACTGGATCTGGAACGGCCTCAACATGGCCGACAGAAACAGGAACGGGGACTGGAACGGCCGCAACATGGCCGACTGGAACGGCCGCAACATGGCCGACAGGAACGGCCGCAACATGGCCGACAGGAACGGCCGCAACATGGCCGACAGGAACTGGGACGGCGTCCCCTCCGGAGCCGGCATGACTGCTTACAGCTGCCGAGCTCGACGGAGGAGACGTCGGGCCTGATCGGGTGTGCACAGCACCCATTCGACAGGTGGAGTCCTCTGACTGGGATAAGACCTGCGCGTGACTGGACTGAACTGGGACAGGAGCGTGACTGGACTGAACTGGGACAGGAGCGTGACTGGACTGAACTAGGACAGAGCTCGACTGAACTGGGCTCGACTGGACTGGGCTCGACTGGACTGGGCTCGACTGGACTGGGCTCGACTGGACTGGAACCTGAACTGGGCTCGACTGGACTGGAACCTGAACTGGGCTCGACTGGACTGGGCTCGACTGGGCTGGAACCTGGACTGGGCTCGACTGGACTGGGCTCGACTGGGCTGGAACCTGAACTGGGCTCGACTGGACTGAGACCTGTACTGGGCTCGACTGGACTGAGACCTGTACTGGGCTCGACTGGACTGAGACCTGTACTGGGCTCGACTGGACTGAGACCTGTACTGGGCTCGACTGGACTGGGCTCGACTGGGCTGAGACCTTTACTGGGCTCGACTGGGCTGAGACCTGTACTGGGCTCGACTGGGCTGAGACCTGTACTGGGCTCGACTGAACTGGAACCGGGGCTGGGCTCGACTGAACTGGAACCGGGGCTGGGCTCGACTGAACTGGAACTGGGCTCGACTGGACTGGAGACTGAACAGGGCTCGGCTGGACTGGAGACTGAACAGGGCTCGGCTGGACTGGAGACTGAACAGGGCTCGGCTGGACTGGAGACTGAACTGGGCTCGACTGACCTGACTGAGAGGTGGGACATGAAGCGGCTGCTGGCTGCAGGACCGGGAGTTGCAGGACCTCACGCAGGACAGGTTCCCTCAGGACGAGAGCGGCTGCTTCCTCGAACAATTGTTCTCTCGTGCCCTGGTCTGCTGCCGAATCGGCGGTGTTCATGAGATGGGCAAAGAGAAACGCAACTGGAGGAGAGCAGAGGAGGTGGACCCGTCGGGCGACGCTGTCTGGGATGCCTGTTATCAGAGGGACACAGTCAGTCGGAGAATCAAGGGGCTCCTCTGTCGGAGAAGGAGGCTGCTCGGTCCCCATGACCGAGACCGCGGGACCCGGAATCCTGGAACCGCGCCTCCGCCGTCGCCGTCCGGAGCAGCTGCGACTGTCCGTCGTTTGAGGCGCTGGGAGCGGTGTGGACCGGACCTCTGTAACGGGGTCCGCATGGTGAAACGAGGCCACGGCGACTGGAACTTGGGCTGGAGCCGCCGGAGCGGCGACAGGAACAGGAACGGGAACGTAAAGCGATGAAACAGCGGTAGGAGCAGCTGCGGAGACATGGGCGGACGATGCGTGCAGCGCGCACGCCAATTCCCTCTGCAGCGAATGAAGTCTCTCGTAGTACGTCTGCACTCCGGGATACGCACGCCACCAAAACTCAGCCGTCAGCAATTCGATGCCCTGCTTTACGTGGCGGAGACGGTCCTCAAGGCTGTGCGCTTCCGCGTATGCCTTAGCGAATCTCTCTAGGTCTCCGCGAATATCCACCGGCAGACTCGGGCAGGAAAACTCCATTGCTCCGGCGAGTGACTTGCGCACGGAGCCAAACAAACGGAAAAAAAGGAAAATACGGGAACAAAACTCGTAACAGACCTGGGTGCAGGTTGGCGCTGGCTGGGTCCAAGTCTGGCCAGATCGTTCTGTCAGAGAGCGGCAATGAACGGACCCACATGCACAGCGATGAGACGATAGACAAGGAGATGCGGCCAGACTGATATTTAATCCAAAAACTCAGGTCACAACGGTCCGGGGTCATACACAGGTAACAGTAGATAATCCAGACAGACGTGGCAGGCAGGGATAAGGCAGGCTCAGAGTCAATGAACTGGAACAACGGTAACATACAAACAACGATCTGGCGGGGAACTGAGGACAAAGGTGGTGGTTAAGTACAAAGTGAACTAATAGCAGATGAAGTGCAGGTGTGGATAATGCGGGCCGGTACTAACAGGGAACAGCTGTGATGTGACGTAGCCGGAAGTCCTTTTAACATAAAGGCGGCTCTAAAACCGGGACGTGACAACTGAACAGGAAGTATTACAAAATAAAACAGGAAATAACGAGAAACAAAACCCAGATCGTGACAGGTGTTCAAAACCACAAGAGGGGTTGGAGGAGTACTGCTATGCCTAATGTGTGTGTTTCCGCATGTTCAGCAATGATGTGATGATGGAGGTGTACAAGCTTCAATAAAATGTTGTGCTTTGGGGAAGTTCGTTGGAGTTGGTTGGTCTCTGAGTGAAGCGCTTACAACGCTAAGATCTCAGGCGAGCTCCCCTTGGCCAAGTAAAATCTCTGGTTGGCTCTCAGTGTGCTATATTGTTCTCGTCTCTGTGTGTATCAGTGCTGTTGTGGTATTTTCAGACCCAACATAATTTGGTCCTTCAAGCCGGATCTCAACAGTCCACGTCGTGGGAGGAAGGTGACGGAACGCCCGAAGTCTGACGTCAGCCGGACATCAACTTGTCCGACACAAAATCCTGGGGCGTGAATTCGTCGCTGGGTCGGTGGCATAGATCCTGATCTTCCCTCCGACGGCGTTGATGACGAGTTCCAGGAGATGAGCAATACAGCAACAATAAGTGAGTGTCCTTAATGCCATGATTGGGGTTGACTGGGCCCGGAATTCCTGCCCTGCAGGCAGCTGTTGTGGTGAAGCCAGATAAAGAAACCGTCTGTTCTAGTTAAGGTGCGAGAATTAGTGAAGAGAGAAGACAGGGAGCAGGTCAAAAATCTGAAATCGAAGAAAAAGTACTAGAATGCCAGAGAGCAGTAGAAAAATTGGACATTAATGAACGTGCAGCTGCTAGAGCTGACCCCATAGCCAAACACACCAGAACAGCTCACAAAGGTGAACTTCACTCCTTACTGTCAGGAGAACCAACTTGTTATCCTGATCGGAAACCCCTCAAACACCAATATAACATAATTGACAGTAATTATGATTGTTCTGCTCCCAATCCACCCATCCTAGGGGGAGCAAACGAAGAATTCTACCCCCTCGTAGAAGCTGCAAACCCGCATTTTGACAGCCTCAGGTGCTTATGATGACAGAGAGACAATCTATGTCTTCCGGCCCTGGACTGAAGCCGACTGCACCGAAACGTGCAAAAGCTTAGGTAATCCGAAATTAGATGTAGATGCCTGGGTTGATAAACATCGCCAGTTGATTGATTCGTTTGGACTCAATGGCTGGGAAGTTGATCAAACTTTCAGAAAGTCTCTGATCTTCAATTGGGGCAGAGTGAAGGGTGACTTTACTGGAAAAGATGTATGTGACACAAATCTTCCAGCTAAAAGCAGTGCATTGAAACACCAAGTAGAGATGGTGCATGAAAACATGAAAAAGCTGTGGAAAAAAACCCCCCGACTATGCTAAAATTGCGCAATGCAGACAGAAAGAAGGTGAAGATGTGTTTGAGTACAGAGCGTGGTTAGAGGAAGTGTTCTGAAACCACAGCGGTCTAACCGAGGACACCGCTGATGACTCACCCTATCAGCAGCAGCTCAAACAAGCGCTGATTGCGGGTTTTCACCACACCATAGCTGATTTCATCCGAAAGCATGATGTAAACCACCGCACAGCTAATGTACCCAATACCATGAACTATGCTCACCATGCATCTGAAATCATCAAGAGAAAGAAACAGAAAGCCAAAGCAGCCGTGGGTTTGGGTTGTTTGGGAGGTCAGATGAAGGTGAAGGAGAAGAGTTCAACACTTTCTTTCAAAACTCAGTGTGTGGAAAGCAGTTCCACAAGAGAAAGATGGGTGAACAGGAGAAGGGTAGGATGCGCCCCCGAAATATAGGCAGATGCTTCATCTGCGACCAGCCAGGGCACTACGCCAGACTGGGAATTATGATTCCAGGGTAGACCTAGTCACCCTGACAAAGTCTTTAGAACTCCCAAAGAGTTTAACAGACCACCCCCGCGAAATCCACACATGAGCTGACAAGATTTAAATAATTCACTGGTAAAACCAGCAGATGATGATGCAGTGACACTGGACCTCACACAGTCGGTAGACCAGCTGACCAGCTCCCCACTAGAGATTTCCTTCTTAACGGTACGCGACTTACTTTTTTGTGTGACTCAGGAGCTGACAAGACTGTGCTAAGAGATCGGATTCCCGGACTCCAGAGTTCTTCCCGGTTCATTTTTGTTAAATCAGCAAATGGACTGGTGACCAAAGATTCTTTTTCAAAGCCAATTATGTTCACTGACCCTAAGACTGGGGAGTCTGAGCGTGCCGAAGAGGTGCTGTGTCCAAAGTGTCCTGTAAACCTGCATGTCGTGAATTGATGACACGATTTAAAATCTCTATTGTCCCCACTTCCAAAGGTATGGTTGCTATAGGCAAGGGTGAAAAAATACTGACCTTACCGTTTCATAGCATTGAAGAACCACATTACTACTGGACATTAGATCTACCAAGTCCAGACCCCACACACACTTCTGAACAGTTATTGTTCCTAGCTATTCAGTGTCAGAAGGGACCCCTTGCACCTCAGTCTTTAGAAAAGTTTTACATTACCTTGAGATACAAACATTCACCAGGGCCAGATTTTGATTATGACAGCCTGGTTTTTAATTTGGGACCCCAGACCATGACTCAAAATGCCATGTACACTGGCAAAAAGGGCATGACAGGGTGTGCAGTTCAGCTCAGCGAGCAAGCACTTGAACATTTCCAAGTGCAGGGTTCTACCCCTCATGTGTCGGTAACCAAAGCTCCACTGCAGAAGTGCTATGACATCTGGGACTTCGTCTTTAGCGCAGCACAAATACCCTGTTGGAAGGACATCGGGAATGGTTGGCTGATTGACGAACCGACACACTCCATCTATATGAGACCTTTAGGTAACTACCTCACTCCGTGTCTATTTGGATGTCCCACATGAGGCGGGAGAATGACTTGCTTCGTGCACACTGTGTCAGGACTCGGGCAGGCGGCGGACCCACATGCACAGCACGGAGGCAGGATAGTGGTTAAACAGAGGTTTATTTCCCACGGCAGGGTCAGACGGTCCAGGTCATACATAAAAAGGGCGCGGCGAAAGTACATGCAGGGATAAGGCAAACTCACGGTCAGGTAGTAGTCCAGGTTCGTTTACAGGCAGGATACACGGCAAGGCAAAACAGGGACAGGCACCACGAGCACGGAACACGAAACACGAAAACACGGGAAGCTAGGAACACTCAGGGAACACGAAACACTAATCAAACTCGAATACACTGATGAAACTGGGACACTGAAGAAACACAAACAACGATCTGGCGGGGAACCGAGGACAAAGGTGGTGGTTAAATACAAAGTGAACTAATAGCCGATGAAGTGCAGGTGTGGATAATGCGGACCGGTACTAACAGGGAACAGCTGTGAGAAGAAAAAAACCGGAAGTAAAGCTCAAACCAAAAACAGAGACCGGGAGATTACCAAAATAAAACCGGAAACAACTAGACACAAAACCCAGATCGTGACAGTACCCCCCCCCCAAGGGCGGATTCCAGACGACCAAACAAAAAACAACAAACCCGAGCAGGGCGGGCGGAGGGAGGACCGGCGGAGGGACAGAACCAAAAACAACCCGCACAGAACACCGACAGGGCGGGCGGAGGGCGGACTGGGGGAGGGAAAAACGGGAACCCCCATCAAAACCAAAACTCACGCCCAAACACGACAACCCAGAGGACCCAACAGAAAAACAAAACAAGACCGAGTCCCAAAATCAAGAAGACAACACGAATGTCCGTGAAACAAGAACAGAGTCCATGGGAGATGTCCAGGGTGCATGAATAACAGAAAAGTCCCGCTGCTCCTTCTTAAGGCGGGTGGAGACGCGGCGTGAGCCTGCCCAGCCGCCGCTGAGGCAGGGAACCCCACCCAGTGCCCTTGGGCTGGGCCAGCGTCCACGGGGATCCCCCCGAACGGCGATGTCCTCCTGGCGGACGCTGATCCAGGCGGTTGAGGAGTCGAGGCGGACGGCGCCGCAGGAGGCAGCGCCATCCAAGCAGCGGGAGGTACCGAGGGCGAGGCCACCCGTCCGGCGGCGGAGCCAGAGACGAGGCAGGAACCGATGCAGGTGCGGCCGGAGCCGAGCCGCCAGGAACCGATGCAGGTGCGGCCGGAGCCGAGCCGCCAGGAACCGATGCAGGTGCGGCCGGAGCCGAGCCGCCAGGAACCGATGCAGGTGCGGCCGGAGCCGAGCCGCCAGGAACCGATGCAGGTGCGGCCGGGGCCGAGCCGCCAGGAACCGATGCAGGTGCGGCCGGGGCCGAGCCGCCAGGAACCGATGCAGGTGCGGCCGGGGCCGAGCCGCCAGGAACCGATGCAGGTGCGGCCGGGGCCGAGCCGCCAGGAACCGATGCAGGTGCGGCCGGGGCCGAGCCGCCAGGAACCGATGCAGGTGCGGCCGGGGCCGAGCCGCCAGGAACCGATGCAGGTGCGGCCGGGGCCGAGCCGCCAGGAACCGATGCAGGTGCGGCCGGGCCGCCAGGAACCGATGCAGGTGCGGCCGGGCCGCCAGGAACCGATGCAGGTGCGGCCGGGCCGCCAGGAACCGATGCAGGTGCGGCCGGGCCGCCAGGAACAACACCCTCCTGGAGGAGGGCAGGAACTATGACGGGCGCGACCCCCTCCTGGAGGTCCGCCGGGACTGCGACGGGCGCGACCCCCTCCTGGAGGTCCGCCGGGACTGCGACGGGCGCGACCCCCTCCTGGAGGTCCGCCGGGGCTGCGACGGGCGCGACCCCCTCCTGGAGGTCCGCCGGGACTGCGACGAGCGCGACCCCCTCCTGGAGGTCCGCCGGGACTGCGACGGGCGCGACCCCCTCCTGGAGGTGCGCGGGAACTGCAGCAGGCGCGACCCCCTCCTGGAGGTGCGCGGGAACTGCAGCAGGCGCGGCCTCCTCCTGGAGGTGCGCAGGGACTGCAGCAGGCGCGGCCTCCTCCTGGAGGTGCGCAGGGACTGCAGCAGGCGCGGCCTCCTCCTGGAGGTGCGCAGGGACTGCAGCAGGCGCGGCCTCCTCCTGGAGGTGCGCAGGGACTGCCGCTGGCGCCACCTCCTCCTGGAGGTGCGCAGAGAGTGCCGCTGGCGCCACCTCCTCCTGGAGGTGCGCAGAGAGTGCCGCTGGCGCCACCTCCTCCTGGAGGTGCGCAGGGACTGCAGCAGGCGCGGCCTCCTCCTGGAGGTGCGCAGGGACTGCGACGGGCGCGACCCCCTCCTGGAGGTCCGCCGGGACTGCGACGGGCGCGACCCCCTCCTGGAGGTCCGCCGGGACTGCGACGGGCGCGACCCCCTCCTGGAGGTCCGCCGGGACTGCAGCAGGCGCGGCCTCCTCCTGGAGGTGCGCAGAGAGTGCCGCTGGCGCCACCTCCTCCTGGAGGTGCGCAGAGAGTGCCGCTGGCGCCACCTCCTCCTGGAGGTGCGCAGGGACTGCAGCAGGCGCGGCCTCCTCCTGGAGGTGCGCAGGGACTGCAGCAGGCGCGGCCTCCTCCTGGAGGTGCGCAGAGAGTGCCGCTGGCGCCACCTCCTCCTGGAGGTGCGCAGAGAGTGCCGCTGGCGCCACCTCCTCCTGGAGGTGCGCAGAGAGTGCCGCTGGCGCCACCTCCTCCTGGAGGTGCGCAGAGAGTGCCGCTGGCGCCACCTCCTCCTGGAGGTGCGCAGAGAGTGCAGCTGGCGCCACCTCCTCCTGGAGGTGCGCAGAGAGTGCAGCTGGCGCCACCTCCTCCTGGAGGTGCGCAGAGAGTGCAGCTGGCGCCACCTCCTCCTGGAGGTGCGCAGAGAGTGCAGCTGGCGCCACCTCCTCCTGGAGGTGCGCAGGAGCTGCGGCTCCGAGGGTGACAGGAACTGGAACGGCCGCAACGTGGCCGACAGGGACTGGGACAGGAACTGGAACGGCCGCAACGTGGCCGACAGGGACTGGGACAGGAACTGGAACGACCCCAACGTGGCCGACAGGGACAAGAACGGCGTCTACTTGGCCGACAGGGACTGGAACGGCGTCTACTTGGCCGACAGGGACTGGAACGGCGTCTACTTGGCCGACAGGGACTGGAACGGCATCTACTTGGCCGACAGGGACTGGAACGGCATCTACTTGGCCGACAGGGACTGGAACGGCATCTACTTGGCCGACAGGGACTGGAACGGCATCTACTTGGCCGACAGGGACTGGAACGGCATCTACTTGGCCGACAGGGACTGGAACGGCATCTACTTGGCCGACAGGGACTGGAACGGCATCTACTTGGCCGACAGGGACTGGAACGGCACCTACTTGGCCGACAGGGACTGGAACGGCATCTACTTGGCCGACAGGGACTGGAACGGCATCTACTTGGCCGACAGGGACTGGAACGGCATCTACTTGGCCGACAGGAACGACCTCTACTTGGCCGACAGGAACGACCTCTACTTGGCCGACAGGAACGACCTCTACTTGGCCGACAGGAACGACCTCTACTTGGCCGACAGGAACGACCTCTACTTGGCCGACAGGAACAGGAACAGGGACTAGAACGGCCGCAACATGGCCGACAGGAACGGCCGCAACATGGCCGACAGGAACGGCCGCAACATGGCCGACAGGAACTGGGACGGCGTCTCCTCTGGAGCTGGCATGGCTACTTGCCGCTGCCGAGCTCGACGGAACAGACGTCGGGCCTGATCGGGTGTGCATAGCACCTGTGCGACAGGTGGTGCCCTCTGGTTGGGACACGACCTGCGCGTGACTGAACTGAACCTGGACAGGAACGTGACTGGACTGAACTGGAACCGGGACAGGAACGTGACTGGACTGAGCTGGAACCGGGACAGGAACGTGACTGGACTGAACTGGAACCTGGACAGGAACGTGACTCGACTGAACTGGAACCTGGACAGGAACGTGACTCGACTGAACTGGAACCTGGACAGGAACGTGACTCGACTGTACTGGAACCTGGACAGGAACGTGACTCGACTGTACTGGAACCTGGACAGGAACGTGGCTCGACTGTACTGGAACCTGGACAGGAACGTGGCTCGACTGAACTGGGGCCGGAACAGGACTCGACTGAACTGGGGCCGGAACAGGACTCGACTGAACTGGGGCCGGAACAGGACTCGACTGAACTGGGGCCGGAACAGGACTCGACTGAACTGGGGCCGGAACAGGACTCGACTGAACTGGGGCCGGAACAGGACTCGACTGAACTGGGGCCGGAACAGGACTCGACTGAACTGGGGCCGGAACAGGACTCGACTGAACTGGGCTCGACTGGACTGAGACCTGGGCTGGGCTCGACTGGACTGAGACCTGGGCTGGGCTCGACTGGACTGAGACCTGGGCTGGGCTCGGCTGGACTGAGACCTGGGCTGGGCTCGACTGTACTGAGACCTGGGCTGGGCTCGACTGTACTGAGACCTGGGCTGGGCTCGACTGTACTGGGCTCGACTGGGCTGAAGACTGAACGGGGCTCGGCTGGACTGGAGACTGAACAGGGCTCGGCTGGACTGGAGACTGGGCAGCACGCGGCTGAACTGGGGATTGGGCAGCACGCGGCTGAACTGGGGATTGGGCAGCACGCGGCTGAACTGGAGCCTGAGCGGCGCGCGGCTGGACTGGAGACTGAGCAGCGCGCGGCTGGACTGGAGACTGAGCAGCGCGCGGCTGAACTGGAGACTGAGCAGCGCGCGGCTGAACTGGAGACTGAGCAGCGCGCGGCTGGACTGGAGACTGAGCAGCGCGCGGCTGGACTGGAGACTGAGGACCGCGTGGGAGCAGGAAATCCTCCCAGGGAAACAACCATGGAGCTGGGCAGGTTGGTGCAGGCACGACGATCCGACGGGGCGGGGAGGAGGAAACCGAAACCATCGGCGGTGCGACCGGCGCTGGCGTGGTGCAGAGCGCGTCGCTTAGCTCGTCCGACTTCGCGCACAGTCGCTCATAGAGGCGACGAACACTGGGGTGATCTAACGCGGTGTCATCGTCCTCCAGCGTCAATATCGCCACCTCCACGGCGCAGCGCTGGTCCTTCGGGTTACTAGCCCGTCGGTAATCCTCCGCGAGGATCTCGAAATAAACATGTAGGTCGCTGGGTAGCTCGGCGCAGGTAAACTCCATACTTCCGCGGGAGAGTTATACTCGCCGTAAAAAAAAAACAAGGAAAAACAGTCACTGACCTGACCGGAGGCTAAGTGCTGGCTGGGTCCAAGTTTGGCCAGATCGTTCTGTCAGGACTCGGGCAGGCGGCGGACCCACATGCACAGCACGGAGGCAGGATAGTGGTTAAACAGAGGTTTATTTCCCACGGCAGGGTCAGACGGTCCAGGTCATACATAAAAAGGGCGCGGCGAAAGTACATGCAGGGATAAGGCAAACTCACGGTCAGGTAGTAGTCCAGGTTCGTTTACAGGCAGGATACACGGCAAGGCAAAACAGGGACAGGCACCACGAGCACGGAACACGAAACACGAAAACACGGGAAGCTAGGAACACTCAGGGAACACGAAACACTAATCAAACTCGAATACACTGATGAAACTGGGACACTGAAGAAACACAAACAACGATCTGGCGGGGAACCGAGGACAAAGGTGGTGGTTAAATACAAAGTGAACTAATAGCCGATGAAGTGCAGGTGTGGATAATGCGGACCGGTACTAACAGGGAACAGCTGTGAGAAGAAAAAAACCGGAAGTAAAGCTCAAACCAAAAACAGAGACCGGGAGATTACCAAAATAAAACCGGAAACAACTAGACACAAAACCCAGATCGTGACACACTGCCTGATCCCCTTTTATCACAGGTTCCAGATTCTTTTTGGTTGAAAAGGAAAGCAGATGTAGAGTTAATGACCACTGCCACACCAGTGGTGATTAAAGCTAAAACTGATTACCGTCCCCGCATACGTCAATATCCATTGAAACCAGATGCATTAACGGGTATAAAACCAGTCATTGATGATATTATAAAAGCAGGCATTATTATAGAATCCCCTGATGCTCAGTGTAACACTCCAATTTTTCCTGTTAAGAAAGCAGAATCAGGGGCATGGAGAATGGTTCAAGATCTAAGAGCAGTGAACCAAGCAGTTGAGACCCGTGCTCCGTGTGTGCCCGATCCCCACACATTACTTAACCAGCTAAAACCAGATAAGCAATGGTTCACAGTTGTGGATCTGAGCAATGCATTCTTTTCCATACCATTAGCTGAAGAATCACAGGGATGGTTTGGGTTCACTTATCAGGGAACGAAATACAACTACACCAGGTTACCACAGGGATATTGTGACAGCCCAACCATCTTTTCTACAGAAATACAGAATTGTCTTACAGACTTTGAAATGCCAGGCCACAGTCAGTTGTTGGTCTACGTGGATGACATTTTAATTGCTTCTGACACTAAGGAAAACAACGAGATTGCTGCACTTGCATTGTTCCGTCATTTAGAAAGACGGGAAACAAAGCCTCGCTCTCGAAGTTGCATTGGGTCAAACAGACAGTGACCTTCTTAGGTCACTAAAAACCGCAGTTTGACGGTCGACAGACAAGCGTCTATTTTAAATGCTCCTAAACCGCAAACGAAACAGCAGATGTTGCAGTTTCTAGGGTTATGCAACTACTGCAGACTATGGTTGCCAAGCTATGCACAAATAACACAACCGTTGTTAGATGTGATCTACTCCCAACCCATGTCCATGACACAGAATATAGAGTGGACCTCAGAAGCTGAAGAAGCTTTCATTTCACTGAAACAAGCTCTTACTGGTGCTACAGTATTGAGTTTACCAGACTATTGCATGCGCTTTACCATCCTATGTACGAGCAGTGTGTGCAGCTGCCCTTGCAGTGCACTGCTCAGCGGAGGCTCAGCTGCTCAAGCTGCTGAGATAGTAGCTTTGACTGAAGTATGCAAAGCAGGCCGAGATGTTTATGTAACAATTTATACTGACAGCCAGTATGCATTTTCCACACTCCACTATTTCACAGCTCAATGGGCTCGTAGAGGAATGACGACCTCTACTGGCAAGCCAGTGGAGCATGCGGATTTGTTGAAAGACTTGCTACAAGCCGTGTTATTACCTAAGTCTATTGCTGTGAAAAGAAAGACGGAAAGACCCTGTTTCACAGGGCAATGCTTTTGCTGACAAAATAGCTAAAGAGGCTGCAGTAGGCAAACATGGTGTTTTCACCTTAACGGCTATAAATTCCAAACCGGTTTTACCACGAAACCTGTTTCACACCGTTGCCGTGCTGAGCCATGGCCCTTGCCACGTCTCCACAGGGGGGATGATGAGAACGGTGGAACAGCACTTTTTCACACATGGGTTTAATTCCTATTCCAAACAGTTTTGCAGAGCGTGTTTAACATGTTGTAAACCTAATGCACAGGGGAATGAGAGGCCTAAGAGAGGACAGTTTCCTGAGGCTTCTCACCCTTTTCAGTTCCTGCATATGGACTTCATTGAGTTGAACAAGTGCAACAACTACAAATACTGCCTTGTGTTGATATGTCCGTTTTCCAAGTGGGTTGAGATCGTGCCAAGCAAGAATACTGATGCACTGACAGCTGCTAAAGCATTGTGCAAAATCATTATTCCTGTACATGGCATTCCACAGGTCATCTACAGTGATAATGGGCCACACTTTGTGAATGAAGTGATAAGACAAGTGGCCACCCACTTAGGCATTAAGTTGAAAAATCACTGTTCTTACCACCCACAGAGGCCAGGGCTGGTAGAACGCACAAATGGTACAGTTAAACTAAGACTGAAGAAAACTATGGAACAGACTGGGAGGTCCTGGCCAGAGTGCCTGGACCTAGTAAGACTGTACATTAGAATCACTCCAACAGGGAATGGTTTAACACCTTTTGAGATCATTTATGGTAGACCGTTTGTGTTACCTATAATGATGGATGTCAAAGAAAAGAAGGAGAGCCAGACACTAGCAGAGTGGATGGCTAACCTATTGAAGGAAAAAGAGATTGTGAATGCAAATAAGCTGCCAGACGCTGCTTTGTCTCAGCAGGAGGAGAAGATTGAGCTAGGTGACCAGATCCTCATCAAGGCCATCAAACGAAAGACGTGGTCAAGTCCGCAGTGGGAGGGGCCATACACTGTGGTACTCACTACACCGATCCATCAAAACCACTGCAACAGGGTGATTCCCCTGGTTGGCACTGAGTAGGGGTGGAAGTCGACCGGTATCAAAAGCTTTGGTCGCCGAAGAAACCAAAAGATCACCTCTCCCAGCTATGGCACCAGTGGGTAAGCTCCGGGTAGTGGTCTGTGTCACAATCTTCATGATTGGTTTGTTTGCTCTCAATGTACTGTGGGATGGCCAGATGCTGAATCTGTTTAGAGTGAAGAAATGGACTGGTACACCAGTGGATGACTGGAACTGGAAGAACTTGGACCCCAACCACAAGCACCCGTTCGAGACCAACATGTGGTATCGTTATGTCAAGGTGTTAGCTAAAGCATACAATAAATCGAATTGTTTTGTGTGCTCTCACATGCCGCATTCATCTTCTCACCTGACACTCTATGCTACACCCATGCCTTACAATGCAGCATTGTGTTTCTATCGAATGTCTGTTTATGGTCGTTCACAGAATTCATACTTTTACGAGCCATACACTCCTGAACTTACCAGAAGATGTTTCAGAGAACGTAAGAGTACAACTTTACCGCTGAGGGAACTGACGTTTCTTGTGCTGATGTTCCAGTGTCTTTACTGAACTGGACTCAGAAAGGGCCTGTTGCTAGTGACAAAGTGATCATTCCTTGAGCCTTACCTAGTTGTGCACACGGCCCTGGTACCGGCTTCCCTTGGTGTTTCGAGAAGCGAGCGAGGAGGGGGGCTGAACCCATAGGGATTTTACCTGTTAACGTGTTATATCGTTCTCATAGCTCTCGACGAGGGAAAAAGCAATCCTTTTGTCGTGGTCGATGGAGGCTGGTGGCTCTGCGGCACTAAGGTTTACATGTCACTGCCAAGGCGTTGGTCAGGACGATGTGCGCCAGTTTGCGCGAAGTCCACAAAGTGTCTGACCACACCTTTTTTGCAGAGGCCCACGAGATTCCAGCTAAAGTGCGTGCTAGACGAAGCGTCTACCCAACATTCAAACCACATAACGATAAGACAGGTTTGGACGTTCCGTAAGAATTCAAACATTGGAACCTCCAGAATCTCGTGATCCAGACTGGTTGAATTGGCTACTTTCAGGAAAATGGTGGCATAAATTGTTGATGGTTGTTGCATTGATAATTGGCATATTCTCCCTTTTCTTCCTTTTTCTGATCTGCTGCATTCCATGCCTCAGAGCAATGGTCTCTTCAGTTGTCTCAGACAGGATGTATGCAAATTCAACTGCTATGACTGAAATCGACTTTGACTTTGATCCTAGACTTCAGTATCAGTGCTGTTGTGGCATTTTCAGACCCAACAGGCAGCATATTTAATCTTTTTAATTTTCGTTTTAATTTTTTGCTCTAATTCTAATTCAAGTAGCATGTCCTTTTTTTTCTTGTGCGATGAATATGAAATTATTCTACCGTGCATAACTGCCTTCCCAGTCTCCCAAAGAACACAGTGAGGTTCCTGGTGTATCGCTGATTTCTATAAAGGTTTCCCATTCTCTCCTGACATAACTGATAAAGTCTTGATCATTGAGTAATGCTGTATTAAACCTTCAATTCCTGGTTGATGGTGTGACTGTCTTAATCAAAGAAATGGACATTGGTGCATGATCACTGGTTGTGATAGAGTGAATATTGGTGTCAGAGACATCTTGTAAGACTGAGTTATTTACTAAAATATAATCTATACAGGAGTGAAAGTGGTGAACTGGCGAGAAAAAGGTATATTCCCTGGATGTAGGATGAAGAGAACGCCATGTGTCACAGAGACCGAAGTCATCCATGTACTGTTTTAAGGTCTATACTGATTGCCAGTTCCTGTTGCTCACAGCTTTGCTTAGCCTGTCCAACTCTGGGTTAAATACTAAATTAAAGTCCCCTCCTACTATAAGTTTAGAACCAGAGTGAGCAGACAGTGGTGTGAAGAAGCTGTGAAAGAAAGAGGGGTCATCAGCATTAGGGCCATACACATTAGCTATGCAATATTCAATGTTTCCTATCAAGATATTAATGATTATATATCTCCCTTCTGGATCTACATTGGTATCGTTATGAGTAAAGGTAATCTTTTTATTTATCAGGATGGCGACCCCTCTTTGTTTAGAATTGTAACCGGCTAAGTAAGCATGTGGGAACTCTGTTGATGCCAGAGTGTAATTAATAGTTTTGGGAATATGAGTTTCCTGTAGTAAAGAAATGTCTGCTTGTAGGGTTTTCAGTTGATTAAATATTTTAAATCGTTTCTCCTTCTTATTGATTCCACATACATTCCAAGTGACAATCTTCAGTGGTGTCATATCTTACCTGACTGCTGTGGATCACTAATCTTGTGTGTATGTAGTGTGACAGACTTTAGGTGTGTGACTAACCTTAAGTACCTGTGTATTCTGAGTTGTGTGTTATCTATGTATGTGCACGTGTTTCCCCTGTGCAGTGGATGTTTGTGTGTGGCTGCTGGAGGGCTACATAGCTGGCTGACTACTTGGGAGAAGAATAGAGAAAAGAAGAATGTAAACAGTGTGGAGTGAAAGTAAGGGAAGGAAAATTAAAGTGAAAGGAAAGTGAGTGGGTGAGTGACATTAGAATGACAATAAACATTTGCATGAAACATCTGCGAGGGAACAAGTTTGAATACTGGATGTAAAGTTATAACACATAGTTGCATTGCATCTATTATTTCTAAACAAACCTTTTATATTAAACCATTTTTTTACATACCACCTGCTAGTAGAGCCACGGAGTTGTTTCCCGGTCCCGGTAGAGCTCTCCGTTGACAGTTTGTCGACGCTGATGACAGCCCTGCAGCCTCCTGCCATGAACTTTTTACGGATGGGGAACATTCGTCGGCGGCGGTCGAGGATCTCCTTGGGGAACTGGTCGTTGATGCTGTAGTCGGTTCCCTTCAGCTGTCTGCCTCGGCTCTTAACCAATTCCTTCTGCTTAAAGTCATGAAACTTGGCAACGATGATGGGTAGAGGGCGCTGGCCATCCGGTCGTCTTCCTCCGAGTCTGTGGGAACAGTGAAACGCCATCATGTCCAGAACCTCTGCTGGAAGCTTCATCTGTTGTTAAGGAAGTTTTTAACGGTGGTTTCCGCGTTTTCCTCCGCCTGCTCTGGAATCCCCGAGAACACCATGTTGTCCCTCATGCTGCGGGCCTGCAGATCAGTGATGCCTTCTTTTTTTTTTTTTTTTTTGGCCGCTAGCTGAGCCACATCTTCCGTCAGGGACTGCACCGTTCCCTTCAGGGCCTTGTTCTCGGTGGCGAGAGAAACCACCTGCTGCTAGCTGAATACTAGATAAATAATAGATTCGCGGAGGGACATAAACTCTTTGTGGAGGAGATCCACTAGCGCCAGACGCGCATCGAAGCTTGATATTTTTTTCTCTATGGACTCCAGGATGTCGGTGATGTTTTTGTCCGCCGAGCTAGCTTCAGGTGACTCAGGTGAGTCAGACGGAGGGGATCTTTTGTTTGGAGCCGTCTCCCTTTTCCGTGTCGCGCCGCCTTGTTGAATTTCTCGTGCTGTTCTCGCAGAGTCTCGCATTCTCTCACAGCATCATGCTCCTTCTCTCACAGCATTGCGCTCCCTCTTGTTTTTACTTAACAAAATTTATTTAACGATTGACAAAAGTAAATGTCCACGCGAGTACGTCCACGACGCCGCGTCTCCACTAGGGAAGAAAAGGGATACGTGATTAGCCCCGAGATTGATTGCAGGCAGACTAATAAAAATAATAGTATAACTTACGGATAACAGAAGCACAAGTTAGGAAGTGGGTGCGGTTATTGGGTTTGTCGGAGTAGAGCAAAGCGGTATGAAGCATTGGAGGAGGTTATGGCGAAGGAGGGTGTGTTCCGGTAAATGAAGCAGGTCAGTTGGTTTAGGCTGAGGCCGCGGCTGGGTAGCATTCAGCAGGGTAACAGCGGATGGGTTCCTGTCCGGGTTTTTCTTCGCAGAGCAGCATCTGACGAACAGACTCCAAAGTTGGCTCTATGAATTAAACAAACAATGCAACGCTCCCGACTAGCGCAGTAGCACAGTCACTAATTACCCGTTCATCTATGCAATCTTCTTTATAAAACCTGGGCATTGGACATCCAGATCAACAACAATCAGACTAATAATCCCACCAACAAAAATACCTAAATGTCTTTAGCACTCTCTGTGTCCAAACACACTGAAAATCATGAGCACTGGCCACACAGCAAACCTGGCAAAATAACTCACGGAAAAACTCATCGATGTCTCAAACTTCGCCAGTGAAAACAAGGTAGAGCGGCCCTGGTCATCAGTCCGGTAGTAAGGACGACGATCCGACGAGGGAACAGGGGAAAACTGAGAGAATAAATACTCGTTCCTAAACAGGTGAAATCAATCAACAATTAAAACTCGGCCCCAACCGGAACTAAACCTCCCGCCATCACACTCTTAGCAGTCGCTACCAGATATAGCACGATAGTATTTAGAGGAGAGCGGAGAGGAACACCGTACACACGTAGCGGCAACAACCAGAGCTGTGTCCCAGGCACCCAAGCCGATCACAGTCTAAGAGATTTTGACATTTTTAGAACCGACGGGATACAGCGCTGAGTGGATTGATGATTATTCCACTGTTGTGCAGCCCTTAAGAGACATGGTAAAAGCTAAAGAGGCTGGAAATTTGTGAGCACCGCTCTCCTGGACCCCAGAGGGTCACATGGCGTTTGAGACTGTTAAAATGTTGTTGCTTTTGCCTTGGCCCTCCCAGACTACGAGAAAACATTTTTGTTATATGTTTCTTGTCAACAGGGCCAAGCATGTGGAGTGTTAGCACAGAGGACAGGAGTCGGCACGCATGGTCAACCCATAGCATACTATTCTGTGGTCTCTATTCAGAGCTGGGTCTGCCAACCTGTTATCTTCACTTAGCTTCAGCTCATTTGATGAGAGCATCAGCTTTGAGCATGGGCTATCCCAAGCTTGTGAATTTGATTGAAAGAGGTACATTTGTGCTAACTGCACCACACCTCAGTGATTATTACTGAATTCAATTAGTTACTAGTTATGAACAACAATAACAACTTTCTTGTGATAAAACCAAGTCTCCAGTCTCTAATGACGTGAATTCTTTTCGCGGTACAGTGATCTCGGATCAAGACCTAAGTGTGTGATGGCTTTGATCAAGCGAAAAGAGTATTTGTTTTTAACTTAGATTTGGAATATTTAATTTTAGCGCTTTGAGAAACACCAGAATCCTCAGAGAATTAGAGATGTTTGTCTTGCCTTAGTTTGGAGCTGTAGGCCGCTGTGCAGCATCTCGTTACTAGCTTGGTTGAGCAAGGTGTGCCCTCTCTGATCCAGGTGCTAGGCCAGGAATCGCCCGCGGTTATGATGACGGCTCGGGGTCAGCAAAGTAACAGTCAGCCAGGCTGAACTTTCCAAGGTGTTCCAAAATGTCAGGTCTACTTCAACAAGCCCAAAAGGAAAATGGGCTGGAATCTAATTCAATTAGTTCAATCAAAAATAGCAAGTCAATAAAGGCTTGTTGGTTATAGTTTTAGTTTGGCAGAGTTTCTTGAGATGACTTTTTAAAGTAACATAATTTGCTGCTCGTTTGTATTTCTAAGTTTAATGTAAGCTTACAAAAATTTAAGAACAAAGAACAATTAAAGACAAGTAATGCAACGCAAAAAGAAAAGGTGAAAGAAATTAGAAGATAGAGGAAAATCCGATTCAACTAGGGTGTCACAGGTTTAAATACCACAGAAGGGCGGTGGTCACTTTAGGGCAGATAAATGTGTTCAACCAGTGGTGAAGAGTTCCACCTCTAAGCTAAATTAAATGCATAGATTATTAAGGTTTTATATGTGGTCCATTAAAATGCTGTAACAAATGAAATGTTATTCATGTTGAAACGTACACAAATAATAATTGCAAGCAAAATCAAATTATATATGGCTTAAGATAGACATTGTTAATTAACTATTGTAACACTTAAAATGCAACACAATAATGAGGATACATAATTTAGCTGGTGGATATAGCATATATGTATGGTGCACAGATTAAACAAATGAAGAAGGTGAGTACTTTTATTTCAGTTTTATACCTTTACACAAAGGAAGGCATGGTGATAAGTTGAATTCCTATTGTTGGGGGGAGTGTTTGCCCCCTGTTGTCATGGGGCGGACAGCGTTGACCCACAGTGGCCCACTCTGACCTCGAGTGCTGTCTCTGTGGCTGCTGCAGCTCTGCCTGGGGCTCAACCTTTGGGTGAACAATGTAAAGCTACAGCTTTACTAACCTTGTAGTGGGACACTCAACACCTGAGCTGATAAACAGGCTTTCTAAACCCAACTGTAAGTATTACTGATACTTATCAGTACCAATATCAATAATGTGTAAATGGAAATTGTGGTGTTGTATGTCATGACTATTATTAAGTAGTATGGGATGCGTATAACAATGCGTATGTGTATGTATATGATAAATGTATATGTTTGTATGAGTATGTGCACATACCTCAACACTATTATTGGAATTAGTATTAATCTCCAAGGTAAACCACAGTACAGTTCTTTAGTTATGAATGTGTCAATCTAAGGTACATCCCTACTTATTTATTTTGCACTAATTGTTTGCTTTACTGTTTTGCTTGGTTTTTAGCAGCTGGTTGCAGCCCCACCCCCCCTCCCGCGCACACACCCCAAAGCAGAAAGTTAACCTGTCCACCAACACAGCAACATCACACATATTTAGGATTAGCTAAATAAAACATTAAAGAAACCAATAATCAAGAAGACTATATACAGATGGAGCGGTTCGATTTTGCTGATTTGAGTCGACTGTCAGTGCCCTTTCCGTCGCTGATCACACACTCATCACACCCTCATGAGCCGATTGTCAGCAGCCCCCTTCTTTGGTTTGTCTGGGGAAGGTGTTAAAAATGTTATTGAGACCACCCCCATTTTAGCACCAAAGACGCAATTCCAGGGTAAAACCAAAAGGTGGAGCTTTAGTATCTGACCTGTATACCTGTACATCTGACCTGGGTCAAATACCAAGTATAGGCACAGTTCTGAGAACAGGACATTAATGTGATGATGTCAGTTCTACATTGTTTGCTAGGGCAGAAAGACAAAACTGGGACAGACAATAGTCTGTCTAAACAGTCAACTAAAAAGTTAAGAAAACTTGAAAAGTTGGCTTCATGCCAGAGTTGAATGTTGAACTTACTTTTTTTAATCATAGATAAGCATTAGCAGCTCACGCTGCCACAGCTGCCAAACTACCTTTTGGAGGTTTTTCAGTTAATCGTGTATTAGGTTGCTTCAGGAAAATTAAAATAAGAACATTTGAATCTTCTAATCAAGCTTAGATGAACATAACAATAGAGAGCCTCTTTTCAGACAGAACGACCAATCCAAAGCACTAGTTAGACAGGATTCACACCACCCCCTTCTCCCCCAGTCCTGCAGTGCTGTTACCTGATGTGATGTAACCAGATATGTTTGTGAACTACTTAAACAGAAGATTCTTCAGAGGTCCATCACTTCAAAGAGCCTAGTGGTTAAAGCACACAACTTCCCACCCCCAGTTTTTTAAACAAACCGTTTTTGTTAGTTGGTGGTTTAACACTAGAACTACTAAAGGACGTTCACCTTTACATATACCCCTACCAACGGCTGGGTGTTCATTAGTCCGGCACGCTCCCGCTGGCACCCTGCCAAGATCCGCTTTTGTTACGTAAAGAGGGCCATCACCGACTCACTCTGTGGGGTGGGACGCATGGGCTTGCTGACCCTGCTGCTGCCAGCAAGGCAGAGCAGGGTTCCTTCTCATGTTCCTATGAGTCTATGAGTGACATCCACTGTTACAATGTTCCACCGCTATGTGCTTGGATTAACAACATGAAAGGACGAGTGTCATTGTTGTGGTCTCACCGAAGGAAGCAATAAAAAACATCAACAATACAATAAGACAGTTATGCTGCTTTGCTTATTTAAAAAACTAAATAAAGTTCACACATTATTGAACTGTAACGTTACCAAAAATTACAGAAAAAACGACAGTACACCCATCTAGTTTTAACATATGTGCAATTAAAAATATATTATGAACCAAAAAATGCTTGAAAGCGTTTTGTATTCCATTTATTTCGTTATTTCCCCTTTCACATGTACCACATACAGATGGAGCGGTTCATTTTCGCTGATTTCAGTCGACTGTCAGTCACCTTTCTGACGCTGATCACACACTTATCACACCCTCATCAGCCAACTGTCAGCAGCCCCCCTCCTTGGTCTGTCTGGGGAAGGCGTTAAAAATGTTAATGAGGCCACCCCCATTTTAGCACCAAAGAAGCAACCTACGAAGTTGATCATTTGCTTTCAGAATCAGTTTTTATTCCCCAGGTTTGAACAGAGCAAACATTATTTTTATTTACAAAAAAAAAATCCCATACGGTTTGCACTAAAATTTTACTAAAAATTAGGAAAAAAGACAGTACACCCATCTAGTTTTAACAAATGTGCAATAAAAAATTTAAACAGAAAACGCTTGAAAGCGTTTCTGTTTTATATTTCCTTTTATTTCATTATCCCTTTCACCTGTACCACATAAAGTCACTGCAGAGCTACAGCCATGTTCCCAAGAGGTTCACCAGCCGCTTTCAGCGGTGACACACGCATGGACGTTGTTCTGCCCGCTTTCATGTAGACACAAAACTCGTCAAAGAAAAAGAGCTCAGTGCAGCATTTGCAATTACAACAGGCTGAAATAGGAGGCTGTAGCAGAGGAACACAATTCTTTGTCCTGTATGTTTATGCGCCCAGCCCCCACAGTCAGCACTTACCTTTTCTATGGGACTGATAGCCCGCCCACTTTTATTTGTGGGCTGCTCTACTGTACGGACAGACACTAAATTCCTTCATACAGCATTATGTTAACAAAGCCTTGATTTGAATGGAACCTTTAAAGTTATGGATCCATGAAGGATTTTCTTGTTAAACAGTTTACAAATATATATGGTTTTCATGGCTCAGGTGAAGTTGTTTGAAAGTTGTTAACTCTTTCAGTCTGGAGCAGAAACAAGCTTCCACAGGGTTAGGGTTACCATTTGAGCCCTTGGTATTTCTCTAGTTTCTCATGTTTCTTTTTCCTGATGTTGCCATCGATTGGTATTGCCACATCCACCAATACAGCTTTCCTCTGTTTTTTATCCACCTCCACAATGTCTGCTTGGTTCGCCATTACCATTCAGTCTGTCTGTATCTGGAAGTCCCACAGGATCTTGGCTCGCTTGTTCTCTACCACCTTGGGAGGTGTTTCCCACTTTGATCTTGGGGTTTCCAGTCCACACCTTGTGATACCAGCTCAGACGTTGCCTGGTCTAACAAGGTCTGCGTCAGGTGCTGGGGAACCAGAGCACCTTGGCGAGAATTGGGCTACTGGAATAAGAAAGAAATGGCTAAGATGCGAGAACAAGGCTCTGTTGGAATGCTACTACTCAAGTAACCCTAGTCAGAGGGGTTACATGCAAAGAATGTGCGGTGAATGGGAACAGAGAAACCCACATTCAAGGCTGACGGCAAATCAACTAGTAGCTCAGTGTTCTATACCAAATCCTCTGTCTTACCTAGACAGCTTCTTCCCTATAACTCATGGAGCTAACCTCAATAATCAACTCTTCCAAGTCGTCCACTTGTCTTTTAGATCCAATCCCAACCAGATTACTCAAAGAGGTTCTACCTTTAATCAGCTCGTCCATATTAAATCAATTCAACCAATCTTTACAACTAGGCTATGTACCACAGGCTTTTAAGGTGGCTGTTGTCAAACCTCTATTGAGAAAACCAACCCTGGACCCTGGACAACTAGCCAATTATAGGCCCATTTCAAATTTACCCTTTATTTACAAAATTCTGGAAAAAATCGTGGCTAAACAATTATCTGACCACCTGAGTGGGAATAACCTGTACGAAGATTTTCAGTCAGGATTTAGAAAACATCATAGCACAGAAAAAGCTGGGGTTAGAGTCACTAATGATCTTCTATTAGCTTCAGACAATGGTCTATTTTCTGTCCTTGTCCTGTTAGATCTTAGTGCTGCATTCGATACAATTGATCATAACATTCTATTACAGACACTAGAACATAGAATCAGGATTAAAGGAACAGCATTGGGATGGTTTAAATCCTATTTGTTGAACAGATTCCAGTTTGTTCATGTTAAAGATACCACAGGGTTCTGTGCTTGGTCTAATTCTGTTTAGCCTATACATGTCTCCTCTAGGTGAGATTATTAGAAACCATTCTATTAATTTTCATTTTTACGCAGATGATACTCAGCTATATATGTCCTTGGAACCAAATGAAACAGATCAACTAGTCAAAATTCAGGGTTGTTTAAAAGACATCAAATCCTGGATGTCGCAAAACTTCCTTCAACTAAATTCAGATAAAACCGAGATTCTTATTGTTGGGCCTAAAAATCTGAGAGAGACACTATTGAGTCAGATAGCCACCCTGGATGGCATAACATTAGCTTCAGATTCTACTGTGAGGAACCTTGGTGTCATCTTTGACCAGGATCTCTCTTTTACATCATACAATAAACCAATCTCCAGAACCGCCTACTTCCTTCTTAGAAATATAGCTAAAATCAGAAGCATCCTATCTCAGAGTGATGCAGAGAAACCGATCCATGCATTTGTTAGGCGGAGCTTTTAGCTACCAAGCTCCTCTCCTCTGGAACCAGCTCCCTCTTCAGGTTCGAGAAGCTGACACACTCTCCACCTTTAAGATTAGGCTTAAAACGTTCCTTTTTGATAAAGCTCTTAGTTAGAGATGGTTCAGGTCACTGGCAATGGTTGCTTGTCATAGGAACCATCTCTTAGTTAAGCTGCAGTAGACATAGACTGCTGGGGGACTTAATTTATACACTGAGCTCCTCTGTTTCCTTCTACCTCTTCTGTCCAATAACCTCCCATCATTGTCCCATGTTTAACTAACCTTGTCTCTTTCTCTCTAGTAGTTGTGCTTCTCTCTCTCTCTCTCTCTCTCTCTCTCTCTCTCTCTCTTTCTCTCCTCCACTCTGTCCTCACCTACAGGTATCATTGGACTCAAAGTTTGGTGTCTGTGATGGGCAGCTGCGGATCCAACCATTCTGCCTGTATCCAGTTCTTGGTCCAACCATCCTGCCTGTGCTCTGTTGTAGCTTGTTGTTGTTGCTGTGCTTTTCTCTCTCTCTATCCTCTCACCCCAACCGGTCGAGGCAGATGGCCGGCCACATCCAGCCTGGTTCTGCTGGAGGTTATGGCAAGGGGGAGCCAGGACGCCAGGTCAGAGGGGAGGTTTCACCATCTCCCCAACCGGAAATTGGGTACCAAGCCCCAATGAGCACAGATACTCTGAGCAAGGCAGCGACTCACCTGAAAGATAAGATCATGGCGAGATTGAACAGGCAACCCTGAAGCCAACTACAAGGGCTAAGTGAAGAACCATCAGAAAGTCTCATGGAAGATGTGAGTGCAGCATTGAGAGCGATCCCTACCACAACAATCACAGAAACCAATGAGCTGATATACGCTTCAGCATCAGTGATCCTAGAGGTGCTTGGCTATAAGAGCAACCATGGGAGCCATGAGAAACAATACCCACCAACGAAGGTTAGAGGCAAAAATCAAGGCAGCTCAGAGGGATGTGAGCTAAATAACATATGCGCAGAGAGGGCTCGAAACTGCCAAGCAAAGGCTACAAGCCTTGGCCAGCCACCTAAATAAATACACCAGAGACAACGAAGCCAGATGAATAAACCGGCTATTCGCAACACAACCTGCGAAAGTGTACTCTCAGTGGCAGGGTAATATCAGCAGAGCAGACCCACCAAGGCTGGAAAATGAACAGTACTGAAAAGGTATATGGGAAAAAGAGGCATCACACAACAGTGATGCACAGTGGCTGGTGGATCTGAGGGAAGACCACAGCAACCTCCCTGAACAGAATCCAGTGACTATCACAGTGGCAGACATCCAACAAAGAGTCTCAGGTATGAAAAACTGGACAGCACCCGGCCCTGACATGATCAATGCCTACTGTCTAAAGAAGCTCACTGCAATCCATGACGCCTGGCAGCAAAAATGAACCAGCTGCTAAAGGATGAGACTCAATCAAACAATCCTGATAATGAAGGATCCCTCAAAGGGTACAGTCCCATCCAACTACCGGCCAATAACCTGCCATCCCGTACATGGGATGTACCACCGGAACATAACTGAAGTGGCTGATCTCAACAAATCCTACCAATGGCTTGAAAGGGCTGGGCTGAAGGACAGTGTAGTATATTTATGTATCATATCATATATTATTATATAGGGAGTGAACAATCTGTTCGGGTCAGGTTAAGATGCAGTGACTGTTCCTCAACCCTTGCAGTTTGGCAGGCTCGTTGTCTGGGGAGCATCTGGGATAGACTCCAGGAAACAGACATTTACATTTACTTTTAGCAGTAAAATTGATCATTGCTTATGAGAGAAGTACAGAGAGTAGATGGGTTCGTGTGGGGTGGGGTGAAAGAGTTTGCTTAAACTGGGTTCGCAGAATCTGTTGCGTAAACTGTTTATTCGAGCTGTTCCTAAGGAAATATTCAAAATGTCACGCCGACCTGGGAAAGGAACTGGGAGGTTGATGGTGGGCCAGATGCAGCTGGAGCTGGACAGATAACACGGCCCAGCGCCAGGACTTTCCAAGTAGCCGAGAAAAACATCTACACGTCCTTATTTGGACATGTGGAAAGACTTTAGGTGGTGGTTAAAAGCAGGCCTTCACAGGCTGGGGTTTTCAGAGCGCTTCGCAGAGGGTCCGCTGGTAGCACACAGCGGACCTTTTCCGACCTCTCGGTTCTCTCTGCAGAGGAACAAGCAGGTGAATTCGGTCTCTGCCTCTCTTGCTATTACTCTTTTGTAATCATTATCTGATTGTTTTAATTTGTCATGTATAATAAATTTGTATGCTATTGATTTAAACTTCTAAGTTGAGTTCTTGTGAAATCTCTGTCGTGGTCTAAGAGAAGAGAAAATACACGACAGAAATTGGCGTCACTCCAAGCAGGCAGGTCATAGCCGGGTCTGAAGCCGACAGGTGCCCGGCTGCACCCAGCCCGAGACGACTCGTCACTGGTGGCCACAGGTGAGATGCGCTTAAAGCTCTTACATGACGATTCTCTGTGTTGGGGGCAGTGTGGGCAAATGTTGGTTACATTAGAAGGTTCTAAATTCTGATTCGGCTATTTCTAGAAAACAATCTGTGTGGGAATAAGCAGAGAGAGGCAGTGGAGAATTTGCTTGTATAATTTGCTGTATATAAATATAACTAACCAACTGCTTTAAGTGTGTGCTGTGCTTTGCTTTTATTGTGGGGAAATAGAAAATGACATGGCCTATTGACCTCTAGACGTTGACTTAAATGTTGACTTAAGGCAGACGCGGATTGGACACTCTAATATTAAGGGCTTTGAAGTCTGTATTTGGTTAAAGTATATATAAAGGCTGTGTAAGTACCATAACTGATGCCGATGGCTTCGGCCCAACAACGCTGAAGTGGCAGAATATATGCACATTTTTTCACTGGACTGGACACTCTCTATTTACTCTTTTATAGGGTAGGAGCTATATTGTGCCATTTCAAAAGCGTACACCAAATTTACAGGGGGGGGTGCGTAAGAAGCATCAGGTTACGGTGCGGCCTTAGTGCATTAGGACGTAGAGTGTGACCTTGTGCTACACATTCAATCAAATTTTGGTTTTAGGCACTGTAGGTTTATGTGTGTATGAGGAGACCTACATTAAGCTTGGGACTGATCAATCCAAGTGTAGATTTTCTCATGAGTTGTGAGGCCTGAGAGACATAGGGAAACCGGTAAAAGCGCTTTCTGTGATATGCATATGAAGATGAAGTGTGCTGGCAATAGTGTATGAAGTTTAATCAAGTGTGTATATGTGTATATACGTATGTGAAGTTAAACGGCGTAATAGTTGCTTGTTGCTGATTTAAATTTGAGTAGGCTGGGTTGACAGCGGCTCCTCTACTCCTCCGGTGCAGAGGGAGTGTGTGTGTGTGTGAGGGAGAGAGGCAAAGAGAGCAGGAGGGCGGGGGAGTGAGTGTGTGTGTGTGACTAGAGGCAGATCCCCGCTCCTCATACGTGTGTGTTTTCAGATAGTTGGGGGGAGCGACGAAGTTTTATTTTTGTAGTAGCTTAATACTTTATTGTCCTATATCATGTTTACTATGTTTCCTATATCATGTTTTTTCTTGTACTTTTATAATAATCTTGACGTAATCTGAGTATTTTAGTGCATTTTTTGTGACGACGTGTCTGCACTGTAATTAGGAGTGGTCAAGCTGGTCACGGTGTGTAAAGACCGCGGCTGCTTTGTTTATTAAAAAATAAAAAAGGGGGGAGTTGTGAATTGAGGCGCGGTCTCTGAATTGGGTGTGGAGGCGTCAGCCGTGTGCCTCTTCTGTTGTTTACGCTCCAGAGAGAGAGAAGAGTGTGTGTGTATGTGTTTTACTGCTCAGAGCATTAAGCTCAAGGGTGTGTGTGTGAGTGTGCATTGGAGAGACATAGACACATAGTTGGCAGACTGAAGTAAAGCCTTATTCTTGCTCCTATTATTACTATTAGTGTAATGGACAGCAGCTAAACTTCAAAACGTTTACTACGTTGGTTGAAGGGGAAGGAATTTTACTGTAACGCTAACGCTTCTAAATTGGCTCAGAGCCGTCAGCCGTGTGCTTCTCTAACAGCAGAATCAGACTGGAAGTACAAAGACAAACAGAGTACTTACGAGCCTCCATCTG
Source organism: Betta splendens (assembly GCF_900634795.4). NCBI lineage: Eukaryota > Metazoa > Chordata > Actinopteri > Anabantiformes > Osphronemidae > Betta > Betta splendens. The sequence continues at coordinate 15,662,890 of NC_040900.2, read as the reverse complement.
TCTGAGGCTCCGCCTCACCCCTCCCCTGGGTTTTCACCAACTTTTCAGATCAGATGTATGTATGTATAGACTATTAGTGCCTAGTTAGTATTAGGTGAGAATAAATGTTAGTAATACAGTAGGTGAGAATGAAACCACAGGGGTATGCGATATACATGCTAGTGGACTAGTAGCAGCGTGTTGGTTATACTTTCTGTCAGTGTGTATTGGTGGGATTTAGCTTCTATTTTTTCATTTTCAGTTTCCATTTTTGTCTGGTTCTAGGTTAACTAGGTTATTTGGGCAAAGTTAATAAACATTCCTCCATTTATATCAAAGGTCTTTCTGCTCACGCGTCTGTAGCACCTGCATTCTCATGAGCAAGACCACCATTTGTGACCTAATGTGGGTTAGGCACAGCATGTGACATCACTATCACGTTAAATCAAGTGTTTCAATTATGCTGATTTTGTGTAAACCTAGTAATATAAACAAAGCACATGATCAGCTCCAATAAGACGCTTATAATTTTTCTTCAGCAGTTGCTCTGAAGCGGGCGTTTCTGCAGTGGTTTGGTTTATCTTTGCATCAGACTTACTCGTTTATTCAGAACAAATCAAAACTCATCAGCTCAACAGTCACTAGGAATGATTATCGGGCCAGTTGTTTAAAACAGAGATAAAACCAAGATACCCAGAAAGGAAGAGCGTCTAATTACAATTTAACTGGTTAATATTTATGTTGCTTTTCACTAACTATGGGTTGTAAAGACAGGGAACTTACTTCAGTTATGAACACTGATTGAGATTAGTTCAGTTACAAGTATAATTAGGTGTAATTAGGGATTGAAATCATATTTTCAGTAAAGATACATATTTAATAATGAGATCTGTGGATGGGAACATGTCTCCAGTCGAGGTGTTGATGAAGGAAATTCAGAAATGCTCACACAAATGGAGCAAGCGGACACATGAATCCACGTCGCCTTGGCCTTCAGAGGGGACATTTGATCTGAGGCAGTGTGCAGAGATGCAGGGTTTTATAAAAACCTATAAGATAAAAGACAAATCTGTAAAGCGAGGCCTTAAACGGGAAAGAGAAAATGCAGTGTTGCAATTGTTTATTAACTGTGCAAAAATGATGAGCAAAAAGACGACTCAAGGTGGGGATAATCAATTTAATCAGATCTCTAAAACTAAGTCTCTTTCAGATGCATCCCAGATGAATGCAGAAGAATCAAAACCTTTACGGACGAAGAAGCCAGTTCACCCTGTAGCTGATCTAGAAGGGACAGACAGGGCAGTGAAAAGGGATGAGTTGTTAGAACTGCCCGACATTTATTTAAAAACAGAGAAAATCTCAATTGGAAATTCCTGCAGTGAAAGTGATCTGCGTGACAGAGCAGGTAGATCACTGTGGGCTGGGTCAGATGAGGAATCAGTGTGTGTGGGTGACGAACGGGTAAATGAGGTTTCTGATGGATTTCCTCTGCTGGTCGAAGAGGCAAAGCGTCAAAATCTGCCCTGGCCTTCAAGACCAGATCAGAATGATCTGACTGACACTGTGGGACTTTGCAACTTGTCACTAGACCAAATAACTGACCATGTGATTCATGCTGTTGAGCTGCGTCAGAAGCAGGCAAAGGAGGCAGTGAAAGAAGCAACACGCCAGCAGCAGCGAAAAGAGGGGGAGAAAAGAGAGAGGAGGATGGTGTCTGCTCAACCAGCCAGCGTGCCTCAGACCCCACCTACACCACCAGGCATGGCCACACCTCAGGTGATGTACATTCTACCAGGAGGGTGGACAAGACGACCTCCTATAAGGAGAGGAGGGTTCCCTGCAGACAAAGGCAGAGGAACAGGAGGCAGCCACAAAGGAGGCGTGAGATGCTACTGCTGTGGGAAGACTGGTCACGTAAGAAGCCACTGCTTTGATTGGCTACGAGGCTCACGAGGAGTGCCCAGACCAAAGGGGTCCGCTGATCAATGTGGAGTCCACTCAACTGGGTACTAGAGAGGACCAGACACCTGCAGGATCCATGAACTTTGTTGATGGGCTCCATCAAAAGCCAAAAAGCCAGATGCCTCTGAATCTGTGACTTCACCTTGATGCACACTTTAGTACTTTGAGACTCAGACAAATATCTAAAATTGGGAAACAAAATAAACAAGTCGGGCTGGTCAAAATAGCTCAGTCCTTAAACCTGCCAAAAGAGTCAAAAATGAAAAATATGCCAATTTTACTAGGCAAGGGAAAGACAAAGGTATAGAGAATATTTCAAGATAAAGTTCCCAATTCAATCACTCTGCTGACAAATGCTCCGTCTGATGCTCAGTGGTTGACGGTGTTAAAAACAATGTGAATGTGAAGTATGTGGATGAAGACACTGTGTGCACCAGACTTTGAGACATGCCTCAGTCCATCTCTCCAACTAACACTAACTGTAGACAGTTGTCTCATGGTATTGGTAAAGACTCATTCACATTAGTGAGGTAAGAAAGTTTCACTAGACAAGCCGCAACACTGTAGGAAGTGCCTCCCACATACCATAAAGTGAGTGAAGTATCTGAGGAGGTCAATCAGCTAAAAAGGGAATTTGAGGAGAGTGTAAATGTTTCCATCATACAGTAAACAGCAGTTTGATCCCTACAGTACGTAAGCTAGCATAACGCATCATGCTCTCGTGTGTTACAGAAAACATCAAACTTTAAAGTGACTAAAACCAGACGTGCATTTTACTGCTACTGTGCCAGTTCTCCAATAGACAGAAAAACCAAACCATTCAGAACCTGCAAGGTGTAACTGTTGCAACAATGCTTAGTCTTCTATAGTACAGTATTGTGATGCTATGGATTGTGGTGCTGCAAGCAGCTACAGTTCACTACACTACACTTAGTATTTGCACAGTCCGTCTACTGTTTAAGCGAGGCTGCAGTTTTAATGATCACCTTGACATGTTTTGATGAGGTTCCACTTAGTTCTTATCATCGCTATCATTAATATATTCCAACAGAGCAGAAGACACATTTAGCAAATGTGTAAACCAGGTCTCAGTTAATTTTTTTTCCATCCTTTTGCTAAACAGTTAACATAGATGTCATCAGTCTGCAGGCCTTAAACAAGTGTGACAGGGCTGTGGTGTTCTTTACGGCATGGAAGGAGGAGGTCTGGGGAAGAGACTGAGCAGCAACAGTGACGGTGCTTTATCCTCCAAGAGGGGTGACTGTATGTGGGTTTATATGGACTTTCTTTAATAGCTTACAATACTTCAGTTATCGTCCACAGCTATTTTGTTATCACTACAAACTCTGACAGTCACAGGGGAATTATAATTAGATGTAACAATAATTGTGGGGTTGTTTGAATTTCTAGGGTATAGCTTTGCATTTCCAACAGTTAACTAGGTTGTGTTATGTCTATCTGTCATTTCTGATAGTTTGTGAGGATTCAGCTTATTTAGTCTTTACGTTAATTTTGTCATAAAGTCACTTAATGCATGCATTCGCAATGCGTCTTGAATTTAAAAAGGTTTCCTACAACGCAATGATTCTGTGTTCATAATGAGATTAGTTCGTGTTGATGTTATAGTTATTAAGGTCTAAACATGAGGAACATAAGGTCTTGTTTCTCCTATTGACATTGTCCTTAAGTTCACTCAGTTTATTCAGGGATTGATGATGATCCCTGGTAAGGATAAATACGTAGGATAAATAAGAGTAGGAAATTACTTTTAAGGGTTTTGCTAGTGTTCTTTTATCCATCCATCTTAATTTAATGATTTAATCGGCTTCAAATTCAATTGACAGTTATCTGTCTATTGAGGGGGGAAAATGTATTGTAAAAAATTGTTTTGATTATTGCTTTATGACGGTCCCTAGTAACTGGGGAACTTGTGTGTGTGGCATCTGCTGTGAGAATGGACTATTCTGTTTCTGTTGTGTTTTATCCCAAGTTGGTGAACTTAATCCATGGGAGAAAGGTTGTGGTCGAGTTGGCACAAAATTTGATTTGTTATATACTGTAAATAGCTTACGCTATAGAGGAGTATGATCTCACAGCGGGACTCATTGTGGAGTGATAGGAAAAGTGACAGGAGCAGGGTATGTCAGGAAGGAAAGGAGTTAAGGGAAGTCGAAGAGTGAATGAAAAGGGAAGTGTAAATGTGATAATGACAATAGAGGGATGAAAAAGTACTGTGAACATTGCATTTTAGTGTGTAGCTTGTAAAAATATGCCGAACGCATAGACTAATATTGCACGAAGCTTTGCTTGACGAAATGGTGTTTAATGCATCAACCAAGTTTCTATGTGAAACAGATGATTAATATACGCAGGAAAGCTGTGTTGTTCCATTGCAGGAAAGAAGAGGACAAAGAAGATCAAACTCTGGATCACTGATGGGCCCTGAGTGACACTGCTGACTCCTTTAGCAGAACAAGGTCACAGGCTAGCCTTTCTAAATTATAGTTCTCATAGAGCAAGAGTCACTCTCTTAGCTCACGTGCACGACAAAAACCCTGAGCTCATGACATGACTGACAGATACTGTATATGCTCTGCGGACTGACTATGACACATGTCGATGATGTTTCTTGTTGTTGATTTTATATAATGAGGGTTTAACAATTTTCATTCTGCATCTCAGTGTGTTGTTGTCCACAGGAAGCTCACATTAACAACTTCAACCCTTCCCTCTACACAGAGCAGCAATGGAGAAAATGTGTCAACTAATTTTCTAAACTAATTTTTTTCCCTAACCAACTTCTCTCCTACTCTTAACCTCCATCCACAGGTTACTTCAGTATCAGAGGAGGGTGTGTCTTATGATCTGCTACAACTGTGGGTTTTTATATTCTCTGATCTTTTGATTTCTACAGCGACGACCTGGAACAAAAGCAAACTATATGTTCTGTTCATCCTAACTCTAACCCTAGCTCTGTAGGATGGTTTATGCTGCACTATAGTGCAGATCTTTCTGCCTCTCAGCTATCAGCTCTCAGGTCACAGCTGGAGCACCAGTCTGAGGGGGACAGAGGATGGTGCAGCAGAAGTGTGCTGGAGCCCTGAACGGTCCAGAAATGAGGGACTCTGTGTTCAACGTGAAGGCAAGCTGGGCCAACTGGGTCGCTAGCAGAAAGGCAGGGCATCAGATGAGGTTCCTAGGACAATGCAGAGGGTGCAGTGCCACAGCTTCCAGTACAACCGTGACGGACGAAGGAGGAGTCGATGGAGCCGAAGGAGCTGATGGAGAGTCCAATATATTGCAATTCCAGCTACATCAACAATCCTCACCCACCTAACATTGTGGGGCTGCGCTGACCAACACGGCTATGGGGTGTGGGCGGAGCGCCGCCCTTAGCTGCATCGTTGATATACACTGATGTTTGAATTTGCACGTGCATGAGCTAAATTGCAGATGCTGGACGAAGTGAGAGCACAGACCTTCATGATTAACTGTGGTCGGTGTGGAGTCTGTGAAGAATCTGTTGTGATAAAGAGGACACTTATGTAGAATGAAAACTGTGAGGTTTGTTACTGAATGTACTTGTTTACAGGCAGCGTGGGAGGATCACCTGTTGGAGCTGAAAGAAGAGCTTAGGTGTTCTATTCACCACAGATTTTGTGAATCTTTAACTTTGCTGTGTCATCTTAATGTTGAAGTTCATGTCTATTTAATATAATGCAGCATGATGAGTCAAAGAGGAGCTTTCTTGGCCGCTCGCTTTCAAGATTGATGGGCATTAAAATGCCCATGAGGAGGGGATTTGTAGTATATTTATGTATCATATCATATATTATTATATAGGGAGTGAACAATCTGTTCGGGTCAGGTTAAGATGCAGTGACTGTTCCTCAACCCTTGCAGTTTGGCAGGCTCGTTGTCTGGGGAGCATCTGGGATAGACTCCAGGAAACAGACATTTACATTTACTTTTAGCAGTAAAATTGATCATTGCTTATGAGAGAAGTACAGAGAGTAGATGGGTTCGTGTGGGGTGGGGTGAAAGAGTTTGCTTAAACTGGGTTCGCAGAATCTGTTGCGTAAACTGTTTATTCGAGCTGTTCCTAAGGAAATATTCAAAATGTCACGCCGACCTGGGAAAGGAACTGGGAGGTTGATGGTGGGCCAGATGCAGCTGGAGCTGGACAGATAACACGGCCCAGCGCCAGGACTTTCCAAGTAGCCGAGAAAAACATCTACACGTCCTTATTTGGACATGTGGAAAGACTTTAGGTGGTGGTTAAAAGCAGGCCTTCACAGGCTGGGGTTTTCAGAGCGCTTCGCAGAGGGTCCGCTGGTAGCACACAGCGGACCTTTTCCGACCTCTCGGTTCTCTCTGCAGAGGAACAAGCAGGTGAATTCGGTCTCTGCCTCTCTTGCTATTACTCTTTTGTAATCATTATCTGATTGTTTTAATTTGTCATGTATAATAAATTTGTATGCTATTGATTTAAACTTCTAAGTTGAGTTCTTGTGAAATCTCTGTCGTGGTCTAAGAGAAGAGAAAATACACGACAACAGCACAGAGGCACTCATCCTGGCTGCACAGGAGCAGGCCCTGAGCACCAGAGCCATAGAGGCCCAGATCTACCACACCAGACAAGACCCAAGGTGTAGACTATGCAAAGAGGCCCCTGAGATGGTCCAGCACATAAGATGCTGGCAGGGAAAGCATACATGGAACGCCATAACCAAGTGGCTGGCATAGTATACAGGAACATCTGCGCGGAGTATGGACTGGAAACCCCAAGGTCAAGGTCAAAGTGGGAAACACCTCCCAAGGTGGTAGAGAACGAGCGAGCCAAGATCCTGTGGGACTTCCAGATACAGACAGACAGAATGGTAATGGCGAACCAACCAGACATTGTGGTGGTGGATAAAGAGCAGAGGAAAGCCGTAGTAGTGGATGTGGCAATACCAAGCGATGGCAACATCAGGAAAAAGGAACATGAAAAACAAGAGAAATACCAAGGGCTCAGAGAAGAACTGGAGAAGGCTTGGAAGGTGAAGGCCACAGTGGTGCCTCTGGTGATCGGAGCACTGGGGGCAGTGACCCCCAAACTGGAGGAGTGTCTACAACAGATCCCTGGAAAAACATCCGACATCTCAGTCCAGAAAAGCGTAGTCCTAGGAACAGCAAGAATACTGCGCAGAACCCTCAAGCTCCCTGGCCTCTGGTCTGGACTCGAGCTTGGAAAGTGGATAAGACCTACCGCGGAGGGTGAGAATAGAGAGGTATATATATATGGTGTATATATATATACCATTCTTTCAGTTCTGTGTCATTTCAGTGACCTTTTACTGCCAAATGTCACCACAATTAACTGATTGTGACGGGTCAATAATTTTCAAGTTAACTCACAGACCTTTCTTAAAGTAGAAACATTACCAAAAGTGCAGGACCCTTCAGTCTGAGTAAAGTTACAGTACACATTATCCTCTATTTACAATAGGCTTCACTTTACACCTGTAAAGAACTGGCTCATCAGTTGAACAGAGGACTGTGTGAAGGTGTGAAGACCACGTCCCTCATGAAGGACATATCATGTAAAAGCTCCTTGAGAAACATGAAAAATGGTCAAATGAACTGGATGTTTTTAAAATCTGTAAATAAAACTTGTTAAAAAGAAAGCGCTAAGTTTATGGCTTTAGAATATAAACATTTCTTATATTAAACCACCAACTAACAAAAAGGGTTACAAAAATGGGTGGGATGTTGTGCGCTTTAACCACTAGACTCTATGAAGTGATGGATCTCTGAAAAATCTTCTGTTTAAGTAGTTCACAAATGTATCTGGTTACATAACATCAGGTAACAGCTCTGCAGGACTCTGATGCTTTGGGGAGAAGGGGGTGGTGTGAAACCAGTCTAACTAGTGCTGTGGATTGGTCGTTCTGTCTGAAAAGAGGCTCTCTATTGTTATGTTCATCTAAGTTTGATTAGAAGATTCAAATGCTCATTTTTTAATTTAAAACAGCTCCTGGAGCAGGCAGACTGACACACGCTACATCCAAGTGATTATGGCAGAATATATAGAATCAGAATTTAAGAATTTCATTAGGTACATTTGTAAAGTCCAATTCAACCTAATACACCCAGTAACTGAAAAACCTCCAAAAAGGTAGATAATTAAAAAAAGTAAGTTCAACATTCAACTTTGACATGAAGTCAACTTTTCAAGTTTTCTTAACAGGCAGAGGCAATACACGTGGTTTGGCTCACCACCAGTCTCTGTTTCAATGATGAGCCTGATCTTTTAGCAGACAGCCCACGGTGTAATGCCCTGACTGGCCACAATACAAGCATAATCCCGGTGTGTGTTGTCTCCTCTTCTCAGCATCTGACAAGCGGGCGCGGCCCAACTGCATTGGATCCTGGCCGGCGCCCTGGGCTGGGGGCTGATCTAAGCCGACCGGGTTTCTTCTGCCTGGAGCCAATCGGTGTATGGCCGTCTCTGGCTTCCACCGCTTTGCGTTGCTCTCGGTGCTCTTGTTCACTGTTTCACAGACTACGATCGATCTGTATGGAAAAAACTATGAGAGTATTTTAATTTAACCGGTAAGTCACAAGCTGCCAAACAGTCCTTAACTCTGTAATGACAAACTGAGGGAGGCTGATAACAAACTAACTGCAGCTGGTGAAGTCACGTGACAAGTAAACACGGAAACGGAAGTAGTAACAAAATTATACCAGAAGTAGCTGAAAAATGCAGTGCGTGAGTCTGGTGTTGTAACAAGACCTCCAGAGGGTAGAAAAAGTTCATACAATACTCGGACATTAATTCAACTTTTACAAAATTTTCTCAGCTTTTCAGTTGAAGTGGTCATGTGACTATTGTCTGTCTGTTTACCAAACAGTGTGATATTAAAATTATCAGTTCTGTTCTGTGTCTATATTTAGTATTTGACCCTGACACAGGGAAGATATTTTTTGTAATCAAAGCTCCACCCTTTCATTGTACCCTTGAATTGCATCAATGGTGTTAAAAACGGGTGTGGCCACATTAGCATGTTTCACACCTTCCACAAAAAGCACAAGGAGGGGGGTAGCTGACAATCAACTGAGAGAAGACTGATGAATGACTGACCAGCGTATGAAAGGCGACTGACAGTCGATTGTAATCTGCGAAAATGAGCCGATTCATCTATATGTAAGACTCATTTTAAACCATAACCCTATACAGAGGCTTCAAGGTTGCACAACAAAGAACAACTACTTCTACCAAAATATAAAAAGTTACGGCGTTAAACTAGTTGAGTTAGTTTTCTCTTTTTAGTCATAATGGTAACACTTAAGTAGACCTCCCACGGAGTCCTACAGAGTCAACCTTTTTGAAAGACTTTGCCCCCACCGCCTTACCCTATCCCATCATGAGAAGCTTTGATTCAAAGGACTGACAGCATTATTATGTGGTGCACTTATTATTGATATTACGCTGCAGAGGCACGGTTGCCATGGTCACAGAATGAGAGACATTTAATTTTCTCTCCTCCATCATCATTATCTATGGGGCCATCTGTTGTGGAAAATGAATTCAGCCTCATTTGCATGACTGATAAGCACATTCTTTATCTGTCCCACAGAAGGTCATATGCCATGGATTTGGGAACTTCAGAGAGAAAGAGAGTGAAGGGGTGAAATGATGCGTGGTCTTACCTCTATGAATGAGGTAAATGGGTTGTGTGTGTGTGTTTGAGTGTCTATCAGAGCTCAGATGTGTATGTGTCTGCATAATACATGGACATGCAATGTTTATATATACCGTCTTGTTTAGACCCATGCCGTGCCTTTGTTCTTGATGGTGATTTTAAATTTATATAATCATATGCCTGTGTGTGTGTTTATCTACTGACAAGAACACACATCCTTGTACTTACATTAAAGTGAGGACCTCCATTGACATGATGTTTTTCCTAGCCACTTACCCTAACCCTTGCTCTAATCTGAAGTGTTTGTGATATAATGCATTAGGCAGTAAGTAAACATTTTACTCTTAAAGTTGATGTGTTTCGAGCAGGAAAAAAAGTTGAGCATAATTTGAATGGATTTCACAAGGCCGAAATTGTGATGGCTGAGTCAAAATATTTAGAGCAAAGAGGAAGGAACACTAGTGAACTGATGACATGGTCGTGACTAGTTAAGGCATGTGGGTAGTGGAAATACTTTAGCTCATATAGCTAAATACCAGTGACGTCAGGGTAGGCAGGGGAAGCGGGGTCTCACCTCAGCCCTGATGCTGAAACTGTCAGTAAATGGGCTCATACAAGGCGTGATCCCTTACTATTTTACATTTTGTCTCTAGTATAATGTTTGCAGCCTTCAGATGGATTTATTCTACACCATGTCTTTGTACAACCTGCTTATGTATTTATCAATGTTTTTGTGGCATAATTAGTTTTCTGATTGCGCTAAAACCAACAGAGAAAACTCATGAGGGGAGGCTGGACTGTGCCTCATCCAGAAGGGGGCGCTGCTACCACCCTTTAACGCAGGGTATCCCCATTTCTGGGGATACCCTCCGTTACCCCTAAGTAAAACAATTCAAGTGCTTGAGAAGTAAATTTGAACCTTCCATGTTATCCTAATGAGGAGCAAACCTGTAAAACTGATTAAAGTTTTAAGAACAGCATAAACATATATGAAGGCTACAGGTCAGGTCTCTTACTGCTATAAAATATATGTTCCTTCAAGACCAGATATGTTCCTTTGGGTGAGAGGAATGATGATAACATGTGAAATGTGGCCAGTAGTAAAATGCATTATGACAATAAATTAGTGAAAAATACACTCTTTTAAGGTATTATGATTCTAAAATCGGACTCAAGGACGTTGTGCCTCACCAGCTATGAAACTCATCACACGCCACTGCTAAATACATGCATTATAACATTTGCATGAGGGTAAATAGTAGCAGACCAGTCAGAGGTCTACCCCTGAAAGCACCAACAATAGGCCTGGTGGTAAGCATACAAGTGACATAGTGTACAAACATGACAGTCTGTAAGTTTTTGTGGTAAATTCTGTTCCTCCTATGGAGTTATTTCTGTCCATTGCAACAAATGTCAAGTTGACCGTGGTGTCAGGTTGGCCACTAAAACAAATAAACTGCTGCAGCTGAGTAAACATGGACTTTCGATGGACACGTAGGCACTCGCTGGTTGCATAAACAACACAGCTTTAAAAAGTGGGCATTGGGAGATGTTTCTTAGAGTGCTTCGCAGAGGGTCTGCTGCAGACACCCAGCTGACCTTTTTCGACCTCTCAGTTCTTTCTGCAGAAGAACAAGCGGGTGAATTCGGCCACCACCTCTCTCATGATTATTCTGTGATTGTACTATTTCATTCTATGTAATAAATTCATGTGTTAATTTGAGCATAAAAGTTGAGTCTGTGTGAACTCTCTAACAATGTCGGAACATCAAAATACACGACAGAATGGCGTCACGAACACAGGCGTGAGGAGCCTTGTCCAGAACCAACATTTGTCCGGACTGGCCCGGACGCACGACCGTCGTCATCAGTGAAGGTAAATAGCGCTTAAAGCTTTTACGTGACGATTCTCTGTGTTCGGGACAGTGTGAGCAGATGTTGGTAAGATTAGAGAAATCTGATCATTAAATTCTGATTTGGCTGCTCCTAGTAAAGTATCTGTGTGGGAGAGACAAAGAGAGGCGGTGGAGAATTTACCTGTGCTTACTTATACTGCTGTAAATAGCTGCTTTGCATAACCAACTGCTGTGTGTGTATGTGCTATCTTGCGCTTGGGGAAAAAATGACATGGCCTATTGACCTCTAAAAGTTACGTAGGTTAACTTGAGGCAGGCGACGTTTGAAAAATCTAAAGTACGGGCGTTGTAGTCTGCATTCGGATAAAATAAATTTAAGGCTGTGTAAGTTCTGTGTCGACGCTGGAAAATTTGGTCCAGGTATTGAGCGGGGTCACTGAACCATACCTCGTTGAGCGGCTGTTAAATTAAAGGGGAAGACGTACGGTACCGGCGTCGGTAGACAGTGCGGCCTCAGTGCAACGGGTTGTGAAATTCGGTAAATTTGACCTGCTCGATAGAATCGAAATTTATTAGGCACTGTAGGCTTGTGTAATGTATTGGGAATCTACATTAAGCTTGGAACGGATCAATCCAAGTGTAGAGCTTCCCAAGGTTTGTGAGGCCTGGTAACATAGGGATAACCGGTAAAAGTGCTTTTTGTTTATTGTGTGTTGAACTGCAGTGTGTCGATGTGTCAGTATTGCGCAAGTATAGTTAAGTTGGGGTGAGTATAGGTTTAGTATATGTTAATGCATTTAAGGATAGTGTGATAAGTGCTAAGTTGTTGCGGTGTAATAATAATTAACAGGTGTCGAGGTAATAACATTTGAGTCTGTGTCTGTAAAAAAAAAAAACCTTGAGTGTGTGTTAATAATTGACAGTGTGCGTTCCCTTTTGGTCCTTTGGAGCAGAGAGTGTGTGTGTAACAGGGGAGATAAAGCCTCACTGTTCAGGGTCTGTGTGTGTGTTTGTTTGTTTTTGAACAGTCTGGGGAGAGCCGTGGGGTGAGTGCTGTGTAGATTACACTTTCGAACGTTTTGATCATTCTATCATTTTTGATAATTCTAATATTTTTTTAGTGTCCTGTGTGGACATTGGGGTAATCATTGTTTGAAATAATCTGCATATTTTAGAACGATGTTTCCACACTGTGGTTGGGACTGGTCAAGCAGGTCACAGAGTGTGTGCAGATTGCGGCCTCCTGGTTTGGTTAAAAAAGAAAAAGGGGGGAGGAGTGAATTGGGACTCCAAATTGGGCCTGGAGACGTTAGTTTTGTTCCTCTTCGCGTATTCACTTCTCATGTGTGTGCGTGTGAATGTGTGTGTGTGTGTGTGAATACTGCCCAGAGCAGGAAGTCAAATAAGTCAACTAAGTAGGATAAAACACCTATAATAAGTCCATTAACATTCATTCCTGGTCGGTCCATTTAAGTATGTCATATACTCTTTTCTCAGGAGATTCAGAAGTATTCGAAGAAATAGAATAAGCGGACGCATAAAGCTACGTCACCCTGGCCAACAGAGGGGACATTTGATCTGACGCAGTGGGTTAAGATCAAATCTGTGAAGTTAGGCCTTAAACGGGAACGAGAAAAGGCAGTGTTGCATTTTATTAGCTGTTTAAAAATGATGGGCAAAAAGACGGCTCAATGTTGTAATAATCAATCTAATCATATCACTATAATTAAGTCTCTTTCAGATGCGTCCCAGATGGATGCAGAAGAAACAAAACCTGGAAGGACAAAGAAGCCAGTTCACCCAGTAGCTGATCTAGAAGGGACAGACAGGGCAGTGGAGAGGGATGAGTTATTAGAACTGCCCGACGTTTATTTAAAAACTGAAAATTTCAATTGGAAATTCCTGCAGTGAAAGTGATCTGCGTGACAGAGCAGGTAGATCACTGTGGGCTGAGTCAGATGAGGAATCAGTGTGTGTGGGTGACGGACGGGTAAATGAGGTTTCTGATGGACTTCCTCTGCTGGTCAAAAGGGCAAAGTGTCAAAATCTGCCCTGGCCTTCAAGACCAGATCAGAAGGATCTAAATGACACTGTGGAACTGTGCAACATGTCAGTAGAACAAATAACTGACCATGTGATTCATGCTGTTGAGCTGCGTCAGAAGCAGGCAAAGGAGGCAGTGAAAGAAGCAACACGCCTGCAGCAGCGAAAAGAGGGGGAGAAAAGAGAGACGAGGATGGTGTCTGCTCAACCAGCCAGCGTGCCTCAGACCCCACCTACACCACCAGGCATGGCCACACCTCAGGTGATGTACATTCTACCAGGAGGGTGGACAAGACGACCTCCTATGAGGAGAGGAGGGACTCCTCCAGGCCGAGGAGCAAGACGAGGCTGCTGTGAGAAAACTGTGAACTGCTTCCAGTGTGGGAGGTATGGACATGTGCAAAGCCAGTGATGGAACAAGAGTCCACCTGGACGGCCAAGGAAGGCTGAGGCTCAAGCAGGGCCACTGAGACAGTGCAGGCTGTCAGATATGAACTGTGTCAATGGATGTTATCAAAAGCCAAAAAGCCAGAGGCCTCTGAATCTGTGTTCTCACCTTGCTGCACACTTTAGTACTTTGAGACTCAGACAAATATCTAAATTTTTAAAAACAAAATAAATAAGTCGAATTGGTGAAAATAACTCAGTCCTTAAAGCTGCCAAAAGCTTAAAATAAATAAATGAATAAAATAAAATAAAATATTTCAATTTTACAAGGAAAGGGAGAGGTACAGTATGGAGAATATTTCAAAATAAAGTTCAACTTTATTTCAAAATAAAGTTCCCAATTCACTCACTCTACTGTTGAAATGCTTCACCTGATGCTCAGTGGTTGACTGTGTTTTATCCTCCAAGAGGTTTGGCTGTATGTGGGTTTATATGAACTTTCTTTAGTAAGTTAAAATATTTTAGTTGTAGTTTTTATCCACAGTTGTTACAGTATGGTGTCATTAGAGACTCAGATAGTCACGGGGGAAATTACAATTAGATGCAGTAGTGATTGTGGGGTTGTTTGTGTTTCTAGGTTTATTGCTTTGTGCAACAGGTTCAACAGGTTGTGTTATGTCTAATGTGTCATCTCTGATAGGTTGTGAGAATGCAGCTTATTTAGTCTGTATGTTAATTTCGTCATAGAGTCCCTTAGTGCATGCATTTACAGCACTTCCTGAATTAAATAAGTT